>NW_024962282.1:2608319-2619580 GCF_019238085.1 Lagopus leucura
TTAAAGTGAAGAGATTACTAAAAATACCTTAATAGGTATTTAAGAAGCTGTCATAAATTGTACAGCTCTTCCAAGTCAGACTTTCTGGAGATCAGATTCAGAAGGTATTAAGTTACCATCAGAGGCACACAAACTGTTCTTGTCGAAGACATCCTTGATAAATATCAAAAGTTACATCCTAAGTTCAGAAGCTTCTCTGCAACAAATCTTCTGCTCAGCACTGTCAGCTGTTATTCTGGGAGACTGTTAATGAAGCAGTCAGTGTTTGCAAACAGTCAAACTCAGCCAGCGTGGCTATCTAGACCCAGATAACCTAGACACAATCATTTGATACATACGTGGCTACCAAAGTGAAAAAGAATTGAAGGACTAAGTCTCCTTATCCCTCTTTAAGATGTCCTGACATTTCGCACCCTTGCCCCCTCCCACCTGTTGGTGGGAGTCAGCAGACAAAGCCTGGGCAGCCTCCCAGCAAGTGCATTTCAGTACTTAGGTTTGAAGGACATCTACCAGTAACTCAAAGGATGTTGCTGATTCTAGTTCTGTTTGGTGGGTTTTGTTTCGATGGCTTTTCATTAATTCTTTAAAGCTGAAAGAATTTATATATACACTGGGGCAAAATTATGAGTATGACTCTTCCCCAACATTCAGCCCTCATACAAACACAGGACAAGAGAAGATATTTCAAATATCAACAAAAGCAGCGTGTGGTTGCAGAAAAGCAAAGTGTCAGTCAGTTTGGAAGAATAAGACATGCAATTACAATGGAATTGAGTTTTCTGCAACTGAGATAGATGACCATTTACTTTCTACATTTATCTACCCACATCTGCACTTTACATTTCAAGAAGTTGGAACTCCTGCATCATCCCATTTATCTAAAGGATCAAAGGAAGCAGACAACCCACATGGAAAAAAAACGTGGCCCTGGGATATATGTTGAGCAGTTTTTCAGTAAATCTTATTTATTTCCTCTGAGTCTTCAATATCTAAAGCTTTTATGTATTCATTATCAGCAACATGTCGAGTAGCATGATAACTTGACAAGGTTCTATTGAAGCAGCTTAGTGGGACATACAGTACTTATGCTGCCTGATAAGAAAACATTCAGAAAGGTCACATCCTCTGTTGTATTCCCTATCTCTTTGGGCAGCAGCAGTTCAGGGTTTATTGAAAATGAAAGTTTCAAAATATTCCTAGCGAAAGTGAGCAAAAACACTGTAGCATCGTTAGCACACTATCAGTTGTTATTACTGTCTACAATACTTTATCAAAAGTGGATGTTAAATTAAAAAGCCCTTGTCAATAAAGTTAACCATGCTGACTAAGTACAATTAGGAAACAAGTCAGCTCAGTGTAACTGCTACAAGTGGTGTGACGATGTCCCACTGACTCTTGCTATAGGAGAATGGTTCCTCCTTGCCCACTCACCTTGGTCACACACACCAACTGCTAACTCACATAGGAAGTCAAGACAGTTTTAAGATAATTTTAAGATAGCCTGGACCACAACGTGCACCCTGACTGTGACTGCAACTTGTTTATAGAAGTAGGAAGGATGAACTCTACTTTAAAAATCATGTGATTTTTGAGACCTCTAGAACTCGCTCTGCAAAATGAGCAGCTCAGAACAAGGCCACAAATCAGGAAAACAGTGTATGGTGAGATTTCGGTAAGATGCAGAGAGCTATTGCTGCCTCAACAGGTAGAAAGCAAGGCCACCTCAGGAGAAAGATGACAAGCAGTGATACTAAAGCCCTTTGTGTCCCTCAAAACTGGGGGTTTACAACAAGATGCTCTGGAGTCACATCTGTCAGATTTTGTCTCTCTTTCGCAGCAGTTTCTGTGACTCCACAGCCGTTTCTGTGGTAAGCGTGGCCAGACCAAAGACATCATTGCTATTCTGATAAAGGAATGCAAGATGGTAGCCCAGCTACATCTGCTACAACACCACTTAAAAACCAACTGCTCACACCTATTACTCTCTTTTGGGTACTCTACACATGATGTATGATGTCATCAGGGATGCATTTCATTTGCTGCATAGCTTAATGCACATGTGCTAAGTCACAAAATCTTTGTATGTAGGCTCATTAGCAGCACTAAAAAGAATTTTAAAAGATTTTTCTGGGCAGGAGTTTCTACTACTAGGGAAAAGCTGCCTATATTATCTAACGTGACGTGCTGCTTATTTCACTGAACAAAGCGAGCTGATTAGGACATCTAGGTGGTTACCTCCCTTGGTCATTTACTTTACTTCAAGCACACAGAACTCATTCAAGTGACTTTCACATACAGAAAAATGCAAATGTCATTATTGGATGCTATTAGGTGAAATATTACCTTTTAAAGAACTTTAATATAAAGAACGGTCTGACTGTAAATCTGGATCACAGCTGGATGCCACCACTGAAATAGTGAAATGAATAATAGGAGCAGGGGAAAAACGCTATTAGGCAAATTGCAGAATCATCATTTACATAAACACCTGCTCATAATTAAATCTTTTGAAAGACAATCAGTTTGAGTCATGGTAGGTACCACAACTCTGTTACTGCTCAAAGGCACGCATATCTCCCCCTACTCAGGATGCTGAGATCAGAATCAGCAGATTAAGAAGTTGCTGTCAACTGCTCTGCCCAAGTGAGGATTTTTTCTTGTGATGAGGGGCTGTATTTGAAAAAATGAGAAGTGTATAATCAATGAATATACAGATGTTACAATTACAATATACACCAGAGAGCTTGGTTAAGCAGTTTTCATACCAAAAGAGAATAGATAGAATACTTACCCATATCCTGGGCTTGCTGTGAATTCCAGAGGATGATCTCTCCTGAAGAGATCCTTCCCTAGTGGTAGTCAGCTCTTAAATGGATCTAGAAGAGTTGGAGCCAGGTTCCACCCCTTCCAACAGCACAGGAGAATTGCCTTCACCTGTGCTCCCATGGCTGACTCATTGCTCACCTCAGGTGATCAATCAGGAGCTTCAGGCCATGGTTCAGCAGTTCCCACACAAGGGATGGATACTCATAATGACCATTTCTCTAATTCTGATCGAAAATAAGCCACACCATCAATTCTTGGTGTATTTTCATTAAGTTTCACTCAATGACAGACGCCTAATTATTCCTCCTTTTGACAGCTCCTACAAGTAAAACTGAAGTTGACTCTTCGACTCAGGCAGTGAATGTGAGTAGATTGAGAGATGGAGAGTGAAACTCTCACTGCCCTTAATTTGCGATGTCAAGCCCTCCATGACCACCAGTGTTGTAAGACAGATCATCACAGCCCTCAGCTTGAGTGCCTCAGCAGGCTTCTGCTGGCAGCCAGAAGCTGCTCTGAGCCAACACGCACCTCCATGTGAGCCACAACTGAAGACAGAGTGCTGCTGCACACAGTGCAAGGGCAAGGGAGCAGGTAGCGAGACTCTCCCATATTTTGTTGGTAAATAATGTTGTAATCAGATAGCAGGGCAAATTCTAGCTCATGGTGAAGCTGATATCATGCTTCTTTTGAAGATAAGAGGAAACGAGTCTGATTTTGTATCTAGCTCTCTTTACAGCATCTCAACAGCACACTTAGGACTTTAAGAATATGCAGATTCTGATTCGACCTGAAACCTCCTGCTAGGGCTCACTATGCAGTTTAAGACTCAAGCTATCTGGTTTTTCAGAAACTTCACCTTGTGCTCATTAACAACTGCTTTAAAAAAATATATATATATATCTTCATAACAAGGATGTTGTGAGCACAGACAGGGTTCTTCTAACTCAATTATCAGTGGCCTCTACATGTTCCAGTATTCATACTAGGAAAAGGAAAAAAACAGGGCCTTCCCTTCCACTGATAATACACAGTTTTATCATTTAAAGAATCTCTGCATGCAATCAAAGAGTCTGAGCACCTATTTCTGCAAGAAGTATGTTTAGTTTATATTTTAACCTGCATTCTCTCTCTTTGTGAGACGCTGACTTGCTTAAAACCTTTCTTAAGGAGATTTAAAAAAGGGAGGGAGGAGGTCAGAGACCAATATCCTAATTTGTAGTGGTAAAATGTTAATTTGGAATTGAAACTGTTAATAAACCACATCAAAGGCAGTTTTAATCACATAAAGAAGTCTAATTAAATTAAAAGACTGTCACAGGGAGTCTTTGACCTGTTTGTTCAAAGTTAAGACCAGCAACTGAAGTCTCACTGCAGGGATTCTAGGATCTGAAAGCTTTGGGATTCCCCTCTAGCCACCTTTGATTCTTATTAGATTCCCTGCCTCATGCAAAAATATCCTAGAGGGAGATTGCCAACCTCCTGGCCCAAATGTATCTTTACTGGGGTGCTGCTCTGCTCCACTGCCCACTTCAGAAACAGCACGGAGCAGAAGGTGCAGGGCACAGGCAGCTCCAAGCACAGACGTAGTCCTAGATGAGCTCATCATACAATAAGCCTCTTCCAGCCTCAAAGATCCTTTATGACTTCTGCTGATATTGGGAAATGCTAGGTCAGCAGAAAGAAACTTCATGATTCAAGAATCTTTAGACTCTTGTTTAACATTTAGAGATGTACATGCTCATAGCCAAAATTCAGTTCTTCTAGCAACATTAAATTTCCCATTAGTGGAACACAGACAGTTTCACGTGCTTTAAGTTAGGATAATCACCTCTGACGTTATTCCACAAGCAACTGAGAAAGCAGTGGACTGGGTTGGCAAGCAATGCTGGGTGATGGGAGCGGGGGAGTACATCTTGTAACAAACAATACAAAGCTGATAGCGGCCTACATCAAGCATGAACAATGAAATCAGCACAACCTGCTGCCTCTCTCAAGTGCCTGTTAACACTAACACATGCAGCAGGAGAGAAACAAAGAGGAATAATTAGAGGTCTCTGTGTGGCAGCAAGGCTGCAATCTCATTGGGATCATGGATAACTTACCAGAGCGCTGCACTCGGCGGGTGTGGGCTCCTTAGGAAGGACAGGCTGAAAGATGGGGAGAAAGAGTTGCCATTCATGTGAGAGAATAACAGGAATGCATAGAACTGTCCAAGATTTTGAGTTCTTGTGCAGAATTCTCCAGAGGTACAAATCAACCCCCTGCTGCACACATTCCAGTGTTTTCATGGAAACCTGTACACTGGGGGACAATTATTTTACGTTAGAGACAATCTCTAAGGCACAGTCAGCCATCTTCTTAGGAGTTACAGCTCCTTCTCTGAAACACAGCTGTCACAACGTTTGTACAGCTGCTAGCATTCACAGGCTATGACCTTGACTAAGATCCCTGTGTTAGAAATAAAAATTATGTTAGGTGGCTGTGGTAATAACATTATTCCTTTTAAGGTTAGAAATAAGTTAACCTGCTAGAAATGAGTTCAGATACGCAATTCTTAAATGGCAGAGTGGGGAGAGCTCATGCACTGCAGTCATATCTGCACTGTAAAACATACATTAGGCAGAATCTGTCTCCTGACTTCCAGAAGAAGAAAGAAGAGAGTCCTGAAACAGAGCCACATTATGAGGAGAGCTGCATTCAAGACCGTGTGTACAATGACTGAGTTGGAAAGCAAACCTCCTTCCTGCCTGGAGTCAAGATCATACCGGTGGGGTGCAAGAAGGGCATCTTTAGCATGCATTTCTGTGTGTATTTGAGCTTTTGTGGGGTGTATCTCAAGGAATACAAAGCACTGAGTTTTCTGAATACATGAATTAAGAACCCCAGGGATCAGCAGGAATATCAGTTCAACACAGTACTCTGTTTAGGTCAGAAGAGTGCAGAAAGCAATGCGTGAAACCCCAGCATAAGACCTTTTTTCACCTATTAGCAAAGCTGGTACTGCTTAAACAACTGACTCATTTATTTCAAAATTACTTTAAACTATTTAATCATGACAAATATAGAAAGGGATGAACACCTTCATTTTGACCAACTGCAATGCTGGAAGGTACTGTTTGATAGAATCAAGTCAATTCTCAGTTTGTAAAAGCGGAAGAAAAGAGAGTTTTTATTTCTTTTAGATTCAGTAATCATTTTTTCATCTGGAATAAGGAAGAAAGGATTCTTTTCTTGTTGTTGTTTCTAACACAAGAACTAAATTACACACACAAGTCTTAAACCCTATTAAAAAAAAATGAGTCCACTTCAACCTTATCAGACCTATGTTATAAATCAGTTTGTTCATTCTTTTCAGAAGCTGAGATGATTTTTGATGAACAGTCTTGTGTTTGACAGATTTCTAATAGCATGTGACTGTCAGGCCATTTGAAGTGCTCTTTTACCTGCATCTTTCTTGGTGAGGACAAGTGAAAAGTGTGTGATGGAAACTTGAAGAAAGGGAAGTTGATGATGGGCTGAGCAGAAGAAATAAGGCAAGCTATTGATTTTCTGTCTTCGAACCATCTTTCAGCAGGACCACAACAATGGCTTTTGGTTTTACATTTTTGCATTATTCAGAAATATGAAGACATGAGGCATTCACTTGAAAAAACTGTTGGGGGACCACATGCAGAAAACTTCATTTAAAATGGTTCCTAGGAAATGACAAGCATGTAAAAACAGAAGTGAGGCAGAGGAGCCCCATAAAACCTCAACTCCAGCATTCATTTTACAGTTCAAAAAAAAAATATATATATATATATATATATCAGACATAAAATCATGCACTTCACTCCCTTCACATTACACAAAAATCATGATGTCTTTGAAAGAATAATCACTATCTACATGAAATATTAAAAATAATAAAAAATGCTCTCCCTCCTCTGCAGTACTTTCAGCGAAAGTCAGTGCAAGAATAGGATTGCCAAATTTCTTAAAAAAAAAAAAAAAAAAAAAAAAAAGCTTCAGAGAAGCAAAGGACTGGAAAACATACTGATGTAGGCACGTGAATCTCCATGATCCAAACCAACAGGAAATCATAGCTAACTATCAAGCAGAATCTTGTAAGGATTTCTAACTATTACTAAGTAAGTTCCAAGTCTTCAATATGCTCTTAAAGTTGAATTAGATAGGCCAAAAGGCAGTGAGAAAAACTCCAGACTTCCATATCTGCTCACATACGGATCGATAGAGCACTCATGAGTCCAACCCTATGTGATGGCAAAGATCTGAGCATTCTATGTTATTACTGTACTGTAGTTCATTTAATGCTGCAACTATAGTTCATTTAATGCTGTGCTGGCTTCTCTTGCATTTTCCTCATATAAAAGTTAAGTATCCACTACAAAAATGAATCATCTAAACTCCAGGTAAAAGCTATCACAGTATGAAAGTAGAGATCATGCTGTGAAAATGATATCAAATGTGATATAAAAAGAGCTATCCTATTGAAAGTGTTTGTGGTTTGTAGTTTACCTCCTGTTAGCAGCTCTCTCTGTATTGATTTCAAAAACCTGTTCAGAAAGGTAACTTCAGAATTTTTATAAAAGTATTTGAAGCGTACAGCCTGTTAGCATCTTTTTATATGTGAAAAAACAATAGATATTAAACACGTACACACAAACTACATTAGAAGAATGCTAAGGTCGCAAAGTGAAGCACTCTGGGGTTTTGAGATGACATCATTAAGATCCTCTCCACAATCTTAATTCAGCCTTCACCCACTGCATGTTCGTTAGGAATAAATGACCTCTTCTCCCAGGTGATCCCAACATTGTTCATCCCAAACCAATGCTCTGGGTCTGGCAGAGAAGGAGATTGCCTGCCCACACAATCTTCACCTGCTCTTAGCAGAGACCTGGAAATACAAGATAAGCAAGTCAAGGGACTATGCCAGGGGTTGAATGGTCACAGGGTTAGCACACTAGAGTTCTGCCCATGCAGATTAGGGTCAGTATTGACCACTTGGTTCTAAAAAAACTCATGGCAAGTTACTTGCACTAGCTTTCTCACAGAGTTTGTTATTCGTAGCAACTTTACTTTCTGGGTCCTGAGAAAGAGCTCCAAATCACATCAGATTGCACTCATTAGCAGCAAACTGGAGTCTGTGGGCAGACAGGTTTAGACACATTGCGCTGTGGAGAGCTGCAAAAACACCAGGGCTCTGCAACTCCTTGCTTGAACCACCCAGCCACCTATTTCTCAAATGCGAGAGCAGAAGAGCTTCATTGGCCATCTCAAAGTAAACACATTTCAAAAATAAGCGTTACTGTTTGTAAAACACACAGCAAGGAAAAGCCCATGAGGAAATCAGCAATTCTGTGCTCAGTCTCAGTCTTGAGCAGCATACAGTGCAGAGAGCCTGGGACTACCTGAGCCACAGCAAGAATAGAAACAACTTAAAGCTGTGCTCATTCAGCAAACACCTTCCACTTAGTGCACAGAACTATGCAGGGGGCCATGGGAAAAAGCAGTGTGTGACCATGTAATTAGAGGCACTATCAAAATGTATACACAAAAGGGGGCCCAATTAAGGCTTTGTGGATAATATTCATATGTGTGTATATATATATATATATGTTAAAATTTTAACTTTTGAATTCTTGGCTTTATTGCGGTGTTCATGTTTCTGTACCCTTTAATCTGTTATTCCATATGTTGTTAAAAAAAAGAGTACAGAAGGGAAGAGGGAAAAAAAAGCCTGTAAAGATGCATTGTATGGAATGGCACTAAAGCCAAAATACAGGGCTGGTACTCTGAAGTATTTACTCATAGCTTTGCACCTTAAAATCACTTTTCTTCTCCATTTGTTGGAAGCACCTAAAGTCCTCAGCTACTTCAAAGATTTCTACTTTTAGTTCTGAAGTACTTTTAGTACTTCAGGTTTTAATACAAAAATGATCAATTTGGCATCTCACCTTACTGAAGACAGAGTCTCTGTTCCACTAATGGATTTGGCCCCTGAAGTATTCTTCCTCAGTGGAGGTTAAGAGATGGGATGTCACACAAGAAGCATGACAGCTCAGAGATCAAGCTGTTGAAAACATACACTTTCTGACCATATCTAGTTGCTCTATTAAAGCAATGGGATAAGTTATATTTTTCCTTGGCTGTCACAGCACAATTAACAAACACGGCTTCAGATTCAACCATTTTGTTCATCTGCCTTCCTGGCTGATGAAAGAAGCAGAGAGCCAATAGCAGTGTGTTACATAGGGTGACAACACATGGCAATCTCTCTGTCACTTCCTACACAGAAAGCATGATCATCCAAGGCCAGCATGAATGCAAGAGATCCAGCATGGCTGAAGCCCACCTGGGTAATAACAGGGTGAAACAATCATGAAGGTTGCCTTAGATCCAGCTGCTGTGATAGCAGACTTTCCTCTAGCAACAGCATGGGTCTTTCTTCACCTCACTCCCTACAGAGCAAGTGGATTAAAACCATCTATTCCACGCATGGAGCTCATTTGCACTTATGATACATTCTGCTAGTTCTTGCAATGTCCTCTGCACTGAGCTAAAAATCATAGGACCATCTCATAGTAGGCATCACTGCAGAAAATATTACCTACCAGGTGTCATTTCTGAGGGACAGTATGCTTCAGCAGATCTGTGCTCACCTGCTGTTTCCATATTATGATATGATACTTGATCTCTCTCCATAAATGAGAAAGAGCTACGGAACTAAGAGCTGATCTCCTTTATGCGAGCAATTATGTGGCCACTTCCAAAGTCACACTGCTTGCATCTCTCTTACCAAAACCAGGGAGGTGTGTGGATAGAGCATTCTTAATGGGTAGCCTTCAGCATTGTAAGAGATCCTCTCTTGTCTAGAATAGGCATGGAAAAGCTACAAGTTTCTTGTATTTACAAAGAAGTGGGTATTATAGGAAAAGGGGTATTCAGAGAAGGCCTACTTTTATACATATTGAAGACATTTAGTAACATCTCATTCAGATACACTGAAAAGAAGTAAAAAGCAACAAGTCACACATGAGCCCAGTCCAAAGAATCAAGAAGTCAGCAGTGCAAACACATTGCCCAACCACAATACCAGAGATTGTGAAAACTAGCTCTCCTAAAGAATGAAATAAAGGAATGTCACCATCTTGCCCAGTCAGAAGAAACAATATGTAAGAGCTAAACCTGGATGAAATTAAACTGGACTATTTCACTAGCAACTCAGTACTTTATGTACAGTTCTAAGCAGAACATTTAGGAATTGAGCTATTTATCATGGAATCTTTGATTAGTCACACAATAACCCATCTTAATGCCTTGTGAATTCTACACATATTAGCCCATGACAAGGTATTCAAGTCATGACTCCACTTAGTCAAACAACATCTGCAGCACATGTGAATGGGCAGAAATGCAAATTGTGTGGCCTCCTCTCGCTGTCACGTCGGGATATTTTAAAAAGAAGTAGGAAGGAACACAAGGGCTGTTCGTGAAGCACTTTGCTGAACATATTCCCCAGTTTTGAGAAGGGACTTAGTTGCAGAGCACAAAGGAGTATGTTTTCCTGTAATTATGCAGTGCTCCATTAATGCCAGATCATTTATAAAAGACCTAACTGGAATTACCAGATAGTTCATTGAAACCATTGTCTCTTCAAAGCTATTGTAGCACATTCTTCCACTGATTAATTGCAGAGAGCAAGACTTTTGACTTTTAAGATCTTTCCCGAACATTTCCCTACAGTATTGCCATCAGTTCCACGAGACGCTTGCAATTTAGCTCATGAAAGGTGGTAAAGTTAAAAGCTTCTTTCATCAAGACAGTTCTGTTAAAATTAAGTCATGGGGTTCCCAAACATTTAAAAAAAAATTTTTTTTAAAGATATTTCTCAATAGATCTTTGTAATCTTTTCAAATACTAGAAGGTCACTTATGTTTTCAAGGCCGTTTAGCAAGGTCAGGTTGTAATGAGCTGCAACTACTTTATTTGTGATTTGTGGCTCTGAGGGATTAATTGTCCCCACTCTGTCTCATCCACAATCTAAGGCCGAATTGTCAAAATGATCCATGGCTTTCGTCCCCAGGCCCATGGTTTCATTATTAAGGTGCGTTCTAATCGATAGTAGCATTTTTAACATTTTGCCCCTTACGTTTTATCAATCCTTATTATCTAATGACCAATACTGAACTGGCACAAGGTTTTTCAGAAACACACTGACAGATTACAACAGGCAGTCACATGCATTTGTAATTAGACTTCATTACCATTACAAGTGCTGAATGGGAGCAGAATAGAAAGGCAGAAGGAATGTACCCAGTTCACAGAGCTCATCCCATTTCTCAGAGCCCCCGCAGGAGACCTACTCGAAAGAAAGAGAGAGAGAAAGAGAGAGAGAAAGAGAGAGAGAAAGAGAGAGAGAAAGAGAGAGA
>NW_024962282.1:2619680-2695270 GCF_019238085.1 Lagopus leucura
AAAGAGAGAAAGAGAGAAACCAAAAAGCAAAAATTTCAGATTGTTTTCAGGTTAATATGTTCCATTTACTCCATTCCAGGTGCTCAAGTGATGTTAGAAGCTTTGGAAACTAGCTGGCTATCTAGAAGTTACAAAGTTTGACAAAGAAAACACTCACTGCAAAACAAAACAAGTCTGTTACATTCAGTGTTTCTACATTTGATTATTTGAATTACTTAGATTCCTTTTCACAGTTTAATCTGGTCTCATGTTGATGGGACAAATATGAACATTAATTTTTTTTTCCCTCCTGGAAACTGGAGCTATGACAGATCATACTATTGTCCCGTATCTAAATTCATTACTGGTTTTTACAGAAAGCTGAGGGGACAGATTATCCAACACTGTAAACTGACTTAGTTCCACCGAAGTCAAAGGAAATACGCTAATTTACATGTGCTGAACATTAGGCCCAATAGTGGCCTGCAACAGAATATTGCCCATGAGTAACATTTTCCAGGTCACAGAAAAGCTGAAATAGCTTAAATTCCATAGCATTCATTTTCTGTTCTTTTCCACAGGAAGGAATCCCGGGCTGTCTAATGAAATGGCACCTCAGGCCTGGCTTTCTTATTCAGGGAATCTTGCCACCTTCCCAAAGTGACCTTGTCTAAGCAAGCAGCTTCCATCTCTAAGCATCATGTGAAACTGCAGGCAACATACAAACGTGTGAGTTTCACTAGAAATAAAATGTGACACAGCATTCCAGTGTCACACATGGTGCATGCAGTGATTTAGAACTACAGCTAAATATGGTAACATCCATGTATACACTCAATCTAAAGAAAAACAAAGCAAAAAAAAAAATCACAATATTAAGTCCAAACTGAATTTTCAGCGACAAATCTGAATGATGTGCTAATTTGTCCATATTGAAAATATGAAATTCTTGTTGGTTTCGGTTAGCTCAAAATTTTGTTTGTCAATGAAAATTAGCATTTTTTGTGAGTTGCACTGCATGTTTTCAATCCTTGTGAGCATTCTGACTTATTTTTTAAATTCTATTTCCATTTTCTGAAGTAATTCTAGAGATGACTGGGAAGAAAGAAAGCCTCAAACTTAAGTTTAAGCACATGAGATCTCTGCAGAAACTTACCTGTGACTTCTAAAACTACCTAAAAAAAAAAAAAAGACTTCACTATTTTTCACATTAGTAGATGAACAAGTGCTTCAAACAATATTTCCAAGGCCCAGGAGTGTTTTCTTTAGGGTAATGGACTAACTGCAAAGGCCTCGCCCTAAAGCAAAAGGACGCATTTATGCCGGTGACAATTCTGACATTAAAATGATACAGCAATTTTATGAAGTTTTGCTCTTAAAATCTACCCTGTTTATACTATCTGTGGCTGTGGGGGCTCATTTTCTCTAGTGTACTGTTCTCAGAAGAGTCCAAAAAGGTGGTAAGAGTCCTGACACTTGCACAGCCCAAGCAAATTTTTTTGGCATTGCACAAAGAAAGGCCAAGTGCTAAGACTCTCTGCAGCCTACCACACAATTACTAGACAAAGATTGTATCACCAGGGCTGCCATAATGACATTGACAAGTTCCACCGCTCTCACTGAGCCTATGGATGAGAGAATTATCAACACAATTCAGTGCATTCAAATTTGTTTCCATATGTTGGGTTGGGTTTGTTTTTCCTCCGAAGTTCACTAGAAAACATGTTCTAGATGTATGTGAAAGACAAATCTGGTGTGATGAGGAGAAGGAAAGAAGATAAAAACAAGGTAGCTGAAGTTTGAAGCAAAGTAAAACATGTTTGGTAAGTTAAGAACACTAGAAACTGACTTTATATTGCATTTCTTTTAGGAGGCACAAAATGTAATACTATATGGAGAATATCTTCCCCTTGCAGCTGGCAACATGAGTTTTGAAGAGCATTCCAGGTATTAAAGATACCTAAAGTGCACCAACACTGTCACTCCTTCAAATGAGGTGATTCACAAAGCATGGTATAAGATATGGCACTCAGTAGCCATGCAATCAGGTGTCTTTTATCTGCCATTGCAGTCCAACCCTGGCCTCCCAGGCCTTACTGCACCAGCAAGGAAAGCCAGCCACCAGAGCAGGCCTGGAGGCTGCGGCAGTTGCAGGTCATTAATGTTAATGACCCACCTGGCATCCACTGCCTGCACCTCACTTTGCTCCCAAACCAAAGCACTCGTGTAATTTTGGTGTTAGCAGACCACACTACAAAGTACATTTCTGCTGACTTTCCCAATCCAGCCACTAGTAAGTTTTACCAAGGCTGCTTACATTTAAATACTGCTTTCACTAAACAAGCAGATCCATGCCCTTCCATTTCACTTCCTCTTGCTTCTTCAAGAAAGTTTCTGTTGTGTTTGCTCAAATCACTGCCTGTTTCTAACTGCACGATTTGAATTCAACAAGAACAAGGTAATTAGGCCAACAACCACACTGCATCCACTTTTTCCAGGGTAACTTCATCAAGTCTGAGCATTCAATTTCTACACAGAGCACACTCTTACTTCTAAACACATTATTCTTTGCTATAACTGGTAGAGATAAATCCACTTAAACAGTGGAAGAATTTAAAAATTAATTTGTAGGAAAATAATGACAGGAGTGAGGAATAGCCTTCAGAGATTCTTTTCAAAGACTTAACACAGAATTGATTTAAAAGAGAATGTGCACAAAGCAGCCCCCTGCACAGAGCTGGTTCTGTTGAGCACTTGAGCTGATGCACATCGGCATCCAGGACCTCCTCTGCTTGACGTGTTTGCAACACATAAGACCAATTAGCAACTTGTATGCTACTCTGAACTCCCTCAAAATTCTCATTTCAGAATTGTTCAGTGAAGGATAGAGAGTGTTATACAACTCATCTGCTTAAATCTGAATTATACAAAGGTTTATTGACATTGTCTGTTCAGAAATCCTATTGCTCCTGCTGAAGTAGGTACATAAATCCAGTACCAGGAATGAAGCCTGCCTTCTCCTTGCATTTTCCTCATTTTCCTGGTAAATTACAAACAGCTAAATTCATGACTACGTTTTCTGTAAAAGAATATTTGTGCATAGCAGGTAATATTGAACAATGTTAAATCAGAAAGGACTTTCTTTGGGAACTTATGAGCAAATCTGCATCTTCTAGAATCTGTAGTTTAAGCTCGCTGCATTACATCTGGTTGGTTGGATTTTTGTTTTAAGGGCTTTTTGTTTGTTTTCTGTGGATTTGTTTGCTTTTTAAAATAAAATCCTTTCATATATTCAAGAACCTAGGACAATTTCTGTTCTCTTTTAAAGATTTCTCAAAACATGAAAAAAAAGTTTGATGGATGGAGGAGGCTGACAGGTATGTTGAATCACTGAGCCACTTTGGCCCATCTGAGACTGTCAGAAAACACAGAAGAGTCCATAACTGAAAGCGTCAGCTCAGGTATAAATTCACTGAACCAGTATGACCTCAAGAATAAAGTTCTAATTATGATATGCATGGCAGGTTCTCTGAGAAATAAAAAATACACAAAAAGTCACAGATACTATTGGGACTTTTTCCTTCCTCGTGTCTGTTATGTTCAAATTGTTTTGTACATCAAGAAGTTGAGCATGAAAATAATCCACTGACCTAAAAGGCTGAAAGTATTGTATCACGGCATAGCGGAATGATCAAGCTTCTTCCTTTTTAAGGAAAAGTACTTGTGATAATTCTCGTTTACCTAATTTGCAAACTATACAGAATCAAGACTTGAAATCTTTTTGTAACATTATATCCCTCCTGGAATGAGTCCATTAATAACAAGTGTTAAATAAAACAATAGAAGCAAGGATTTCAATTGTGAATGTAGCTAGATGCTCAGTTTTATAGATGTTCTCCAAGGGTAGCATTCTTTGCCACTCTTTAAAAAACTCCCTTTTCTCACATCCCAGCATGCTTACCAGGTTAACAGGGACGTAACTCCATACTTTGCAACACAGCAAATGGGGAAAGGAAATTTGGACAACACACAGCAGACAGTCATCTGCTTTTGAAAAGGTTAGATAGCCATCTTAACTCTGCACAGAATAATACAAATTTTCAATTTTAAGATTACACAAAATATAATTAAGGATGATTGAGCTACTTTCATCTGCAAGAAAATCAAACACCACTGAATCTAAGATGGAAATAAAAGCTTAAAATCAGCACTGGAGTCATTCTGCATGGGGACATCCAGAATTTCTCAGTCGGACCTTCTCAATTCACTCTATGAAAAGCCCTGCCAGAATAACTCCCAAGGGAGGTGTCACTCAACACCAGTACAGCTAGCAAAGCCTGTCCTTATTAACACATGTTGGGATTCATCTAATCTAGCTTTAGACATCCAAAGGGTAGACATTTAATTGTGAGTTTGTCACTGTAGGCTTTTCTACAGTCAATGGAAATAAACAGGCATCTCCAGGGGGCAATTCATCTGACTTGCCTATTTTAGGCTGAGATGAATCACTCTCTGAAAGTGCCCATTTTTCTTCAATTGACTGCAAAGTGAATCTACAGTAACTTCCCCAGATTTAGACATCTACATCTTATATTCTGTTAAGACTTCTGAACTCTACCTACTGCTTCTGGAGCTCAAATCAA
Source organism: Lagopus leucura (assembly GCF_019238085.1). Lineage (NCBI taxonomy): Eukaryota > Metazoa > Chordata > Aves > Galliformes > Phasianidae > Lagopus > Lagopus leucura. The sequence continues at coordinate 2,624,303 of NW_024962282.1, forward strand.
CATCTTCAATAAATCAGCAGTGTTCAGTAGAAGTGAAGATTTCACAGCAAACTACCAAACTACATTTCTGTTGATTTTCTAAACCCTGCCACGTATAAGAACACTGACTTTGCTTGAGTTAGCTGCAGTTCCAAACCAATAAGTCTCCACAATACAAAAAATTAAAAGCAAAATTGAGTTTAACTCTGTCTGTTGCAGTAATAATGCCTTGGTTTATTTTGTCCTCTTCAGATCTCACTTCTACAGGGTAACTCTTCTGACTCCATCACTGAAGCACTTTCAGTACATACACTTGTATTGCTATAGAACACAATGAGCATCTTTCATCAGTAATTTTTCTTTCCATATAGTCACAACAAGCTTTTACTTCCCAGACACATCCACTGACACAGAATTTCAATTTTTAGTTTTAAACCTACTTCGTAGCAGCATGCAAGTTGGATGTTCTACCAAAAGAGTAACAGTGTCGTGTATCTCCCTTTCATAAGCAAGATCTTCCAGATACATATTTTTCCCCATGGGATAAGCCGATATTGCACATTCAGAAAGGTCCTTTCAGTTGTTATTTTTAGACAGATAAACCATTGGAGAAACACCTAGCATTACCACTGTATTCACAATATACTCTATACCTTAAGGCTAAAATGAGTCCTCAGATAGAATCTAATCCATGATCCATCAGCATTTAAATTAAATGACAATCCTATACGTTTTCCCTTTAATGAAAACCTTTTGCTGTATGTCTTCTCTAACCAATGTACAATGTATCCCCATCTCTTTCAATCAGAGCCTGAGCCAGCAACAGCACTTCTGTAACACAAAAATACAAAATATTCCAGTTAATATGTTGTCAACTTATTTACTTTAAGTATGCTTCAGATTTTTTTTCTTCTGGCTTTTAAGAAGTCAAAGCTTACAAAATGACTTAGATTAGTAACTAAAATTACATACGAGAAAAGCATAATGGGAAAAAAAAAAGGGAAATTAAGATGTGAAACTCTCTTCACTACTAAGATCTCCTTTATCAACTTGTTCATTTTTAATATATCACAACTATTATCATTAGAAAGAAAGTTTGGGCATGTGACCAGTTAAACAATCAAATAATCAGTTTTGTTCTGCTCTACCAATTCATTTCAGTTTCCTAACCTGCAATTTCACTCTAGACTGCGTTGCTACAGAGCAACATAGTTACTTAAAATGTGCCTCCAGCAGTCAGTCAAGTTACTGGGTATCTGGTTACTGATCTTCTTGAAGTTGCCTTCTGGCAGATTCTCCTCTCCCACTCATGTGAAGGCAGAATACTAACCCTGGCTCAAGTAAATCTGTGTCTAATGCCAACTCCGAAACCAGAGCTGCCACCTACCAATGTCCTGTCCATTTACTGAATTTTAGCACATCTTAAACGTTGTTGTATGTAACTGCCTGCATTTAGATGCTACGCTTAAATGTACTTTTGTAGAAGCACTGTGCAAACTCTTTGCCATCATTCATAATAGTGCCAGAAAGGAACATATTTAACCAGAATTTTAGCTTAAACCCATGGCTGATCTCAAATGGGAGCAACATGGTGGGCTTTTTTCTACAAACACGTGTTGCAAATACTCTTTATACAGATCCAAAGTATAAATCACTAACAATTTATTTCCCAAGCAAGTATTTTATTTAGGTGGCTGCACAGTAACCATGGGAAATCACTACTCCTACACACCAAATTTAAGAGACCAGACAGAACAAAAATAATCTGGCCATTTAACCAAATACTGAAAATATCAACTGCTATATAAAAAAGAGATTATGTGATGCACCACAGGCCCCTGCCAAAGCTGCCAGCAGCCTCGCTGAGGACCAAGTCCAGTAGTGAGGGGGTACCCACACTAATGCTGAGTGGGATGCTCTGGTTGCTCTCAAAGGTGGTAGGACTTCAAGTGTAGATGTGGCATTGAGGGACATGGTTTGGTGGCGAGGTGGGGATGGGTTGAGGTTGGACTTGGTGATTTTAGTGGTCTTTTTCAACCTTAATGATTCTATGCTCTAAAGGGAGCAGGAAGTGTACTGCCTGTTCAGCAGATTTCATGTCTGAATTTCTACATTCCTCAACGGAGCACATCACTGCACACAGACACTCGGCTGAGCAAGCATCACAACAAGGTCTGAAAAACTGAAGGCCTTAAAAATGGCCTGAGCTCTCAGAGCTCTTGAAAAAGTACTTTAGCACAAGTTCTGGTTCTTCATTGTATCTTGAAGAGCCACCCTTATTTGGGGAGCCTAGACTCAAAGGGACAAAAGAAAAGAGGCAGAAGCAGACAGCTTCTGCCCTACAGAGTAAGTGCCAGGAGCCAGCACAAACTGCTGGATGACAATAACAGGGCTACAATCACACTGCCTGTAATTAGCAACAGCAGAAAGGAAGCGTATGTTGGTTTAGGTTGCCTAATTCAAGTTCGCGGCTGGAATTGATAAAATTGCCCCTTTTTCTGAAGGCTTCTTGTTCCTATGCATTCTCAAAACCCCCAGCTCCTTCTATTTATTTTTTTTTTTTAGGAGAAGGAGTTATATTCTCTGTGCACTGATGCAATATAAAGTGTTTTCCTTCAGGAAATCAGCACCTATTTTGTTCATAGCATTATTTTTGAAGATTAATTTCGGTTTGATTCCTCTCCACGCTCTCTATACTCAAGTAGATAATGGTCTACAATTTCAATTTTAAGAAGTGCAGTATTATTTCTTTGCAAGAAAAAAAAAATTCTGGAGGACAAGAGTGACACATAAGAAATGTTTTTCTAATACAGTAAAAATAATTATTCTGCACTTATGTGAAGACTTTACAGTCATATTTCAAAGCAGAACAAGATTTTATTACCAAAATAAAATCCTGGCAACCCAGACTTATAAGGGGTATGGTGACACTAAATAGAAAGCCTTATGAGTGTTCATAGATGAATATGGTAAAGATGTTGAATGGAAACGTTTTCCTCCACGCTACTGGCAGAAGACTGTCAAGTTTAGGAGCAATGGCAGAAGACTGTCAAGTTTAGGAGCAAATACTTTGGCTTTAATTTGTCCCTGTAAAGCTCTTAGGCTTTGGCTACTAAGGAGAGAAATGAAGAGGAAGCATCTACCCAAGTAAATTGCATGCCCTGTAAATCACAGCACTTGGAGCCTTGGCTCTCATAGTAAAATAAAACGCCTGGATATAAAACTAATAGCAAGTCAAAGAAAATACTTTCTGTGATGGGACATATTGGCACAAACAACCTGATGATCTCTGTTAAACTTCCAGAAAAAGGTCAAAAGCTAGCTTATTTCCTGGACCCCACCATCTCTTTCATTCCAATTGCGTTCATGTTGACGATACTTGAACTGAAGAGGTGAAGCAGAATTTGGCTCCAGAAAGCTCAGTAACAAAATTCCACTGAACTTGCTGGATTTCATTTGCAGGGAGTAAAATATTCTCTTAAATCTAAGTTTCTTGCCCCTTGGTCAAGTCTGAGACGAAACGTCTACACGTGGTTACTGCAGGAAACCTGAACTGACTCATAGGTTATTAACTGGATGTAGATCATTTTATACCAGAAGGCACTCTTCTAATGTGCCATCTGAAATACACATATACCAATGCATTGGTCAAGCCACCAAGAACACCTGTAAATACAATTGTGCCAGGGAACTTCCCCATTGGATTGGAATGACAGGATCAGCAAGATCCATTTCCTTTCTCACCAGAATGCCCTTGGGTGAGGGTAAACACAGCTGATCAGTGCACATGCCCAGCTATCAAAGTAAGTGGCTATTAGCAGTATTCAGCCCTTAAAAATGATCGAAAGCATCACATTGTGAACAAAACTATGAAAACAGGTCAGAAAAAACTGTGAAGAGGTACATCCATTTGCATCAAAACTAGTTGGCACTAAACAAGAAGTCAAAGTGGACACCAGTAAACATCTTTCATGGTCCCAAAATATCAAACATTACTCAACATTATAGGCAGCCTTACCTGATCTCTCATCAAAGCAAAGCAAAACCAAAGGGCACCTTTCATCCATATGACTCCTTATATACTGTTCTGCTGCATCACATCTGGTATAAAACTTTTCCATACTCCATGTTTCACTGGATAATTTCCAGCCCTATGAAACGTTACTAAAGTATTCAAATTCACACAATACGAATATATGAAAAACAAGGCTTTTTCCACATAAACATATTCACTTGCATTGCTTAGCAGAATGACAATATGTTATTCTGGACAATCAACTCCGGAATCTTCCTCCAGGAACATACAAAGCATGTAACACCAGAGGAAAAAACTCCCTAACACTTCATATCTCACAAGCGCTAATTGCACAAAGCTGCAAATGGCGGGAACAAAAAATAAATCATTAAGCATGAAACATTTTGCTCTGCTTTTAAGTGTTGTGGAAATGAGATAAAAAATCCCCATGTCTAAACACCTTTGTTTCACATTTACCAAGTGATACTTGGAACAGACTGCAAACAAGACAAATCTCTGTATTCTGCAGCCTTTGAATGGAAGAGGACCAGCAACAGCTTGCAGATTTTTCCTATAAATCCTTAATTCCACATGTAAGTAGAAAACAAATGCAAGAGCTGCTTCCCTCTTCAGTAACAAGCAAACCTAGCAAGTTCGGGAGCTGGCCAAACAGCACCAGTGACTACTAACAGATGAAAGAAATTGCCATAGTCCCTTTTCAAAGCTAACCAGCTTCAATGACTTTTCAGGCAGCCTACCTGGTTTGTTTGCAGTTTTAATACACTGGTGGCTACTTATGCAAAAAAGGGGAAAACTAATTAAATTTGTTTATGTATGTTATCGTGTGGAGCACTCATTTCCAGACATCAAGCTATGAATCATTAAATAACTGCTAAATTGGTCTCCAGGGATAGATGATGCCTCAGCGTTGGGCAGGCCCCCATCCCAGCAAAGCCAGGTGTGCTCTGCAGCGAGCAGGCATTAAAACTGCTTTAAAGGCCACGAGTTGGGTATGCAGCCAGGTCTCACACTGTGCTGTGAGTGGTAGGAAATCATGAGAACAGTGACAGCCCTCCTGTCAGTGTTACTCCTCCGCTTGATTAATGAGGGCATTTGAAAGACAATTAGCCAGAGCAGGTTTGGCTCCAACTAGCTTATCAATCAGGCACCCTCCATTCAAAACACTATTGCTTTCTTTTGTTTTTCCGTTGCAAAAGAATTGTATCTGTGGTACACAAACAACCAGGGACCTTTAGATGGTATTTGAAAAGAAGAGAGCAGAATGCAGCTAGCCACAGCTGAAATAGTATATAAAGAGAGGAAAAAGCCACAAGCTACTGATTACTGCAACTCTCACCATATCAAACACCTCCAAGTTTAAGCTAAGTTTTCAGCAACAGCAAAAAAACCCAATTACAAGTGGTCAAATTCGTAATGAAAAAATAAAATATTCTTTCATTAGAAAGCCCACTGTGAGCACTACTCTAGCTTCAATGCGTTTCAAACTTGAACTGTTTCAATTTAAAAAATGAATTTGTTGTAATAAATCATCAGTCAGATTTATCCATTAGTAATGCACCCATATTGCTTTTCAACTACCAGCGCGGGGGGAATTTAACATAATGGTGACTTTTCTTAGACAGCCCCTCTCCCAGGAGGGCATTTCATCTCTCTGCTTTAGTTGAGAGCTTTGCCTCAACTGGGGTAGATCCTGGCCCAATGTAAGCTATCAGCAAGATGGAATGGCCTATTTAAACTGTTCAAATATGTTAATGCTTTTCCTCAAGATTTGCGTTTCCGTTGGAACAACTTTCATCAAACTAAGAAAATGGTGATTTTGTTTTTTCCACCTGTCAATAAGTAGAGCTGTATTACTGGCTAATGTACTTCAATTGTTCAGGTACTAGTTCTGAATAATTCTAAGCTTCAAAGAGTAAGATTGAGTCTGAAGCGTGATGTACCGCTTTTCCATTCTGTTTACAGTTAATTTTCCCTTGTAATACCAGATCAGAAGCATTTTTAATGCACGACTATTATAGTACTAAGTGGCTATATCTGCAATGCTAGCAGGCTCTTTAAAAAAAAAAAAAAAAAAAAAAAATTGCTATAATCTATTTCAGAAGTGAGTTCACAAAATAGCTACATTGTGTGTGTTTGAATACTGAGCTAATAAAGAAGCAAATTAATCTCTGATTAGATTAGTTAGAGTACAAAGACAGAAGGAGCTTCAGCATAGTCAAAAAAATCCTCTCTTGCTTTCTCATGTTGAAAGTATATAATAGTCCAGCAGACGTGGATAGAGAACTATAGTTGTTTATAAAAATCTGGGACAATTCCCACTGAGAGCTCAGAGCTTGTCACGGGGTTAATCTGCCAAACTACTTTTGTTAAGATCTTCACCGCCCCCAGCAGTGGCACCCACCAAGGGAGCACTGCTGTCAGCTTGCCACAAGCAGTTCACCTCCTGGCCCTGATCCAGGATCTGCTGCAGAGCACCAAAGGCTGTTTCAATGGATTTTAAATTGGTCCCCACACTCCTTTGAATTACAGAGGTGGTGGTGAAGTATTGGGAGATACCAGCTGAAAAATAAAGACAACATTAGTGGGTGTTAGATATCCAGCGAGTTCCCGGAGCCTTACTGTTTCTTGTAAGGCACAGCATGGCTCTGGATCAAATTCTTCTCTTATCCTTACTGCTTATTAAAAAGCCTTTGGACAGCCCAAACCTGCACCCAAGCATCATCGTCCTGGAAAGAACTAGTTGACATTAATAAAAACCAGGCCTGAAACCTGGTAGCACGGAAGCCCTAGAAATGCTTGTAGTGCTGTGCTCAAGTCAATGTCTGGCCTTGCTTAGTTTACTGATGAGGACATAGCCACTATATTCTACTTTAACTGGATTCAGGACACACTAATTGGCCCCTTACAAGTCCTAAATGCTACAGTGCTTCAGCAAGAGAGTGGAAGTGCTGGGATAAATGCAGGCTCTGACCTGCACTATTAGCTTGTGATCATTTCAGAGAAGGGGAGATCAAGTGGAGAGAAATAGGTCCACTATTTTTATACAGATTAATGCAAACTGCCAGCTTCCTCTGAATAACAAAATGTTAGAAGGATCCTGGGCAAGTGACAGAAGCTTTGGGTTTTGTCATCACCTCTAAGAGAACAATTGTCTCTTTCTCCCCTTATTCATCAGAGACAGAAAGCATCCGGACACTTTGCTTTCTCAGCAGTTTGATGAAACAGTAGCATAAACGAGAACAAATATTCTGCTACACACCCCAGGTATTACAAATTTGGGGTTGATAAATGATTTACAAAGAAAAAAATTAGGGCACTTCATGAAGGCAGATCCTTCCATTTCCAGTGATCCTCATCTCCATCTGCTGCTGGAGACAAGTCAGAAATGCCTTTTGTAAAAAAAACAAGCAGAGATGTTTATTATCAAACAGAGATGATTACACTGCAGATTTGACCACTGCATGGACATTACACCTACTCCTCTGTGATGCAAGAGGATTTTTTGCAGTGTTTTAATTCACAGAGGCTGAAAGCCAAGAAAAGCATTAAAGAAAATGTCAATAGTTTTAGTTAAGAAATGCACCTTGTTCTTCTCTTCCAAAGGCATCGGATTGCTTTCCAGACAACTGCAGACATTTTCTTCTCCCTACAAGCACCTATATGTTCTTCCACTGGCTCCATCTCCTATGGCATACTTAGGGAGACTTCAAATGTTTCAAAACAGTTTGAATCAGAACGGCTTGGAGTGGGAAGGAACCTCAAAGACCACCTGGTTCCAACACCCTTACTGTTGTGACAGACACAAAAGCTTACACTGAGCACAAGATCAGGCTGCCCAGGGCCCCATCCAACCTAGCCTAGAACACCTCCATGAACAGGGTATCCAAACTTCTCTGGGCAGTGTGTGCCAGCACCTCATTACTCTCTCTGTGAAAATTTTCCCTGACACCTAACTTTTGCGCCCAGCTATTTGGAACAAAGTGCCTAGCTAACCAGAAGCAGCAAAGAAATTTTGCCCCTCCAAAAATGTCAAACAAGACCTAGATCCATGCAAACATATAGACTTACACCAAGGAAAAAAGAAAGTGAAGGTGAGTTGTAGCCACGACTGAAGAAATTCATTCTTTCACTGTCTATTTGAACCTCTGGCTCAGGCACAGTAGTTTAATTGACTTTCATAAATCAGAAAATAAATAAATACAACTCTGATCAGAAGGTGCATAAAAATGACCTTGTATCCTTCTTCCTTGGGAGAAGGTGGAGAATAGCTATCTGTTTAGGACAGATGGTTTTCACCTGGGCAAAAATGACAGAATATGCATCTCAGTTGACATTCCATTAACTACAATTTAGAAATTCCTCCTTAGCCTTATGCATTTTTTAATGCAAGTAAAGTTTACCTTCCTAATTGGTTCACTAAGTAACACATCATTGTTATTAAAAGGAGAAATGAAAACTTGCTGACCTAACATCCATGGCTATGATTACTTTTGTCAATTATTTTACATTTGGAAAGCCAAACAAATGTTGTATATAAAAACTAAATACTGCATTTGGCATATCTTCAAATTAGCTGTCTCACCATGCTTATAGCAAGCAAATTAAATGTCCTGAATAAGCATTAATCATCATAATAGGCTAATTATTGTCAGTTACCTATCAAATAACATAGCTATTATACCTTTCAAAGAATTTGGGAAAAAATGTTAATAAGATTCTAGCTTCCTAAAAACTACAAAAAGAAATAAATATTAGAGTTTTTACCACTGACCATTTGTAGAAATACATGTACATTATTTTGACTAGTTCGAATGTTACTCTGGTTTTCTAACATATAAAGATTTAATGTTTTTCAGTAAATGATATTTAATCTGAAACCCTTTTTGTTTGCAGGGTACACCTGCATCTTCTTTGCTTTCTTTGGCCATTCACGACTGCCACAGTACCTACAGATAGCAAGGAATTTAAATGTTTTACACAGAACTAAATGTTTTAGAAGGGATAAAGTATGCATGAATGTAGAACTGCCACTTGGAGCCATTATGTTAGAACCTCAGAGTATACATTTAATAAAGCATGGATGTATTCTTGAATGTAAATGGATACACAGTGCTTAAATGGAACTGAAACACACAAATATACAAGTATCAACACATTGAAAATTAAGTCTTAAGCTTTTAAAAATATCCTTAGAACAAATGTGCAGATGGCTTTCAAGAAGCCTGTCTGGAATTTCTCTGCAGTGACAGTGAGGAAAAGGCTTCTCCCAGCCGATTCATTTATATCCCCTCACACAACACATTTGTCTCATTTACAGAGAGGTTTCCCTAAGGTGCCCACTGCTGCAGTATTTCCTCTCTGCTGTTAATGTACTCACCTTCACACTGCCTTCAGGACTGGGGAGACACCGGCGTTATTTTACAAATGGAAAGCTGATGTACAGAGTGTGATTTCTACAAAGTCCCAGAGGAAATCCACCTCAAGAGTAGAGATCAAGGCTTCCTCTCCCTTTTTCTGACCAGGTTGTTAAAAAGGGCTCCAAGTTGCAAAGAAAACCTGTGAGAAACGAGTAAAATCTCCAGGACACTCAGGTCTTTCCTTACTGTCCTTGACCACAGGACCATCTCAGGGCAGCATTTCTGCAGCAATTTTTTTTCACTAAATTGCTGGGTTACCTATGTTTTTCTGCTTCATAACGGTCTGCCTATAACACAGAGTTAAAGGAGCACGAAATACAAAAACAGGATAACTCCACAGAAAATTCTAGAGATAAGAGAACAGTTAGCAAGGTATTGACTGGCAAACATTTATTTCCAGAATGTAACATCACTTACCAACCCATCGCTGCCATTTAAGCACCCAGAGTACAACAGAACTTTCTGAGCATCTCCATAGGAACTCCAGTTTAGAGCTCTTTCCACTGACATCATCAACTTTTAGGACAATGCCTGTTTTATAGGATGCAGTTGCCATTCCTGTTTAAATTCATCTTCTCTGTACAATCATATAACTGTCTGTGTCAAAATACCTATTTTTCCAAGGAAGTAGGCTACATAATATGAAGTAATAAAAGCCTGAGGATGACCTCCCTCATAATTTGCTGCCAATCTTGGTCCCCAAGTGTTCTTAGCCACATTATTGTGCTTGCTGTCCAGTCACTGAGAATGACACTGATCGTGGCCAGAATCAGTTTCTACAGAACACCTTTGGAAATGGTCAATGCAGTGAGGGCTCTCCACTGATAGCAGCCCCTTGGCGTCTGTCAGTGAGCCTGTTCACAGTTCATTTGCTTCATATGGCAGGGACATGCAAAGCACTGGTGTTCCTCTTCATCCAGACATGGTATCTACAGTTTTTTGAACCCTAAATACTCTTTGTCTATACAGTTCATTCACTGACTTTTTATTACATGAGAATACTGGAAGCTTCTTTGATGAACTCTTTTCATCATAGAAGTATGTTGACTGCCAATAACCAGGTTTCCATTTTTAATTCCATGTATTGAATTCACTATCAACCTTTCCATTAGCTTACTCGCAATCAATTGCGAGCCGACTACTCTGTACAAATCAAAATTTACAGTTTTACAATCCGGTACAATATTATCACCCCATGTTTTAAAATATGTGCAAAAAAATCACATGCTTTAACAGAAATGTAGGTAGACCAGAGATCACCTCAGCTACATCCTTTAGGACTCCTGCATTGAGATCACGTAATACTGCTTGAACTACTACTACAAAAAAAAGTTTATTTTTAAAAGATCATTTCTAAGTAAACTATTAAAGGGTTTTTACGTTGCTCATTGCTTTGAGATGGTATTTGGACACAATACCACGCTTCCTTCCCAGCGCAGTGAAAGTATTTATTAGGTCATACCTGGCAAGTGTTTTTATTCATTAGTGAGAGATTTTTTTTCAGGATGAGGAATTTTAAAGTATCCATCTGTTAAAGGATCTGGACAATTATTGGGGTGTGGGATCATTTTTTGGTAACTAAATATGCCATAAAAACTGTTGTCTTTGATCCTGCCAGCTTCATTTTTCAATTTTTGTTTCTAGTTTTTATGGGAATTGATATAGAAGGGTATGTATAGCATAATAATCATTTATTCCAAGTGTGACTTCTATCTGTCTCTGATACAAAACAGAAATTCTAGATTTTCAGTGTCATGTACTCTTAAAATAACTCTCAATTTTAATTCCCATTTTTTCTGCTTGTGATTTTCAATTTCCACTGCTTCTCAATGCAGTTTTGCCATTCTCTCCAGATTAAGATATTCCAGTTTAGAGTAGCCTGATGGGGAAGTAAGATAAGGCTACGATGCAATTGTTTTGTTCTTTTATGGGAAGGCAGCGTTTCAGCTCAGAGCTCTATGAACCACCAGAGGTGATGACCAAGCAAGTATTTTGGCATTAACTGTGGGACTCGGGACACTTACATACACTGCTCCTCTGTGAGCTTGGGTATATTTCTACCTCCAGCATGACTGAGATGTAGAGAACATCCACGTTCAAATACCACCTTGCTATAAACAGTGGCTACTGGCCTACCTAATTATTAAGGATGATGAGACCAAGGAAGGTATTCTTCCATAACACTTTCTTGCCTTGCCATCAACTACTGTGGGTTTGCCGGGTGATAACAGACTGAAGAGGAATATGACTAATAATCACAGCTCTTAAGAAGAAAAGGAACAGAAAATAAATTTGCTATCCTAATGGACATAACAGCCAGTCTTCCAGATGAAGATCCTACTTTTCTTTGTTAATATAACCCTATTTGAATGCAAATAAGTCTTTTGAACAAGTTGATGTAAGAAGATACTCAAGAAAAACACAGCTGAGGTCTAAGTTTTCTCCTTCTCTCCCACACAGATAATATTTGATAATAAAATATTTTTAGTTCATTTTAGATCAAAAGTCAGTTGTTGCTGAATAACTGCTAAAAAACACACTGCAAAAGCTCTATAAGAAATGAGTAGGTATAGTGTCATTGTTGCTGGAATGAATGTGAAATTGAACATAGCACGTAGTGTCACAGATATTTCTATAGGGATAAGAAATAGAACCAAGAGGACTGTGGAATATCTTTTCATAAGGAAGTTGTCCTTTTCTCCTGCATAGCTGTGTGTACTCATGAAATCTCCTGGAAGTGGCAAATAGCAAGTATTTTAATTCTTAAGTCAAAGCTTCTCTTTTGCAAATTATATTGAACTACAGAGAATCCATTAAACAGATAACAGCTGAACAGATCCCAAATTCATCCTGCTCACGCACCTCACAAGAAATAAGAGATAAGCAAGTTTAAGTAATTATATAAATTAAATCATCTTTTGATAAATTTTTCACAAAATGCCTTTGAAAAAATCTATTCTAAATGAACAGAACTGGATTGTGATTGGTTAAGGACTATTTTTGCAACAGCTGTTTAAAAAAATATTAACTGTACAAAAGGCATAATCTTGCTGTTCCAGTAGAACTTGACCTCAATAGATGGAATGATGTGGGATGATTGAGAAAATATGAAAAACAGTATCAGTAAAGTATCGAGAAAAAAAAAACCCAAAACATTTTTTCCATCATCTTTAGAATCAGAACTTTCAACATTACTTTTCCTACTTGTTAAACTGGTTAGCAAAAGTCATGGAAAACCTGACTGAGTTTTCAAAATATCAGCGCAATCATAAAAGTATAGGCAGCACCTAACATAGAGCTGTAACAACTAACCATTCAGTAAGAATTTGTTTTGCTTCAAATTCTGCAGCCTGTTATGCAATGCACACTAGAAGAATTGCTACATACTTGGGCAGATAAAGTGCTTTGATAAGATGGACATATCCACTGATTTGTCAAGTATTATATGTGTTCAAGTAGTGAAATAGACTCCAGCTGTGCTTTCTACCTCCTGGGTGATATAAAATAGTAAGTATTCATTATGACCTTTAGTCAGCAGCTTAATGGTAATACTAATGGACCTGCAATAAAATTTAGCTGACATACTGCTTAAGAATATTCTTTGGCTATTTTGTGGCATTAAGTTGGCATATGTAACTACATTTAAAGTCTAGATTAAATAATGCATTTTCAATTAAGAATAAATCACACAGTTAAAAGAATTTGGGTAGATTCAGATGTGACAAAAATACCTGTTCACAAAGAACAATTCCCAGCTAAACATCGGCATTTAAATTTTAGCAAACAGGGCTAGATGTTTCAGATACCAGGGCTTGACATGATTGTTACTGTTTAGCTAAATGGCAGCCTGTGAGAAAGCTTGGTTTACAGACACCGTCTGATACAAGAAACGACATGAACCTTCTAACCATCATTACAGAAGGAAGGAGGTTAGGCTGCTGTATTCAGTCTTACCAAATAACATTCCAGAAGAACCAAACCTTTTCTAACAGTGAGATTTCTACATTGTTCTACATTGCAATTGCCCACATCAGTGGTGCAATATCAGAGAGCCTGCAGTCCTACTGAGGCCTGTTCATCTTAACCATCCTTATAGTAGTGTTTACTGGACAACTGACTGGGGATTTTCCTAGAATACACTGGGCACAGTCCAATGTACAACGTTCAGTAGAAGAGCTTCCTAAAACTTTGCTTCTAAACTGCAAAAAAACACATTACAGGTCTGGCCTTCTCCAATGGTTGCCTCTCCCTGTCACTATACCCTTAACAGAACTTAAGACTTTTTTATTATCTGCTCTTCTTTTTCTCTTAAATATACTTCTCTTATCATGGGATAATTTATGCTACGATATCTTGGGTTTGATTCACCTCCAAATGTGCTTCACTGCTTAATCACATTTTTAAAAAATCTGATAGAAATGGTCTGATAAAGATGTTTAATTCTCTGTCCCAGCTCATGGGTAGTGTATGAAAGAACTTTCCTTCTGTTATGTTGAAGTTCAGAGGTTTTTGGTTCTGAGATGGATATTTCTGTAAGATGACAGATGTGGACTGATCCAGTACGGATGCACTACCCATCTAAAGACCAGAGTTAAAGAGATTTTTTACAGCCTGAGGATAGCTTTCTGCAGAGAAGCTGAATAAATTATTGAAATTGTAGTCTCTACATAACCACGGATATGAAAGCAACAATAATTTACTTTTAGAAGGCTGAGTGGAAAAATACATTTTCTTCCAACTTCCTATTTTACCCTAGGATTTTATTTTTATTAATATGGTACAAACCCCTATTCATTCCTTCCAAATTTTCACATAAGCCTTTCTTGCAATGTTTTATCTGCATATTATTATTTTAAGGACAAAAGTATCTTTCAGAATAACGTTATGTATCTGTTATCCTTCTAGCACCAGCCTCCATTCCTCCTTTTGATATCACACAGCCTACATCGGCACTATATTAAACCTAAACTAAGACAAGCCCCCTGCTTCATTTTTATACTACATGATACAAATATGTCTTTTTCTCCTACCAGAAACAATTTCAAAAGTGTTTCAAAAGACCCAATAAATCTAATTTGGATACAACTCACAATTTTATACCTGTCTTCTGTGGATTTGGTTTGTCTTCTACACACATTTGTACTCATGAAGTCTAATTTTTAAATGGCTTATATTCACAAATATCCCAATAAAGCCACCAAAACCAGTTTTATCTTCTACATTTCTAATCTGTTTGTCCACATACAGAAAAAATGCAGTTGATGCACAAAGACATTTTGTCTGCATGTATTGAGATGTTATCTGATTAGGGAGGACTTAATGAAAAGGGAAGTCATAGAAATGTTGATTTGGAGGGCTGCAAGGGAACAATGCTGAAAGACAACATGCTTTTCTATAATTTTGTCTACAAGAATAGGACAAGCAAATGCATCCAGATAACAAAAATAATGAAATATTTTCCAGGAAGGATTTTCAGAACTGCTGAAAACAATGCTAACTTTATTCCCACACAGGTCTTACAACCAACTTCAATAACAGTAGACTAACTTCAAGTGCTTTTTAAAGTCCTGTGTAATGTATCCCAGCTATAACGAAAACACAAGAGAAACAAGGGCTTGTTGAGGCAGTTTCACAACTTCAAGGATGTGTAACTGAACATTATTTATACTTGGAGACTGAGAGAGGGCAATAGCAGGCAACTTGTAAAATCAGGGCTGCAGTGGTACTAGCAGAGCTTAGATGTGTCAAGAGATAGAGTGCACACACAACTGACTGCTGTCTTCCCTACTTCCCTACAGACCATTTTGCTGTCTGTGGGGCAGAAGAGATTGAAGCAGTCCCATAACAGCCACCCATTGACAGGAACCCACTTACCAGTAGAGAATTAAGATCTCTGTACAAATATATTTCCTTTTGGCAAGCACAGGGTGTGATACACATACTACTATAATGAGATTTATTTTGTGCCACGTGACAGAGATAGTGGTAAAGAACACCATTTTCATAGCTGGTATAGGGAGTGTCAACTGTAGTTTCCAAATCCCAGACTACAAAATAAAGGTTGCATCTAAACTGCAATTCTCAGAAACTATGGCATAACCTAGAAATATCCAAGCCAGCAGTAGAAGCAAGTTCACCCCAACAGCAAGAAATTCAACTGACTTTAGAGAGAAATGACCATCATCACACACGCCCAAACAGGAGAGATCCTGTGTGGAGACAGTGTATATATTAACAGCACACAGATCTGTCTCATCCAAGCTGCACACAGGGGAGTTGTGGAGAAAAGAGATCCTGGCAGGCTTCACTGATGCTAGAAAAGCTCTATCTTCAGGTAGCATCATACAGGCTGTGTCTCACAGGCACCGCTACACCTTCAATTACACATGCTGATGCTCAAAGTACAGTGTTACAGATTGCTGCTATTCTTTATTTCTCCCCCAAATAAGGTATTTCAGAATGAATGCTGTTTTTACAAGTGGCTGGTCAGCCAGCACACTGCAGAAAGGCTGGAGCACAAGGCTGACTGCTACCTTGCTGCTCAATACTACCTTCTCAGCACAGGCCAGATGGGGTTTTGCCTTCCTAAGTGTATGCAAAGCTGGGAAACAGACCATAAGAATCTATGTCTTTTTTAAGCACCTGTAATAATACAGATGCATTCCAGTGAAAACAAGGCTACATGCAGGGTCTCTGCTAAACACATCAGTGCATACTCTCTCTGCTAAGAGTAAATTACTCAGATCACACACTTCCCACCACAATCTCTTTTGAGAAACACCCACGTACAGTATTGCTTTAAATTGTTTTCTCTTTTTCCAGATCAGCAGCTAGAAACTCTCCCATTTTCTGTGCTTTCAAAGTTTTCCTTTTCTATAAAAAGAAGGCATTACCACCTATTCTGTAAACTAATTAACTATCCTTTTTAGCTATAATTTCTCTTCATATAAAACATTTGTGAAAGGTCTGTTTTTCCCCATGCCCTTTTCTCTCTGCTGGCTCTTCATTATGACCATGCCTAATTGTGATGAGCTGTCCACCATTTACTCTACAGGATTGTATAGCGCTTTGTAATGTGCCTGCCACTGATGTACTTACAATTGGAAGCAGTTAACTCTTTAGTCCTGCTTCCTTGTTCAAAACAATGACCTGCATGAGGAACTAGGGCTAAGCCTTAATTAAAGATTTTTAAAAGTCTCAATTTTAAGCCTGAGTTCTCTAAATTGAGCATTTGTCAAAAGCCCAGTCACAGCTCCAAATGGAGAGGGGGAAATCCTACAGAGGAGAAGAATAGGACAGTTAGAGTGAAAGTTCTTCTCAATCAGCATCTTAAGCATGCAATCTGTACTGGATCTATTAGGTCTGCCTTATCCATATAAACCCGTTGATCTCTTTCTAAGCACTGCTAACAAACACTAAGTTTACTGATATTCACAATTTTTGTTTTGTTGTTTTTTGTTTTGTTTTGTTTTTATTTTGGAAGAGAATCTAACTCAACTGTTAAAACAGAAGAGAGCAATACAAACGTGAAACCAACTCCTCTTTCTGCACTGGGAATTCCAGCGTTTTGTTGTAAACCCAGCACAATACATGAATATATCAAGAGAAATATCCTCAGAATATGTCAAGAGAAATATCCTCACTCTCCCTCTCTCTCCTATTTCTCTTTCCAGAGTCAGGAAACATTAACAGTTTCTGCAGTTCCAAAATTATTCTCCCCAGCATGCAGCAATTCCACATGTAGCTCCTTTGCACTCTTGTTTCAGGGAAAATTCCCTCAGAATTGCACAAGGGTGGTTCTAAAGACTTGCATATTCAGCTATCCGAATATTTTTACTGTTCTTCTATAAACTGTGATCATCTCTAGAGTTGACATTCATGAACAGGTATGAATTAATGATTATGGCTCTAGATCAACTCTGCACTGGACAGAGGTTATAACACTGATTGTTTTTCCTAAAGAAAACAGAACATTTTACAAGTGTTGCATACCTGCATGGACAGACACCTTTCTGAGCAAAAGTGTTCATAGTATACAGTATCTTGATATTGATATTTTTACGCAAAGTAAAACAACTCTTTTTCAGCAAAGTGTCTGGATTCTGGGCTGTAAGACCGGAACTGCTAAATCTCAGGCATTTTAAAGATTTAAAGCACAGTTGTGGGGCTTTTTTTTGGTCCGCTTTTAAATGTAGAGTCTTCAAACTTGGGACAGTACTGTTGTGCTGTTCAAGACCTGGCTTACAAGTGAGTAAGAGCAGCAGGCAGAAGAGCAGAACAGCACATGAACTGAACATCAAACTACACTTATCCCAACTCCCCTGAAGGATCCAGGAGAGAACAGTAGCATAGCGTACCTGAAGCTTAAGTGCTTTTAAACATTACACAAGGAATTGTTTTATAAAAAGTTACAACTCAGGGCTCTCCTGTTTACATCTGCCCCTTAATGTATTTGCTTATTCTTTTGTAACTGCTGTCAGTAATGTCAGGAACTAAGGTGACAGAATTACTCCTGCATGTCAGCACAGCTTGCTACCATGGGAATTGTAACAAAACCAGGCACCAAAAGCTCTCCTCTCACAGATACGTTTTGTTACTCTAGCAGCTGAGGGATCTCGAGCGGAAGGATTTCTTAATAGTGCTTACTGCACACCCACCTCTTCGTCCACGTGCAGAGAGCCCCCCACAAAACCAGAGCCTGTCTACCACTGAGTGCAGCTGCCTGCCTTTAGCTGTTCCTATCCCCCACAGTGGCCAAAATACAAAGTAAACAGCATGCCAAATAAAAGCAGAAGCATGGTTCAAGTTTCAAGACTAACCTCAATGCTTTATCTTAGGCCAATTCCCTCAGTAGATTTTTTTTCCTCATCTTCTGTAATTTCTTTCTGCAACTCTGAACACCCATCCATCATTTGCTCACTGAGCATAATTAGCCCTCGATTATCACCAGTTAGGTTTCCACCTGTCCCTTTGCACCTCCCTGTAACAAATCATGGCAATTCTGGCACAATTGACTGACACATCCAAGCCATCACCCCACCAGCAGGGAGCCAAGTCCTCTGGCTGTAAAGTCCACACTTTGCTCTTGGGTACTAAAATCTCAATGAGCATTTTAACACACAAGTAACTATCGTATGTGACTTGTGCCACATCCACTGAGAAAAAACAAGCCATTGCTAATTACTTTTGAAAATATACCACACACATGGTAAAAGCCACTAGCTTTCTCATTGTCGGAAACCAACCCTCAGAAAACAACTGCATGGCCATTCCAAGCACTGCAAACCTTTTGTAGCACTGCTTCCTTTCCTTCCTACCTGGTCACCTCAGTTTCTGCCTTAAAGGAGAGCAACTTTTTTTCCAGAACAGAAGCAGAACGTGGTCTCCTGTGCTCAGTTATGGATCAGCTTGTTAACATTTCTCAACTGATAACTGATAAAAGTAAGCAGCCCATTAACTGTTGCCCAGTTTCCAAGGGTCATCTATACACTTTCTATACTCTTTCCTTGATAGGCAAGGGCACAGTTTCCTAGTTTGGGTCATTTAAACTCTCTGCTTTTTTTTTTTTTTTTTTCTATTCCTTAGTAATTTCACTCTCTTCCTTTTCCACTTATAAGAAAGGATCCTAAAACTGTTCTAGCCTGAACTGTTTCTTGGTAGAAAACATACAACATAGCCATGCTATTTATGCACTTGCCAAGCAAACAAAAGAACAAACCCTAAATTTTCAGCCAGGGAAATGGGTTTACTTCTAGCTAACAGAAAGCAATGTCTTTCCAGCCTTTAGGTTTTGGGGACAGCCTTCACTAAATAAAAGAGAAGGGATTGTTATGAAAATAGCAATTGCTCTTGTTTTGTGTGAAAGTATACGCCTCACATTCTGAGCTGTAAAATGTGCTGCATTACCCCCTGGCAAAGGAGTGCTTACAGAAAAGATGAACAGAATGTACATCTGCATCAGGAAACTGTGTACATCACATTCATTTCACAATGAAGTCTTTTATTAATAATATCTTTATAACTCCCATAATTTCCCATATGTTCCAATCACAGTTGTGACAGGCCAAGAAAACCAAAGTTTCCTACACAATTCTCACTGATATGGCCTGCTGCTCCGTCTTATTGTTATTAGAATAATTTGCTCCCAAGTTCTGAAATGAACTCTGTGCCCAAGTAATTAAAGCTCTTAAAGTTTCTAGTCCTTTGTTTAAAGAATTCGTCCTTGTGCTCTCTATGCCCCATCAGCTACCTAATTAGCAGAGCCTTTGCGTGATTAAAAATTCTCACAGAGATTCTGCTGGATATTTGCCTCTCTTAATGAGTGTTTGTGGACAGCTGGGAGCGGGAGCTAGTTCCCTCCTCCCAGGACCTCCAATGAATTCTGCAGACCTCTGTCAGGGCCCAGGAGTGAAAGCTGTCATTTTAGTAATGTGGATGGAAATTGGTCAAAAGCACTGTGGTCCTTGAGGAATGAAAGGCCTTGAAATATAAATGAAGATGAATATTCATATTTGGTTCAATAAGTGCCAACTATTAATATACATGTCTGTCAGTAAGAAAAGTCAGAACTTATTCAATTGTGCCTGGCATAATTTGGCTCCTAATTCACAATTATCCTCCTATTCTTTGCACTACATTGCAGTTAATTTTTCAGTTAAAAACTTGCAGGAAAATGAAAGCATTGTTATTTCCACAAAAGTATTCTTTTTTATCTTTCTTTTAAGAATCACCTGTGGCTTTTTCAGAGATGATTTTGACTATCTTGCTCTGATTTTTCATATCTTGTTCTCTCTCAATATCACCTTTCAAAATAGTCCAATCATATACTTCTGGAAGCACACCAATTTTCTTCTGAAATTTTCATTAAATTCCCTATCCCCCCCATACTTACTTTAATTCCAACCCAATTCGAATTTCATATCTGCTAGGATTTTTAGGGATCACTCAGTTTTTAAGGACTGCAAAATTAGATTCCAATATCAGAATGGTTTTGTGTAGGGAGGTAGCTGTTTTCAATTGGTTTTTTGTTTTGTTCTTTTTTTAGGTGTGCTGGTAGTGTGATGGGTTTTGTTCCTCCTTGTTTTAGTTTGGTTTTGATGATCTTTTTTTAAAGTGGGGTTCATTTAGATAGGGGAGGGACAACCAAAGGCACCACAGAAAGTCATCTTATTTTACTATCAGCAATAAACTGCTGATTTCTGAAATGGAAGACCAGGACTACAGAAAAATCTTGGTAGTATTCAATGCTAGATAACCCAGCTTCACGTGACAGTGATTTCTTATACAATGACATTTGAGAAATTACAGCTCAATAACTTTCCTAATCAATACACTCTTATTTACCACTTTGCCCCAGAACCCATTTGCACTGGAGCCAACATACACGAGACACTGCTGAAATTACCTAGTTCTTAGAAAAATAAGAAGTATTGGAGAAAACACAGCAAAGTGGGATTATCGTTTGGTTTATGAAGATGATCTGATAAAACTGAAACTTCTACATGAGGAGGAGATGCAAATGAATTGAAATGTATTTTGGATATCTGAACTAGAATCCACAGGAGATGGAGGGGGGAAGCACTGAGGAGAGCATTCATTTCTTTTACCACAGTACTACAGATCACAAATCAAAAAAGCTCAAGACGAAACAACCACCAAACCTGCTACATCACCAAAAGGATACACAGAGGCCACAGGCTGATTTAATTCGGCTTTATGCTGGAAACCTAACAGGCCCAAATCCTGCAGAGACATGCTTTTCTAAATGACAGAGGAACACTTATTGTTTCAAATTTAACTTGGTCAGGTTCCTGCTGACTTATAATGAGAGTTCACCCAAGTAAGGCATAGGTAGGAATCAGTGAGACTGTAGCCTAAGGAAACGGCAGCTTGAGTGGAGGATGTGAAACACAAGGCTCGCTGTGGAATGAAACCCTTGCATAAGAGGAGAAGATGTCCTGGGCATTTAAACGCAACTAACCAGATTCTTCTCTCATTTATAATAGTCCCAGTCCGTTAACTTCAAGGTGGAATGTTTGTGAAGCCTGCAAGTTAAACAGCTTTCTCTTCAAAGCTTTCAGATTAGAGAACTTTTCTTCCTAAGCATTCCTGTCCACATATCACAGGGCTTTTTTTTTGTTTGTGTCAGTAGGAAATGATTATTCATTCTGCTTTCTATGCGTAGATTTGTTTCAGTAGAGAATGGTGATCAGCTGTTTTCACTGGCAGTTTGAAAAATGGAAGTACTAAGTTAGGACAGGTGTGGGTACACATTAGCAAGGCAATTAGGTTTGGAAATATTAATTTATCATTTGTAATAAGGTCATGGATTACAGATCTATATTCATGATACACCTATTATCTCAGAGGTTCCAGTTCAAAGGATCTAAAAGAAAGAGCGTTTTGTTTTGCATGTTTTCAGACCACCTGCCAAAAGCTAAACTTTTCTGGGATTGGAATTGAAAAGCCATGACTCCACTTCTGTGGCATGATATTCCAGACAGAAGCCATATGATGGACACTAGTCCAAAACTCAACTAGAGCAGACTGAAATACTGTGAGCATTTTAGACTTACAATTAAAAATGGCTACAGTTCCATGAAGTCCATGTTTTAACTGCACATGTCTGTCCATACTTGCACAGTGCTCATAAGTCACAAGCCCAGGCATATCATCAGGTCATTTTTCACAATCCTTTTGAGTTTATTGGCTTTGCTGTGGATTTAATATCCAGTCTGTGTCAGAAGAAGGTGCCATTTGCATTGCTATCATTACTGGTCAGGATTTTTTATTTTTTATTTTTACCCCCCAATGAAATGAACGCTAAAATAATAATAATAGAAATAATAATAATGGGAGAAAGTCAGTTTAGAATATAACAGACCAAAAATATTTGCAAGGGTATCCATCACCCTCATTTTCTGTGATTTCATGTAGCACATTACCAGAAACTCGAACATTGTAATTGCCATAGCAGAAGCCCAAAGGTCAACTAATTCTGTCTCATTTACAGAAATTAGCAGCATACAGGTGCTGCAGTAGGCAGTTCACTAATCATGTGTGCAACTACCAAATAATGCACCCCTTTATTTCCACAACTCACTGTACACTTATGCCCATGTTATTTAAAATATGTATATATATCTACCTGTGATAATACAGAAATTAGTAGAGCAAAAGTAAATTAATCGGCTAATTAAAGGGCATAAAAGGAATGTAATATTTTAATTCAATGCTTGGCAAAGGCTTTGCTGAACAGGCGGAGTTGGCACCACACTGAAGGATGCTAACCAGTTTACCAAACTGAGCAGATGCAAACTCCCAAGCCAGGAAACCTTGCTGAAACAGCCATCTCCTGTCTCTGTGGTATGGGCAATGGCTGCAAAGCACCCCAGATGCATGCTCAGTCTTAAACATACACAGGAGTTTAGAATGATGAGTGTGACAAGAGCAGGAAAGTTGAAGACAGCAAGAATCAGCCACGTGGGAAAGATTATAAAGGCATTTGGTTACTCTGCACTTCTCCAGGTACTTGGTTACAGAAGATACTATGAGATTCTAAAAAAGAATGCTGCTCATGTTTAAAACATTTGCAAAGTGATTATCATCCATTCTGCATATTTAAAGTTAGTCTTTAGAAATCAGTCTGTTCATTTACCTTGCTTTTGAAGTCTTTTTTGTTGTTGTTGTTGTTTTGTTTTGTAGAGGTACAATG
Organism: Lagopus leucura; assembly: GCF_019238085.1. Taxonomy (NCBI): domain Eukaryota; kingdom Metazoa; phylum Chordata; class Aves; order Galliformes; family Phasianidae; genus Lagopus; species Lagopus leucura. The sequence continues at coordinate 2,647,449 of NW_024962282.1, forward strand.
AAAAAAAAAAATTGAGGAAAAAAAGTGTTTGATATTTTTCTTAGAGCTTTTTTTTTTTAACTATTCTGAACACAGCAGTATTAGGTTCAGAAATTGTATCATCAGCCACATGAGCTGCAGTAGATGAAAGTCTGGTCTCAAATCAGTATGGATATCTTGGGGGGATCATTACAGGAAATCGTTACAGAAGAATTCTCTTAAGGAGGGATTTCAATTGAGACAAGGAGATCATTTGACACACAAAGCATTGGGGGAACATGGGGACTGTGAGAATGAGAGCAAGGGAAGGATAAACAGGAGGTAGCCTTCTTTCAAATAATAAAACCATCACACGTAGGAAAGAGACTATCTGTGACTAGATACTGTCACAAAAATGCACTGAAATTGGCCATAACTGCAAAGTCAATAAGATGCTCTTAATCTTTCAATAAACAATTTATTTTTAAAAGTTATTTTGGAGCTATTGAAGCTCCTGGGGTGGGGAAGTAAATGCATTTTAAATGTGCTATCCAGTATGCAGTATCACAGGCTTAAGTTTCGTTTTATCAGATGTATGGTTTAGTCATTTGAACTCTGGATTAGAAGCCAAAAATCCTCCAACTCTTAACACTGACTCCTTTTCTGGCATTGAACAAATCATTTAAGGTTAGATTCCAATAGCTCTTCTCATGCAGAAGGGCAGGTACCATGAAGGTAGAAGACAGGAAAGAAAAATTCACCATTCAAATCACACTGCTTCTATAACCAATGTAAAAATAATCAGTTTTTTGCCAGGTGGTTAACAGAATGAATTACTGTAGTTAACATTGGAAAGAGCTTTGGATATGAGGGATGCTAATTTGAGCTGGAAAAAAGTTCTAGCTAAAAGAAGGACTTTTCAAGCTCTAAGATAAAAGTCCTGAAGTAAGCAAGTGCAATAAAAATTGTTTTGTAAACACATTACTTATCTTCTTTGATTTCTCCTATCACGTTCCCTACTTCATCAATATAGAATGACTACAAAGAGAAAGGAACAAAGAAAGAAGGAATAATGGCAAAGCTATAAATATTTTCAGGTGTCAAATGCCCAAAAAGTCATAGCATTAAAGTACAATTTGTCATTAAGCATTTGCTTTTAAGAATACTACAGAATACACCAGGTTCAAATAGTTGCTCAGACCAGAAATCACTCAGAGAAGACAGCATTTCAAGTTCTCATTCGCTGGCTTGATCCCAATTCTGCCACTTTAATGTCTCAGCAAGAGCAAGGAGGGTTTGGGGAGGTCATTCTAGCAATTGACTCGTTCATCAATTATTACTAACCCTTCTCAAAGATACTACGACAGTTGCATATATTTTCATTACACAACTGGCTTAAAACAAATCTCACTGCCCAAATTGGAGATAGCATTGTACTATGTAGAAACCTACATTAAAGATCCAGCATCAGTCTCTTGCTTCAGTGGTGACTTCAGTCTGATTTAATAGGGAATACACACATCATTAGAAGATTTTATTCCTCCTTACTCCTTTCTGCTCTAATCCCTTCTGACAGGCCTTGTACAGGACTTTGCAAAGTATACAGAACCAACATCGGTTCAAAATACATTTATGCAAGCAAGATACTTTAAGAAGAAAAATGAAGATACACAGAGTCACAGAAGCATAAAGGCTGGAAAAGATCTTTAAGATCAAGTCTAAATGTCAAACCATCACCATCATGCCCACTAAACCATGTCCCTCAGTGCCAAATCTACATGTTTCTTGGACATTTCCAGGGACAGAGACTCCACTTCTTCCCCAGATAGCCTGTTCCAACGCATCACCATTTTAATATCCAACATAATAAATCAGGACTAGTACTATAAGCCCTTCCATGAGAAGAGTGAGCTAACCTAGATTTGAATTCATTTGCCAATAGCCAACCGTACTGTTAAAGCATATTCTGCAACTATTTGATTGAAAGCTGTGAAGTTAAGTCCTGAGGAGGTGCCAGAGAATTCCAAGATGTTAGGAGGTTTCTTCCTCAAGGTGACAGAAGGACCACCATAGAACAGAAAAAAACACCAACAAAGATGAACAGATTTGCAGTTTGTGAAGTTAAAATGTCAAATGAAGAGTGGCTATTAAGAAACAAACACAAGAAATTAGCTACTGCTGTAAAAGTCAGTTAAAACTAGGCAATGTACTCCTATGCAAACATAAGATAGGGGGAGAAAAAAAAAAAAGGGGGACTTAAAGACAAATGAAACACATAGCACATTAGTGAGTTTATCCTTCACAGCATACTTAGACTTCTTGGTAGCTTCAAATAGAGGCCAGGGTAAACCTGCAATCTATATCCTGAAATTAGACTCAAGACATTCAATTTATGTAGCAATTAAAAATAGAGGCCAAATCATAAATTTGCTCAGAGAGCACCCATCCAGCAACACAGCTCAGCTACCTCTGGAAATCTGCCCAGTTTGTTGCCTTGGCTGCGTAAGCATGTAGTAATGCTGAAAGTACCAAAGATGGTCCTTGAATTTCAGCCCGGCTTCATAGCTTGCAGAAACAAGCTCAGGTACCAAGGGAATATTGTAAAAAGTAACACTGGAAACAGTAGGGAAAGTTAACACACTCGTTGGCATTACCAAGGGACTCTTCAAGTACTTCTTTATGTCTTGAATCACAGCTTCTGCCTTTAACCATGCAGAAAGCAGACAAATGGTGACCTAATTACTATGAATTCTTCCATAACTGCTCTGCTAGTGTTCCAAACCTTGGAAAGAAGACACTTTCTTATTCTACTCTTCCATTTGCTGCACTTGATGACCTCTCAAGTGTTCATTTCTGAAAAATGAGTATAATTTATTGTGGTGAGTAATATACTTTATTCTGGGGTTTAACAGATGCATTTTAACTTTATCAGCCTCCTTTCAGTCTAGAAAAGTCCTGTGGAAGACTTCCTTCCCCTTCTCCCGCACCCTCCATGGAAACCAAGCTCCTTTTGCATCCTCTGTCGGTTTAGAGTTCTGTAGCTACTGTATATACCAAAGAATATTTCTCAGCACAACCCCATTTTTTTTTTTTTTTCTGGCAGATCTCCAAAAATCAAAGACAAGGAGCCAGACATAAAGTTATGTTTGACCTACAGTATTTCTATACTGCCATTTCCCAGTTTTGTGTTACTTGAGCACTGGTTACTTCTTTATGCAGATTGAAGATTTAAATATTCCATTCCATCTTTCTCTATTTCCTAGGTATGGCGGATAAAATCTCATTGTTTTGTTTTTCATTTAACAGATCTCTGAACGGACCTAATTTAACCTCATTTCTTAGAATGAAGTAGAGAAAGTTCACTAACATTAAGGCAAACCTTTAAATATTCAGCTATTGCAAAAAGCATGGTTGATTCTCAAAAAAGAAGTGAGATCCAAATCCTTCCCAGTTCTTGCAGGACTGGAAAAGAATAAAAACCGTGCACAGCCAACTCTTTTCTTCTCTTTTTCTACACATGAAGCCAAGACAAAACAATCCTTGGTCAGATATTGACTAGCTTTAAAACTCTACACTAACCTCATTCTTCTGATATACGTTTTTGAATCATAGAATCATTAAAGGTTGGAAATGATCTCTAAGATCATCAAGTCCAACCATCAACCCATCCTCACCATCCCCACTAAGCCATGTCCCTCAGATTTCAGATCTGTCTGTCACAGAATTATCACATCCGCGTGGTTATACTCCCTTGCTTTCAAAAGCAAGGTGGCTGGCTGAAGATTGCCTAACTGGCATGTAGGATTGGGTTTTGTTGCAGACACTTTCTGAATTTCCCCAAAATTTCCATTCAAAAGAAGTTCACCGCAAATCTGGGATTTGTGGCTTGACCAAAGATTTTAATGCGGGTGGAGGACAGAAGCAAAGAACAGCAGTTTAGGAAAGCATATTAAATAGCAATCAATAGTGTGTCTCAAGTGCCAAAAACTCCCAACTTTTCAACTACTATATTCAGCTAGTAGCTCCTCAGAGCCACTTCCTCAGAGACTTACACTACAATCATATATATATATATGTAAATATACTAAACTTATTACCGTGCCTCTAAATATCTTTGCAATAAGAATTAGTTTAAGTGCCATGTCCTCATTAACAACATGCTGTGAAAACATGTATGTAGCATGAGCAAGAGGGAAGCTGGACTTCTTTATTTATTTATTTTTCTATAAAAAAGAGCAAGGTCACATCTCAGCAACTGAAAAGTAGCAGAGCTCCTTTCATCAAGTTTTTAACTAGAAAAATAGTATGCCCATTTCTTTGTAATACACCTCTGGGCTTTTTTATTATGACTTCATTTCCCCTTGTAATATTGGAACGTCTCTATAATTGTAAAAGTGTAATAGAATCTAATAGAATTTCATTTGGAACTCTGAATGGTCTATGCCATCTCTGCTCATTTTGAGTAAAATAATGATTTTTAATGTCCACACATGGCTTCCCATGACCTTATTCAATCTTTGGGTTGATCAGGAAATATATTGATTCAATTACATACTGATGACAAATGAACTAAAAGAAAGAGGAAAAAAAGGTCAGCATATATTTGAAAATGTAAATCTTAGCAATGTCTTTTGGGTTTGCCCAAAAAAAAAAAAAAAAAAAAAAAAGTCATTTCAAAATGCCATTTGTGGCTAATAGTGTGGAGTTCCAGCTCCTATCTGTGAGCAGCAAAGAAATCATTAAAGTGTAAGGAGCGTACTCTCCTCTCCTTTTATCATTACAAAATCCTCTTTCCTTTAGAGGTTTGCATGGAATGACCTCCTTTGGCTAAAAGACCTTTTCCCCCTCACTACGAAGAGAAGGCTTCAGTTCATAAATACATGACACGTTGCACTTATTTTTCTTCTCTTCCTTTCTCTTCCTCTTTTTTTCCTCTTGTTTCCCTTGTAAAACAATTACCAGAGCAAACATTCCACCATCACCACTTCATACCCTCACTGTTTTTCAACATCATCACACCTTTATCCCCTCATCTTCTATCACATATAAAATGCAAAATGGATTGGCGTGCATCAGTGGAGTTATTTCCAGTTTAATAAATTGTAAGTGTCCATTTGTATTGTTGCAGTACTTGATGGCATCTCATACTAAAACCCTTCTTAATCTGGACTGTAACTTCACATCTGCTCTGCGAAGCTGGGCTCTGAACCTTGGAAACGAAACATTTAATTGCTATGAAGCTGTAAGACGTGAAAAGAAATAAAGAGCACTCCAGAGCTGAAGCAGTCACTGCATCGTTAGCTTACGTGGTAATGTGGATTTCACAAAGTATGTACGCATCCAAGGCTTTGGATTAGCTGTCTGGTCAGTATCATTAACTTTGAAGAGCAAATTATGGGTTTGCTAAAAAGAATCCAACTGGCAGCTACCCACATTGACTTCCAATTTTTCACCACAAACTTTCCAGTGTGAAAAGCCACTGCCCCTGGAGGATGCAGTTAAGCCCATGAGTGTAATCTCTGGGTCCCCCCTACATCTGATAATAGCATTGCAGAGCACTGAGGCTTTTTGATACAGAAAGTACACTCAATGTGAGTGCAGGGAGGATCACTGCCTACCTTTGTGTATTTCAGTGAAAAGCTTTTTGGGGAGAATAACTTTCATCCACTCCCAAGACAGCAGCAGAAAGCTACGCCCCTCGTGCCTTCTGTGAGTCCATTCAAATCAGTCTCAAGCCTTTAGTGAAGGACTGAAGGGAATAGCAGCACAGGGAACTGACCCATCATCTCATCCAGGGAGGTACTAGCCACACTATCTCTTTCTGCAGACAAATCTTGCTTTTTAAATTTCCAGATCTATCATCAGGATACACAGGAAGGCAGACAAAAAAAAAAAAAAAAAAATACAGCTCACCAGGATATGGGCAAAAACTGCAACATCAGAAACAAGATTTTGTCCAAAGCAGTATATTTGTTGATGCAAATTTTTAGAAAGCTACGCACACTGGAAAAGATCAATCAAGCATTGATTTTGAAAAAGAAAACACACGGAGAGAAGTGGCTGCCTTCTAGAGATTAGTGTTACAAAATAAATTTCAATGTGTCATAACAAGATTTCTCAGCTTTTCTTTTTTTTTTTTTTCAGACTCAGTCCAGAACAAAAGCAGATACAGTTTCCAGGATCTAATCAGCTTTAGAACTGACTAGCACCACAGAACTTAAATTAAATTGATTTTTTAGTTTAAATCACTCCCCTTTCCCACCCTCCCACCCCAGTTTTGACTCAAATACTTGAAGAAAGTCTTTACTCATTTAGAACAAAATTACCATGGGAAGGACGTTTTGCTGTTAATCATGCAGTGGAAAATGCAGTTCATTGACAATAATCTCTTGAAAATGTAAGCATGCAATAACACTTCTAATCTGCAGCATTTTTTCTTTGACTGGAACAATGTTGGAGGATTAATTTGTCTACAGCAGAGCGCTGCTTTATGCTACTGGTGTTTGCAGGGCTGACTTTGCAGTAGCAGAGGCCCTGCAGGCTTTTGGGACAAAATCATCAGTTTTCTGGGAAACAAACGTAAATTAAGTGTATTATTTTCTGCAAGTAGTAAGGATGGCACAATGCTTTAAAGAAAAAACAAACAAACAAAAAAAGCCAACCAAAAAAAACCCAACACATACGCACACACACACACACACAAAAAAAAACAAACCAAACATTTGATTCAGTAACAGGTATTGGATAATGACACAATGGAAAGTTCCATGAAAGCAGAGAAAAACAAAATTAAAGACCAAACCTCAGACCTCCACGTCTGATGAAATTCAGAACTAGTCTATTCTTTTTGGGCTATATAGTGAAATAAAATATGGCATACCATGCAACATCACCAAGTATGATTAAATTCCTCCAGCTACTCGGCGGAACTAAGGCACAGCATACTTACATAAACTCTTTTTGTCTAATATTCTTTCATTTTTCAAAATCATTTAAAATATTATAATAAATAAATACATAAAATATTACTTTCTCCAGACGCAATATTCTGCAAAATCTATAAAGTTCAGATCATAAAAAAGCCATTCAAATCTAAATATTTTCAATATACTTAAATATTGAATGTTTTATATTATTCACCATGATGCAACTAATAGCCAGTTACACTGAAATCTAGCAGAATATCACATAGACAAACCAGACTTCTTCACAAGTCAGCTACCATAAAGAATTCTATCTTGTCCTACTTCTCAGCAGACACTTAATGGCAAAGTGTGATACTGAAGTCTCATATTACCACGACCTCATTAATTTCACAAAACAGACTACAGAACATTTGCTAGCATACTCTAAAGTATTATTGTAAATTATTTAAACTAAACTACACTTGTCAAACAAATGACTAAATTACATTTTGTGCTGCAGAATCCTAGATTTTTTCACTCTGGTCATGTTTCCCAGCTTGCTGATTGTCCAAAGAAAATAAATGTGCCTGCTGGTCTCTTTTTACACCTACATACCCTGAGACCAATCGTCCTCATGCCTTGTTGCTCTGCAGTAGCCTCATATACCACAAAGTTCAGATGAAAACTGCATTAAAGCCCATGGGTTGTTTGGCTCAGCTGAGTCTTGCACTTTGACCTATGGCAGAAGTCAGCTTTATGTGGTTAGGAAGGCCACAAGAGTTCTCAGTGGTCAACTTTGGATTCACCACTGGAAACAAGACGACTCCTTTCACGCAATACCAAAATCACTGGAGCTGCCAACATCATTCTAAAATATCTCCATAGCCAAACTACTTACTATTCACCACTGCCACATCCTTACCTGTCAGATTAAGTGCCAAAAAAAAAAACAAATATTCACAGTAAGCTCCAGTGGTCCTGACCTATCCTTTAATAACCTGATCATTCAGGTTAGGCACGCAGGAACCCACACAAGGACTGCAGATGTGTCTTAGTAATGAAGGGTGAATGAAAGAACTTGTTTGCTATGTCACTTGGGGTACAGACTGAAAATGTCTTAAATTAACATCATTTAGAAGAATTGAAGCTACAGGTTATTAAATATCAACTTTGTGCCAGGAAAATTAAAGACACTAATTTATTTTTATAATGCTTTGAATTATTATATGGCATTTTTATTTCTTGATAACCTTTCAGAGTCTAACCCCATTTAATTTACATACATAGTTAGCAGCTCATTAACAGCTCATTAGAAACACCAGGAAAAACATGAGACAATAACAAATCCAGTGCAGCAGAGGGGACCAAAAATCTATTTGGGAAATTATACAGAAATTTCTGCTTCTAAATGATAAATCTATGGTGCTTTGCCAGTACCGGGCCTTCAGGGCTCACAATTATTACAGAAAAACAGTAAAAATAACTCAATTTCTATAGCTGACTATTCTCATATTTATTCAGACAATACTAGAGGGCAACACACTGAAAGATGACCATACAACACAGGGGAAGGAAGACAAAACCAAAGTTAAATATTTCCTCATGTAGAGTGCTGCATTAGACATGATTGCAACCTGGTAGTTCGTTGAGGATGATCATTAAAACTGAGCTTTTATGAAATATTATTCCTTTTTAACTTTTAAATTATCTGCTTTGTTATCACAAAAGGCAAACGTGAGTGATCTATTCTCAAGGAAGCCACAAGAATAGATGCACCACATCAGACAATAGCCTACATAGCCCAGCAAGCTATCTTCATCAGTGGAGATGAGCAGCTTAAGACAGAAAAGACTGTTTCAAAAGTAATCATTTCATGGGTGCCTCTTCTGGCAAATAACAAGAGAACAACTAGGTTTGATTTCTGCGCTCCCAGTGTGTCATGCTGAATAGTGACTAATGGACCTACCCTTCATGAAACTCTTTGACACGGAGACTCCATGCACATACTATAAATAAGGATGCTGCTTTCATGAAGTGCTATTAGATCCATGGAGGAGAGCACTTCCAGTGAAAATTGTCGTCACCTTGACATAGGAGAAAGAGAAACAAGTGCTGCCAGGAAACCCAGCACAAATCTCAGCAATGATGTCAGACAAAATAGCAGACTAGTGACACCCAAAGAGTTGATTTGAGGACGCCTAGAAGTATGTGGGCCACAGAGAACACCTGAGAAAATTTCCACATTAGAAGATGAAACATACATATCCAACAGGGAGAGCCTATTTCTCCAAATGCTATACACTGTCAGGTTCTCTGAACCCTCTCAATTAATCTGCTAGTGTACCCTGGCAAAAATTGAGTATGTCTTACATTTTTCAGAGTAACCCCCCAGAATTCCATGGATAAGGTAACCTAGGATGGACTTACTTCAATGCCTGTCCCTTCCTTTGCATTATTTCCAATTTTTTTTACTTAAGTATATTTAAAGTTCAAAAACCTTTGTGCTTGCACCGCCTTCTCCATTGGGTAACCAACCAAAGTGTTTTCTTAAAACTTTGCTAGACAAATTTATCTTGTATTTCTTCCCCCACTGCCTACCATCTCAGTAGCCTTTCCATACTACCAGTCAGGCTGCTGCTTCTGTTCAGAAGGGCATTACTCACACTAATGTAAACTATTTCTAAAAATCCAGCCCATCAGACTCACCTGTAGAATACGAGTGTGCTCCTACTTTACCAGACAGCAATGGCACCAGGACATTTAGCTAACTAAAATGATTTATCACAATCATGTGAGCATAGCTGTGTGCACGTGTATGACGATCTCTATGTTGTGGTCCCTTGTTCTTCCTGGCTTCATCTACGTTTTCTATCTTTTGCTCTCCAACCTGCTTGCTGTCTCCCACAAACAGAAACTTGCTTTTAGTGATTTTTTGTTTTCCTCTCAGTCGCCTGCCAGCTCTGCAGCTGCTTCAGCCATAAGCAGCACTTGGGCAGAACCGCCTGATCGGGCACACGAAGCTGCCGACAGCCCGTACGCAGCGCTCCGCGAACGGACGCCGGCCGGGCTCCGGGCCCGCAGCGAGGCGGCGGGCGCAGGCCGGGGCGGTGCTGCCACCTGCTGCCCGCAGCACGGCGGTTCGGCCCGGCCCGGCTCAGCCGAGCCCATGGCAGCGACCGGGCCGCCGTCGAGCATCCAAGCCGTACCGGGCCCCGACGCGGTGCCCCGCAGAGCCCAGCGGGCGGCAGCTGAGCCCCCGTGCGGCGATTCGGTTGCGGTTACGACAGCAGCAGAGCGATGGAAAGGAAAGGGTTAATAAACCTTGGATGAGGTCACTCTGCAAATACTACTAGATAATATTAGCCAAACTAAGCTTCAAAGGAAAGCACCTACCCAACGCACTTTCTCTGTAATCTTTAATCAGAGAGCTGACTCCCTTCCAGAGTATTGACAAGCAGCCCTGGCTGCTAAACTCGCACTATTAAGTGCAGCTGCTCATTCGCTGATGAATTCTAATTTCAAATTAGTCTAACGTCTATACAGACATTTAAAATGATTGCAGCTCTGAGCTTAAACGTACAATGAAACTTCTCAGGAGAACAGGAGGGTTTTTTAATTCTAGGATCGCTTCCTTTCAAGCAAGAGAGAACACATTAAGGCAGAAGATAGCCACCTCTCCGTGAATTTTCCCACTACCTTCACAATTAAGGAGGTGTTTCTAACAAATTTGTGTAATTAAGCAGCATCTAAACCAAGCTGTAAACATGGGAAACCGAAGTTTGAATAAAAGCTATGCTGTTATTTAACCAGCTACAACTCGACTGCTCATTGTTTACCCACTCCAAATCCTCCTCTTCTACATATTAACATGTATCTCATCCTATAAACCTAATATTATCTAACTGCTTTATATCAACCTTCCAGTGCATCATATCTAAGGCTTTTAAGACATCTCTACATCATTTTTACTCTAGTCCATCAAAAGATCAAATATTTTAAAAATCATTTGAATCAATCACAACAACTCTGCTTCCATTTTACATTGATGCTATTTCTTTACAGCAGGAAAAGAAAAAAGAAAAAAGAAAAAGAGTAGCTTCTGCGGCCCACATATGAAAGAGTCATGCAAATGAAATCAGTCTGTGTTGTAGCATAGAACGAAAATCTGTGATAAAAGGAAAGAAAATGAATTAATTGAGAAGTGCATGTTCTGATGTAAGAGAACAGAGTGTGGAGATCCTGCAGCTTTGTACAGCAGAAATGATGAGCATTTGGAACTCTTTAGGATGCCTCTGCATGCAGCAGTTCACTGCAGCACACCCTTCATAAACATCCATAACCAAAACACACAATACTGTGGGCAAATATAACTCTTGGTATGGAAGTTTTCCTCCATAGCTAACCTCATCTATGCATTTAAATATGCACTTGAAATTCCTGGAAGCTTCCCCTTCACATCATGTTAGCCAAGAAAACAAAGGTTGGAATCCACTTAGTCCATCATCCTATGCATTTCCTTCCAGCAGAGCAACTGCTGTGGTTTGGGCATTTAATTCAAGAATCAAAGCGAAGCACCCTCCCACAAGCAAGAGATTTCTGATGCCATGAAACATTACATCAGGGGAAAGGCTAAAGCAGCCATCATTCTTTCCCTGGATCACAATGACTCTGGACCATTACACTGCAGCGCTCTTCTAAATTTGTACCAACTTAAAATCACAGTTCAACTCAAAACAAAGTGGAAAACAAGTTGGTGACATTGAACTATACTTCCAAAATTACATTGTACTCAAGTAGTCAGAGTGCCTGTTCTCTACATTTGGGATCATTTCTACTGTGCATCACCTTAAGTACAAGGTGAGAACAAAAGAAAATGCAAGAGTGACTTCAGACAGAGCACTGAGGAGAATCCTTTGATCCGGGCTGGGGAAAAAGTCACATTTACTGTTTGCCCAGCAGAAGTCACGCTGGGTGACTGCATTCCCTGCACAAAACATGCAGTGGCCATCGCTCACTGCTATCCAACAAAAAGCAGCTAAAATCGTGTCATGCCACAGGAGAAAATACAGAGCATAAGTGGCTAGAATCCTGAGGAATAGAGAGATTTATCACAACCGAGATAAGAAAGGACTAAACTAGTCACACAGGCACAAGATTATCATAATTCTAATCTTCTATGCAAAAGCATTTGAAAATATGAAGTATGCAGATGTCAGCGCTTGATCTTAAAAGGGAAGCTTTTATTTTCCATCGATCTAAGGTGCACAGAAGAATAAGATGCACAGTGGGGATCAGATACCTACTGAATTTGGTCCTCATTCCCTGTTGCATATTTGTTAAGAGATTTCTTTTTAATACTTTTAAATTCATTATTATAAGTGTAATCTCAGTCAAGTCAAATCACTTCATTAATTAAAGGGGATTGAAAAGGTCCTTAGCTACTGGATTCCACAAAGGCCCAGGAGCTCAGGCCTGTTTAGAGGAGGTCGTATTTCATTTGCTGCCGATGTCAAACCAGTACCCGTCAGGCCTCTGCCAGACCCCAGAGACAAGCCAATCAATGTCTGCTCACTAAAGCCCCTCGCATGAATCCATTTAAGCGATGTGGATGCTTCCTGTCGAAAAAAGAAATGGTCTCTTGGTATCTCTGATAGAAATTAGCCACGAATTAAAAGAGAAGCACAGTTGTTTTGGAAGAAAGCCAGAACCAGAATTAATAGGCCATCTGAGCCTCTTGAGTGTTGAATCCCATTTGTTAGCAATTCTTTATGAAAGGCTTCCCCTCCCTCCACCAGCTCTGACCAAACCCTGTATGCTGCCTCCTGAAACTCAAATCATTCAGTTACGTTTTAACCAGCTGAAAAAAATATGAAAAACGCCACCTTTACTACACATAGCTTTAGAAACTTTTTTGGTATTTGTACGGCAAAAAGCCATTTGCCCTTCATTTCTTCTAAAATACACATTTGCTCATGACTCACCATCTCCCCAGACTTGCATGCAGCAGGACCACTGTTACAGATGGATTTGCACCAGACATGAATTTGGCTCAGTATAATTCAGTAATTTTGGCAGAACCTTGTGAAGGCTTTCACTATACGTTTAATTACTGTTATCCTGTGTGGATGGAATAATCTATCTTGTTGCCAATCCTCCGAGCCTCAGAAGTTTTTCCATATGAATTTAGTAGCAGTGAAATTAGAGAGCTTTTAAAGATCTTGACTTAAAATGCTCTAGACTTCCAGTTTTTACAATCGACCATTTAGTTCAAGTCTAAGTTAACAAAGTTAGCTTAGTTTTCTCCAATTTTTGTTGTCTAAGCACAAGAATTATTTTTCCAAAAAGATAGCTTCAAGTTCTGTGTGCCTAAATAGAAAAAAAAACCATCAGATTTTATAGAGAACTAAATATTCAGTTCTTAGACTTCTGAGGTGGCACGTCTCAAAAATCCTACCACTAACATCTGTTCTTCTCAGTACCTAAGTGAAGCGATATGATCTGGAAGCTCCAGTGATGGATCTCATTATCCAAACACACGAAAAAATAAAACCACCTTATCTCTGTTCTCACTAGCTTTTTTCTCTTGTTTTGCTACAGCCATCTGAAGTAGCATATTGCTACTTCAGACTGTAATGTTTATCATGTCTGCTTTTTTAATTCTATTTGTATAATCCCTGGAACAGTGAAAAGTTAATCTAGGTTGATGCTTTGCATGCTCAGGCTATGCAAGTAAATAATTATTAATAATTTTTTCAGCATAGACTCAGGAATTTGATTAGTTTTAGAATCACTAGCCAGTTCAAATGATCTCACTTGGAGAGAATGAACACTTGGAGCAATAAATGTTTTTCTTAAATTACTTATTCAGAATGTTGATTTTTGTGATAGGGAAGGTTAAACCTGACCTTTATTGGCTTCACTCCGGTAGAACAAGGAGGCTGGTTTATTGCTTATTCTGTCTTGCAGATTCATGCATCTCAAGAACTTACAGGACAGAAGACATCGCTTGTATAATTTAATTTTTAACATGACTGGGAAGATTGCCTCTGCTCAAAGAAACCAGAAAACTCAAGTGATTATTTGGCTACTTCACAACTTGTTCTCATTTTCAAACACTTTTTTTTTAATTATTGAAGAACAAATAGCAGAATTATATCAAATGTCTCTGCCACCTTAATTCCATCTAATTGCAGTATTGTTTCATCATTTAGGAAGTCTTGGCAAAAGTACTCCACACGCTAGAACACATAGAAGAATCTTGTAGAATCTTGTAAACAACCAGTCTGCCAGGCATCGGATCTAATTCACTTTTACTTGATTTGCATTGCCTGACTTGGTTAACAACTAAAAGATACTCATTTCTAAACAGTTCACCATATAAATGCTCCTCTTCCCCTATTTCTGAAGGAGGCTGTGCTATTTAATCATCTATGATCTGTTCTTTTGTTTAGTTCTTAAAGCGTTGCAAAAAGAAATGAACGTGACAATTTACTTCCCATTAAAGGAGAAGGAAAGTTGTCTCCCATTCTTCTTCTTCTTAAGCTATTTCAAACCACATTAACTATGACAGTAGTAAAAGGCCGTGGACACATCCCCATTGAAAAGTTCAAGAATAAGTCACCATTTTAAAGCACCACTTCCTAGTGTATATGGATCATCACCAAGACAACTGCTTAACACAGCTTCAGCTAGTGAAACGCAGTAACAGGTCCTTCACTAACGACAATCAAGTTTCTTCCTGGAGAAGTTCATGCCCTACACCTTCAGGTGTGTAGAAGACATTTGGATAACGCTCTTAATGGTATGTTTTAACTTTAGGTCAGCCCTGAAGTAGTCTGTAAGTTGGACTCCATTATCTTTGCAGACCCCTTCCAAATAAAACTACTCTATCCTATTCATTACATGTCCAAAGTGAAAAACAAGGACAGTTAGAACGTAAAGTTTGACCTAACTTCATTTTTGCACATATCAAATATAAGCAAACCACAAACATTTCTCCCAAGTCACCAAAGTCAAAGATTTACTCTGCAAAAATGCACTGACTACTCTTACTCTGAGGTGAGATGACTGGGCCAGACATTTTTAATTATCAGGTTGACAGGTTAGATAGATAATAGACATGGGTGGGCAGAGGAGAATACCACAGCAACAGGACCCCCACCACACACTGCATCAACTTGGTCAAATGCCTTTTCTCATCCACACCCAGAAGAGGAAAAAAGGAAAAATGCAGTCAGTACAGCCATAGCAGTACTGCCAAACAGACCCAAGGAGGTCTTAAAATGGGTAAATGGAAGAACAGACACAGCTGGATTGAAGTGGTTTCATCATTTCCCAGAGCTCATCTAGAGGAAAATACAGGAACCTGAAGCAAAACATGGTAAACAGTGAGGGCTTCAAGAGCATTTTTCCAAAACAAGGCTGATGAGCAAGAAAGGAGAAAAAGATTTGGCTGGTTACAATGTTACAAGTAGGCTAGAATTCAGATCAGCTTTCAGGAAATCCAGATCCCAGCTGTCTTGCATATCTGTCTCCATCACAATGCTTGATGGCCTTTATCCACACAGCTCAATGAGACTGTGGCACACTGAGTACAAACAATCTCTATAAAACACCTTGTTTTGGACAACTGCTTTGGTTTGCTTTTGCAAACCCTGTTCCAGGTCACAAGGAATGGTTCATTCTGTCTGCTGAATGTACACAGCACTAGCTTCTGCACAGTAAGCACCATGTTCCAGCCCAACAGCTCTCCATAGGTTGCAAAATACTGAAGATTCATACTTGCCTAGTACAGTTGGTCAGCTTTCCCTTTTAATTTATCTTACAGACTCAAGCTAATTCTTTTCAAAGAACTATTTTTGGAATTGCTGTTCTCTCCCTCCTCTCAAGAGAATTCAGTGGGATTAATTGATCTGAAGAGGTGCTGATGCTATTAATATGGCTGTTACTTCCAGAGTGGCTCTGAAAATGGCATGGATTGTTGTTGCAGAAATGAATATGAGCCAAGAAATGTTGTCTTAAAAACAACAAGAATATCAACATGCTTAGAAGCCATTTTCTGCCTTTCAGAAGTGTTCACAGAAAACACACATAGATAAGAATCGAGATATTTACTATATGCTTCAGTTATATGGTGCATTCTACACTAAAGGTAAACCAGGATGCACGTCAGAAACAAATGTCACTTGTAAATAGTTGCGTATGTTACAGAAAATAAAGATACTTCATGACAAAAGCCAGCAGAAACAGCAGTGTGCCGTCATCCAGATATAATCCTTTGGAAGGTAAGTAGCATACAAGATTCACATTGCAAGTTACTATGTGAATTTAAAGTATTTTGATTTTAAGCCACTATTAATTTCAGCCAAATACATAGTAAATCAGAAAGCAATGAGGCTAAGACAATGAACAGACTGAAGAAAACTTCTGAAGTCTGTAAATACTCCTCAGATATCTTTTGTAGGTACAAAGGATAGAAATACTATACGCCGTCTTTTCCAGAAGTAGAATTCAGGTAGATATCAATCAGCCTCAACTTCCTTAGCCATATCAAAGGCATCCTCAGAAAAGGCTTTTGTACTTTCCCTTCCAACAAAGTTGAAACATTAGAGCCCTCAGTTGGATCCCATCTTTCCTGACAATTTATGTTGTGCTGAGGACAAAGCAGAAAAGTCTCTCAAGCAAATGAATTTTTGCATACGTACTTCAGAGGCTGTAAATTGTGCTATTAGTTAGATCTGTCTTACACTATAAGTGCAGACATGACTTCAGAATTTTTATTAACGTCAGGCTAGGCTACAGCATAAGAGCAAACATAGATACAGCTGTATGCTAGTTCAGCAAAGCACCTTTATTAATACACTGGGAAGTTATAAAATTAATGCATTCTATCTGCAGTAAGCAGCACAATACTTGCCCTATCTCCAGACAAGCAGTACTGGAAGCAGGGATTCGAACAAACTTTCCAAAACCTTTTATCCTGTGCATCAAGTAGATCATGCGCCATACAAATTTCTCCTGCTGTTTTTAAGTACTCTTGTCTTTAAGGACTCTCCAGTATGTGATGAGCCTTGTGTGTTTGTCAGGGCACTGGTAATGGCTCCATGAATGTTTTCATGAAAATTTCATTAACTTAATATTTTGAAAGCACTGTGCTAACTAATTGCTTAATCCAAATGTTGTCAGCAGGAGATGAGGAATGAGAAGACATACATAGAAAAGGCCATATCTACAAGGAAAAAAATTCACAGGGATTTCTTCTCTAAGAAGCAGGTGTGACAGCCATCCTTATCCTACTAACTGGCTTCCTGAACTTCTTAGCTTAATGTCTCTAAAAGGCGTGGAACATATCTTGGCATCTTGCTTCTGATTGGGGTTTAACACATTGACTTCAGAGTAAATCAGCCCTACCAGAACACTTAGAATTTCATCAGCTGCAAACAAGAGATTAATTCTTCAGAGGGAGAGTCTAATTGCTTCTCCAGGTACCATAGTAAAAGCAAGGTCAGATGAAGTTATTCCCTAGCAAGACTCTTCCCAAATTTCCTTTGAATGTCTCTTCTCTGTGTAAATGAATATTTATGCTATCCTGGGATAAGAAGAAAACTACTACAAAATAAACAAAAACCCAGCACCCCACCTATGTTATGATTATTATATAAGAAGAAAATCTTGCACCATGTGGCATTTATAGCCAGTTTAAGAGCTTTCTCTACTTCCAAGGCAGTTAAACGGGCATTTGTGTATGTATGAAGTGTGAGTCCTTTGTTAATGAGGAATTAAGGTCCACGGCAGCTGAAGTCTAACGTTCACTATTTGCTTTGAGCACTTTTACTACTGGTGCCAGCTCAAGACTCAGTTTAGCAAGGCACCAGGCACATACAAAAGCTCTATTCCATCCCTGTTCAGCAAGTACTTACACTAGCTCTTTCCATCTCTTCAGAGTGCCAAAACTGCAAATGTTTCCTGTTCAGGTGCCAAAAACGCTAACTTCCCCACATCATCACCTAAGATGCTGTTCAGGTTCATTTGGAAACCAAAATAGTTCCAACAAACAGCTAAAAAGCAATTTTTCTTCTCATTAGGTTCCTTCCCCCCCTCCTCCTTCTCCTTATGTTTCTTTGTTTCTTTCTCCTTCATGCTATAGCAAACTTTGGCAGCAGTGCAGAATGCTGATGAGACACACACTTACTGGGTGAGATCCCAACAGCTTTTTTTGGCCAATACCTGGCACAGACTGCCTCCTCTTTGAGAACTAATGGAGTTTGCTTATTAGGCTGTCTTGAAAAATTTTAGTGCTTCATTATGGTTCTCTGAAAAGCTTGCAAGTTTTACAAAACTACCACATTAGCAAAGTCTAGCAAACCCTTAAGCATTCTTAGCATTAAGGCACCAAGCTGGCCTTTCTTTTGACAGTACAAAAACTTCAACAAAAGTATTTTTATCACCTCTGAAAAAATAAAAAAGGATGATCACTGGATAGATGAAGCACTTGCTCATTTACTTTATCGCTGTTCTCTTTTTAAAAACCATTGGCAAGTGTAAAGTTACCACAAAAGGCAATTATATAGTCTTTATGATATAGTATTACCAACATCTCTCAATTCTGACTTGTCACAGCCCTTTAACTGCCCTAAATAAGGCCTGTCACTCATAGTCTGCACTCCACAGTGAAATGATAACCATTAGCATCCAAACTGAAGCCTTAAGAGTATTTGGCAGAAGTGATTTGTCTGGTCTCTAATAGTAGAAGAATAATTCCAAAACATCTGTCGCTTTCTTAGGTCTGAAGATTTACAAATCGCTGCTCCAAACCCGCTTCTGCTATTTCTGAACACCAAGACTCAAGGTAACCATCTCTCTTCCAACACCCATCTAAATAGATGGTTCAAAAATTATTTGACTTAAATTTTAGCAGTGATTGCATTTATTTTTTGTGCTGCCCAGTGTCCAAGTCTTATTGAAAGAAGAAAATTCAGAACTGTTAGTAAGTAAGGTTTTCTAAAGCTGCCATTTACTACGGGAAGTTGAAGGTTGGGATGTGGGAAAATGGGCACATCCTATCTAACTTTTTCTGAACACCAACCCTCCAATTTTAAACATGATTTCAGAAAGAAAAATAACTGAAAAACAATTTGAAGGTGGCTTACAGAGGCAGAATTTAGACTGCATTTTGCACATCTAGAACAAGTTTTCTAACCATTTCTTGATATCTCATTTGATTTTTTGGCATCTAAAACAAGTCCCATATTACTCCTGTCACAGAAAGGGTTCTGAGGGCTGTGAGCTTGGATTTGGTTGCTTTCACTATTTTGCTGTTAACCTAATAAAACACAGTAGTCTAACAAAGGGAACCATCAGCAGGAGAATGTGCTTTATCCTCCAGTCACCTCATTTTGTAAAGTTCAGTTAGGAACTGTATCTAAGCTATTTTTGATTAAACAAGTAAAAAAAGATCTTCTCTTTACCTTGAAAATGATGTGGTCAGGAATTTAACTGAGCTGAAAGGTTTCAATTTCATTAGGGCTTTAAAGTTTGGTGTTTTTTTTTTTTCTTCCAGACATAACTAGCAGCCTTTGTTCTACACATCAATACAGTGATTTGCATAAAGTATTGATTAGAAGTCATTATAATCACAAAATGTTAATTACACCAATTAATTTCCAATCTGTTTGTACCTTAAGCCTGTTTGCCTTCAGCACAGAAGGTTAAAGCAAGAATGAATCAGTCTTGGCCTTCTCTCTAGGGACAACTTTTTATACATTGAAGACTTATCCTGTGAATAGCAAATTCTCTGCATGACCAAGCTTATTCCTTACTTTCTTTAATTTATCTCCATACTATTTTCAAGTATTATACATAGCCACCAAACCACTGGTCTTCTCTCCACCAAGCAGTTTCTTACAGTCATAGTTAGTTTGTGGTTTTGAAGATAATGGAGTACATTAAGATGTTCTAATGCATACCAGCTACCAAGTGGAAAAAGCACTTCTATAAGTCAGGTAATAATTCAGTGCACTGATCGCCTCTGAAAAAATCAGAGCCTACAGTGTTACTCATCTGATCGCACCCCCTCTTCCCTTTCTGCAGAAAGTTTCATTTAATCCATTTGTAGGTATACATCAGTTCCTGCAACACCATAGGTTCTGCTCCTAAAGATGGCCCCGACATATTTGCTCTGAATACTTCAACACAACCCCATTCTATTAAGGGTGTTAGCAGCCCTCTTACTAGCCAGGAAAGGCAAAATAGCTGTCACACAGGCACAGACAGCGAGTCCACTTTCCTTTCTCTTTTCTTGAGCCATCAGTTAGGTGATTATCTTTTTACAAAATATTTCTTGGAACAAAATACCAGGCGAGTCATATTTAAGAAAATACTATAAGGCTCTGCTTAAGGGGATATCATCAACTCAAATGAAACAATAAGCTGATGGAAACTTGCATTTGATCCTGAACCCTAAAGTGCTTGTTTTGGAATGGTGATATCTCCAGGTCTTTAGAGACTTCTCTACTACTTGAATGAGAAATCACTTCAACGTGATGTAGAAGCTGTCTGTGAGCCCTGTTATCAAATGCTCACAGAGATCAGACCGTGAAGGATAACTTTCTTGTATCAGGACTGCAGAAATCAGAATACAAAACTTTTCTGTTCCACTGAACAGATCATTTCTTCACCAAAATGACACAGAATTTAATCAACTGCATGCAGCATACCCACTGCTTTAGCAAGACTCATTAGTAATCCCTCAACACAGTTTCACATTTGTCTCAGACATTAATAAGATGTCTGTACAGGTAACTCCACTATTAGCCTGTATGAGAAGCTGCAAAGTTCAGGGAAAAACATTAAAATGAAAGGCAACCACTGAAGCTGTTTTAAGATGGGGAAATATACAGCTTACCTGAACTTAAGCTGAGCTCCTCTGACTTGCTAAGTGTTGTTCAAATAAGGATAACACATAAGTCACAGTCCTGGATCTTTATATACGTTTCTGAGGTTATCAGAGCATTGTAATATTAACTCTACTGAGAAATAGTTTCGACTTCACACTTGCATAACTCAGCAAAGTCATAGATGGAACGCCTGTCAAAGTCAGTGCATAACAAAATAGATGTAAGGGTTCATGCAACAGAGAAAGATTTTGAATGGAACAGGAAAAGCATCACAAGAATATGCATCAGCTAATGCAGTTGCTTCAACAGAAAAACTGTTTCTAGAGGTTTCAAGTTCAAAGAAGATTTTTAAAACCCTAGAAACAGATTAAAATGTGTTGTATAAAATGACAGAGTTCTGCGCTAAATACTGGAAAGCTGGCTCACCTAAGCTAAAAAGGATTTCAAATAAAATAAGTTACTGCAAGCCTCTCACAGTTAAAAACAATTAAAAAAAATAAAAAGGAAATTAAGATTTCCTTATAGTTTAGCTTTTGTAATAGACCACTGCATTTTAACAGGCAAAAAGCTAGGGGTATATCTTTTTAAAATAGAATAAAAATCTCCCTCAGCCCCCTGCATTATGGTTACAGGCATAAGCTGATAATCAAAAGATGTTTAAAAGAACACACCCACCTCTTTCGCCATCCCTTTGGAAGGGATTTCATGGCTTAAAAACCACAGCTGGATAAAATCAAGTGCAAAAATACTTGTACTTGCATTTCTGCCCCCCCAGCACTGTTTCTTTAAAGATGAAATTCGGGTTTCAAAAAGGGAAAAGCAATTGAATGCAGGCCTAAACCTTGGGCTCTGTTAATTACTCTCTACCTCCTTTCACATTTCTTTCAAGAGAAGAACAATGGTAGCAGCTGGTAAGAACCTCACAGCCAGAAATCCAGTGGAACTGGGGCACCGGAAGAGTAGTGAGAACTCTATCAAAATGCATGCCTTCTGGCTTTTTACATATTCCAGGGGGCTATAAGACTTGGATAAGAATGCAACACATGCTGAAGGGTTCTGTGTTGCTACATTGCCTTGTTTCTGTGAGAGAAGATGATCCACATGGGAAGAACCCAAAACACCCAAAAGACTACTAATATCTTCTCAACACGGGGAATCTTGACCATCCATCAAAGAATTATCAAAGACAGGTTTACGAAGAAGTCAGACTACAGACCTACTATCATTTATGAGGTAGGGAAGACATATGGATATTTCATGCATGTCAGACAAAAGGAGCATACGATTTCCTGTCATGATCATTTATGAGGTCCTGACCTCAATGAAACCACTCTTTACAGTGCCTATGACTTGTTTTCTTTGGTAATTTCTGTGAATTAGCTTTTTTGCTTAGCCGTGTTAACTAATTTTTTAGAATATATAAAAGCCTTTTCATGAATTAACAGAACAACTGCGCTTTTTACCTTTTTTTTTTTTCCTTTTCCCTGCGTATTGATACAATTTCATAGTGAAGACAACTTTACATAAACTATTTTCCACTCCACTGAATATTATGCCGTTGTACATGAATATATTTCTTGGTCGATGCTAAGGCAAAATATTGCTGTAAATGCTGTATTTTCATAAATGCTATTCTTTGACGATTCATTCTATGCATAGTATCAAAACCAAGTGTTACTGGTGGACTTGTATTAAGCTGCCAGCATAATTTCTTCTGTTGTCCCCAGAGTTTTCACCTGAGAGTCAAAGGGAAAAAGAGATCACTAGCTAGTCAGTATTTCAAGGCAATGAATTGATTGGCATTGAGGGAGAAGCTTTAGTGATTTGAAAAACTCCAGTCAGTAACACAGTAACAGAAGTAGAGAATCAAAAGGTGGGAGCCAAAAAAAAAAAAAAAGAAAAAGAAAGAAAGAAAAGAAAAGAAAGAAAGCCACTGAAACAGCACCAAGACAGAATGGCAAAAACCAGAGCCAACAAATGAAAATTCAGAGCCAGCTATGGATGTGGGTAAGTTAAGCAGTGATAAGTGAATGCTAACTCCAGCAAAAATATTGCAACTGCAAGTTTCTGATAGCACATGAGAAATCCATATGATTGTGATTCTGACAATGCAGAAGGTGACAGACAGCACGACTTTTGCAAATTCAGACTCCTTTTAAGTATCTTTTGGCTCACTTTGGGATATACATTTTGTTCCCTTTTGCATTAGCTTAAATCTAAATTTTGAGTAAGTGACTCCAGGGTTATACTATTCTAAAGGAGACTAAAGATCAGTGCTGCCCAGACTTGTTTCTGGAAAACACCCAAGAATACTAACAGTAGATACATGTTTTATTCTAGCTCTTTGTGTTGGGAGCAATTAATTAAACAAAGTGCATTAAATCCTGATGCAGTGATTTTGATTCCTCATCAACATATCTACACCCATTTTTTTTCCCTTGGCTTTTAAAATTTTTTTGATTGCTGACATATTTTTGTTTGAATACATCAATTTTGTACCTGCCTAGTTACATACCATATAAGTACACATTATGAATCACTTTAGCCTTTTTAGGGTTTCTGAAACATCACATAAGATTTTATCCATTTTTATAAAGATATCCATTATTTCAGAACGACTGAACTTCTGAGACGTAGGTTTTGTCACTTTCTGGAAATAACAAAGCCATAAAACCGTTTCTTAAGCTATGCTCTAATTGTTCTGAGTCACTGCCAAATGTGAGATAGCAAAGAACACACTTATCACCTTCATCTAACCTGTATATCACATAATAAAGTCATGCAAAGTAAGGATATGTTCAGAGGCAGTTCTGTCCAAATTCCTATTTACCCACCAAGATTGTCTGTCACCTTTCAACAGCAGTACCAAAGTGGCTCCCTTAACACAACATAACAGCAGGAACAAAAATTCTAGAAAGAGATGTTGGTGAATTCCTGTTCCATTTTCCTTGAAATAAATACCCACTAATTTCATTGAGAGCAAGAAGGGTGTAAGACACGGTGGTTTTTTGTAGGAGAGTTCTGGAACAAAACTCTGTATCAGAGACCACAAAGACAATAGATTCTTGCATATTAAAGTCTAATCATCCACACCAAAACATGGGCTAAATAGCAAGGAATTCAGATCTTCCACTGCTTTTATCCTGGGAAATTCAATGTTTTGTGTGAACCAAGTGAAAATGTGGCCCTGTGTGAGGCTGTAGCCTAGAGAATATAGGCAGGAAGAGATGAAGTTGCCACAGAGTTGTCTGAATACATTAGATCACACTTGTTCTTGAACATGTAATCTTCTGTGGTTTATTCTAGAAGCTGATCACTGCAGAAAGCATGTGGCCCATCAGAAAAGGGTCTTTAGCCATCACCTTCAAAAAGACTTTCAAGACATGGGTTACAGGAGACAGGCTAGTCTAATTACAGACATGAGAATTCAGAAGAACCAGCCAAACATATTGCTAAAGCCTTCCATATGCAGAAAGTTTGGGACGTAGCTGTTTATCATCCTTACTTTGTTTTTCAGTAGCAAAGCTCCACCTCACAAAAACAACAAACACCAAACAGTGAAAAGAAACACATTCACATGAAGTATTTGCTTCAGCTTCGGAAGACCAACCAGGAAAGCCCAGGAATGGATGCAACTTAGAGGCCTGTCTAGTGAGGCTAAGTCAATTTGCATATAATTACCACCTATAATGCTATTATTTTATTTCTTAGCAATATTTGATTTATTCATTTACGAAGCAGTAGCTCTGAGGTGTTTGCTGATGTGAAGTTCAATTTGAAATTTCCCCTATGGTGCTGCAAGAAAACTTGTATGACTGCTGCATTGGCATGAGATGGAAGGGACATTGAGTCATTAGCAGTAATTGTGCACACCAGATAGGTAGTTCCTGGCACAGAAGCAATCTATCACCATCCTGACTTAGTGCATTGCAAATTTCAGCTTTTACAGTTTAAGGTCTCCATCATCTCAGTTCATATTATCTAGTGCCGAAATCTTCACATCTAATTAATGTTGGAGCTGCAGAGCACCTGAACAACCTGCATGCCAAGTGAACATATTTTTATGTCACTTTTAAAGCTATTATTCTCGGAACACTGTATTGATGTGCAGGGTTTAGGTTTCCTGCCATGGAGAACAAATTGTGACTAGGACTTTGGAGTCAACGTCAGTTATCAGCTGAGCATGAATCCTAAACACAGTGACACTGCCAACGAGCTAATCTGCTCCCAAAGTGCTTAAAGAAAGTGAATATCAACATGGAATAAAGAATTTCTGTTAGTTTTGCTTAAGGGTGATTAGTATTGGAATACAGTTTCATTTTAATATCCACAGTCAAGAAAGCCTATTAATAAATTACAGATGAGAAAAGCCTTAAGAATAATGAAAAATTGGAGGATACATATTTTTTAATAATGACTTGTGCAGCTGAACCTGGGGATTTAAACAAGAGGAGGTTAAGGTGTAAACTATGATTGCAGTCTGTGAGAACATAAAAGAGGAACAAAGTCATAACAGATGTCTTCAAAGGCAAAAGAAAGAAGTCCAAGTGTCTGGTAGCTAAAAATCAAACATGGGTAGAAAAATGCTAGAAATTTAAAAGTAACTCTCAAATACAATTATCAGTGCATAAGACGCAAGGCTGAAATTTTAGTCTTAAAGGCCTAAGCTGAGCCTCAAAAACTAAGAAGATCTAGAACTGGTACACTTTGTTCTGTATATGAAATAACAGTATGTGTCAAGAAATTTGCAATAGAAGATTGTCATTCTCAAGCTCATAGAAGAATGCTTTATTGATGCGATTCCATCTCCCTTCACCATCTCAAGATCCCTTTATTTTCCCCTTTTTTATGTTCTTAACCATTAAGAATCCTTATAAGCTGAGTGTCCCCAGTTAATTGGAGGAAGAGATCAGGATGAAGTTCCCTCTTTCTTTTTCCATTGTGCATCTCAAATTAACACACATGCTTTGGGCACGAGGGCAGACTTTTGTCACTATTGTCTTCTCTACAGCTGGAGATGGAAATGGAGATGCTCTGCCAGTAAGATGGGCTGCATGAGATGGAGGACATAGGGATGATTAACCCATTCACTCGCACCACCTAAGACAACACCAGTTCACAAAGCCAAGGTCCAAACACTGCAGCTGTTGCCCTTGTCATTGTGGAGGCCTGGATGGCCTTGTTCTGTGTCTGCATATAATGCCTTTTGTTGTTTTTTTGAGAGTTTTTTTGCTGACTGGGGGAGGATATTTGCTGAAGACCAGGGACCAAGTTTTCTAAAAGCCCATAATCAACAATAACCCCAGCCACTTTTCCAAAACCTCTCTTATAAGCCCATGTTTATTGTTTAATCAAGCAGCTTAGGCTGCTCCATTCTGAAGTCTACAGAACTGCTTTACCATAACTGACTACGCTTTTGCAGTAATCTTTAGAATGATGAGCAAACCAGACAATATTAAAAAAAAAAAAATGCTTCAAATGAAAAAAATGTCATGTTCTCTTGTGAGGAATATCTTGTAGTCAACTTTTAAAATTTATCTGTGAAACATAGGCAATCTAATTACTGCAGAAGATATGAGTTTTAGGCCCATCTTTTCTTCTATTAGAATAGTATTATCTAGTAGAAGACTCCATAGAAAGGAACCTGAGAAGAAAGAATAC
Source organism: Lagopus leucura (assembly GCF_019238085.1). NCBI lineage: Eukaryota > Metazoa > Chordata > Aves > Galliformes > Phasianidae > Lagopus > Lagopus leucura. The sequence goes on from NW_024962282.1 coordinate 2,673,868, forward strand.
CGAATTTACAGTAAGGTGGAATAGCACTACTTTCTCACTGTGTTCAGCTGAAGTTAACTACGAACAAATAATGCAAAAGAAGATGGGGCTGAATTGCCAGTCTTAGCTCTGATCAACAATGGACATAAAAGAGAATGGAAAGAGAGGATGTGAATACTTGCAGAGGTACTTGAGTCCGCAGCCATTACACCTTCCTAAATTTTCCAAAATAAAACTAGTTCTTTCCATTCTTGGTCCTAGCTGGATTTCTTGTTTTCTGGATCTGCTGTACCTCTTTAAAACTTTGTAAACTTTACCATGAACAACATCCTATGGCACCGAGTTCTCTAGATTTACCTACATGTTTGCACGCGTAGGAAGGAAACATCACCTCTCTTCTGTTTCTCCTCAAGCCTGCTGGTGATTTTATTTGATCTCCTTTACTTCCTGTACTGGGAGGGAGAGCTGGGGAGTGAATATAAGGGAGAACATTACCATCCAGCCATCACTATTAGTTTCCCTCACCCTCTGTCCATTTAACTGAGGCAAAGGACAGGGCAAAGCAATAACTTGTAATTGGATAAGCACAAAATAATTCCAATCTCCCTTAGCCATAAGTGACTGTCTTTTGATGCACTTGTATTCAGGGAATAAGACATTCCTAGAGCACAGGCTTTGACTTCTGGTATTTCTGTACTTTAAAAACGCAACTTTATTATGGACACACACAGCTATCCTTGCCACATCTGCCCTAAGATTATTTACAGTATTTTATCTGCTTTGTGAGGAAGCCTGCAATGAAAATAATCATACAGTGAGTTGAAAATATGACTTCCATCTATCAACAGTACATTCAAATGCTTAGTTTTCCATCAATTTCCAAATGAATGAGGTTCATTGTATTGAGAAATAAAAACAGCTTGGCCTTTGACTTCTTTCAAGATTACTCTCTTACATTAGTGTCCTCAACAGTTTCTTGCAAGCTTTGAAAAAATTAGATGGAATTCTAATAGATAGCATTCAATGAACACAGACATCCATTTGTTCTTTACTCATTTCCACCCACTCTTTACGGCCAACAAGACAGAGAAGCATTTGAAGTAAATACACATTCAAACATCAGCACAATGTGCTTCAAGGAGAAGAGAAGGCACCGGTGGTAAAACCTTATTGAGATGTATTGTCAAGTAAAAAGATCTACACAAAGATCAAAACCTCATTTTCACTGTGTTCATCCTTCATAATACATTGGTAGCTTTGTCTCTTCTGTTACGTTTTTTCATACTTACTGTTCCTGAAGAGAACTATTTAATTAAACTCAGAGATTGAAGGAGGCTTTTCGCTAAAGTTTGAATTTAATTTTGTTTTGCATCCATTGTCAATGAGCATAAATTGTAGAGCTATTAGTGACAGTCAAAGCTTCACAGTGCTTAAGCAAAGCAAAATGGAGTTTGACTACACGCATATTGACATTGCAATCAGCCAGGATACATGATTGGAGCACAGTCATATATGTGCTAGTCCTAATCAAACTAATTTAATCAGTAGAAGGGAAGGCATTATACAGGATTAATATAAGCTTAGGGTAAGCAGTAAGAGGAGTGGTAAGCTTGTAGAGCCATATCTCTTGTATGTCTTTGTGACACTTTGTCAGAGAAATTATTTCATACATCTTGAGTCCTTAGGAAGTACCTGAGCTCTGCACAGTCAGCTGGGCATCAGGAAGGGAGGTAATTAATATCAGCTGGCAAGATGTGCTTGCTGAATTTGTTGGGAAGACTGCACTCATTACTTACCTACTAACATTTGCTTTACATCACAACAAACCAGATGATGCAAGAGTCAGGTGTTTAGTTCAGCATTATAGCTCCTTACGCTAGGAATTTCCATCTGGTCAGGGGTCAGATTTAATTCTTTTGTGTTCGTCAGATTGAACAAAGTATGAAATTACATTCAATTTTTATTCCATGCAGACAAAATCCACCACATTTACTTAAGAGATACTGGAGAAACAAGCCCTCATGTTAAGAGCTGATAAATGGAATAGATGCATATTCAACAGTGTCAGCATCTGGGACATTACTATTTTAATATTTACTTTGTCTGAAGTGTTTTATTTTAAGAGTGTAATTCTCACCTCTAGAAAAACTAACATGATGTAGCAAACCATTTTTACAGATTCGTCACTAAGCATGTACTTCAGAATAGTAAATGACATTCAGAAATGAGTCTGGCCCCAGTGGTGGTCAAGAGCAGATGGGAGGGTAAGAGATTCTACCTAAAATGCCACAACATGAAATGGAAAAGTGAATACATGTGAAAAAACTATAAGGTATCAGTGATAGCATCCAGTGATTTCCATTGCTGCCATACTGAGAAAGAACAAGCCACAAAACTCTTGAAGTTTCAGTTTCAAAGTTAAATCTTAGTGAACTTAATTTAAAACTTTCATCTCACTGGAAATTAAACAAATTCCAGTAGGAAGAAGCAAAAACAGGTTAGCTCCCCCACACACAAGTATTTGGCTTGGCCTAAGGAATTTGGCAGCTAAAGCCTGAGATCCAGACAATCTATTTAGCTCTGACTTTGGACTCATTTGCAGACTCATATTCTCTTTCACTGCAATGATGACATGCTCACTTCATAGAGCCTAACCTTTATTTCTTGTAACCCTGCTCAAGCAATAGCCAGGCATAATAGCTACTATGACTGATCTTGATGATCTGGCTCAAAGGGAATTCGTGAGAAACATAACACAATAGCCAAGAACCTAATTTGAGCAATGTACCCAACTAACCACAGTGCTATGGCAGTGCTGGGCAGTGTGCAACTCAAACCAAATTTGGAAGAACATCCAGCCCATTCCAAATGTGGAAGAAATTAATGTCTTCAGTTTGTATGGAAATATGACTATGAATTAATTCCACAAACATGAGCAGGGACACGTCCTGCAGAGAGCCCTTACACTTGGATGTGCAGAAATTCCTTGCTGCTACACATCCTTGGTAAGTGATTAATAGTGACTAAACTTTGTAATCTAAGATAAAATCTTAGCAAAAATTAATTGTATACATATAATCCTTTAGACATAAACCACTGATCAAGTCCAGGACTAAGTGCAACTGAATCCACTCCTAGGCTCCTTACCTCTTCAGTTCCAGGTGTTTAGAAAGCAGAGTTTACTCTAGACCTTGAGGCTCACCGTGAGCATCTCCAGGATGAACATGTTTAACCCTATCCTTAAGCAGTAAATAATCAAGTGTACCTTCTCATTTTTAATCCTGTTAAGTCACTATCTTATTTATGATTGAGCTGTGTTGAATCAATATTTTATATCAATAAATATATTGCTGCTTCTGTCTTATGAGTGAAGCATATCACTCTATTTACTACAAGTGCTCATGATTTGATTTCTTTTCTTTAAAGTAAAACCATTACAGTAAGTTACAGAAAGCACTAAAATATGGACAATATATATGGACAATGTCTTTCTAGCCTTATAAAAACATATTAGGGGGCAGCACAGCAAGTTGTGACCACAGAATAAAAACGAAAGAAATTTCATAAAGCCTTTCCATCAAAATTTTCTTTAAGTGCAGCAGCAGAGCAAGGAACTGTCTCAGGTTTCATTGAAGAAATACAGTTAGTCCCTCTCCAGCATTTTTTCTTTAAAAGAAAAAAAAAGTTAAACAGTTTCATTTCTTCTTTTTTGTATGTCATTCAGTTTTCAAATGCATGCCTAGCTCCATGATATATCAACCCACTCTATATATTCTCAAGTTATGTATCACTCATTCCACTGCTTCCTACAGTTTTCAACAGAGTTTCACTTTATAAGGGATGGCACTACTCCACCCATCATCAGTGCAGGATAGCATGGTTTTCACTAAACAGTTGCAACATGATTTCTCTCTGATTTCTACTATTCTGCATCACTGGAAGTGACACAATGCTAAATATATAAATAATAAAGTAGGAAGTAAAGGCGATTTACAACTCATCTCCAACAATATTCTTCCATCTCATTAGCCTCCTCTAATATTAAGATATTACCTACCCTTAAAAAAGGATAACTGAATCTTGTCCTGAGAAAGTTTACTTTGAAGTTGCATCTAAAATTTTGCTGGCAGAGAGAAATAGCCATTCCAGCACAGACTTGTTTTTTCTCCTTGAGGAAATAAAAAGTCCCACAGCTTGTTTCTATTCCCAAGAGATGTAGGACACCTGCTGCACCCTCTCACCCTATTCCAAGTGTCTCACAGAAAACTTCCAAGTACAGGTTTACATGTTCTTTTACACACTGGTGATTGTAACACAACAGAAAGTGCAAGAAGACAGCAGAGCAGCAAGGTCCCATATCACAAGTAAGGATCCATCCAGACACAACAGTAGTGGACACAAAAATAAGAGAGACTGCTTACTTTCAGAAGGCCTATAAGATCCTCAGGTTAGCAGAGATCTCCAGATGATCTACTGTCACCTCAACTGCCAACCCTTAAATGGAATCTGGGAAGGGGCAGATCCTGGCTCCATCCCTTCCAGTCATTCAGGTGCACTGCACACAGCTGAGCTCCCCTGGGTTGGCCCTGCCTTCCTACCAGGTGCTCAATCACTGGTTTAAGCCATGACTCAGCATTCCCACTACAGCAGTGATTGCTCTTCTTGTGTTAGACAATTTATGGAATAAAATTTTTCCATATACAAATTTCACCAGAGAAGATTGCAAAGGTGTTCTTCATGTTACTAAGAGCAACCATATCTTTTTCACTGCAAACTGCAAAACTGTCGCTTTAGAAGTATAAACTGGAACGTACAAAGCCTTGAGTCAAATGAAATATCATACAGGCATTTTTCTTCATAACATTCAGTAAGTCTGAATTTATAATATAATTTTACAAAATGCAATTTATTTCTTTATTAGGCAAATGAAACACACCTCGTTTAGAAGCATACAAGCGTACACAGTTAATCCCAGTCTTGTCTGTTTTTATTGTCTTTCATATGTACTTTTGTTTGGGTAGGAAAACTCTAAAAGGTTTTATATTGGGTTTTTCTTCTCTTTATTTTAGTCCCACTAAAGTAAAAGATGACAGGTAATAATGTAATGTGTGGTAGAAGGAGAAATGCTGACAGATATTGTGTTACTTTGCTTCAATTAGGCTCTAATTACTTCTTCTCTTCAATTAGAAAAATCACATGAGCCAATTATGCCAGATAATGTGTGCTTATCCTATTCAAACTGCACAATGGGTAAGGTCTATTCACATTGATTATCTTCAATTTATGCTTTTAGCCTTTTTTTTCCTTCTGTCTGCATGGCCCATTACAGTTTTAAAGTGGAAGCTCTTAAGCAGTTCACAGTATTATGATATCATTCATAACAATTGTTATGTTTTGATGGAAGAATAATTTTGATGCCTTGAATGCAGAGGGGAGAAATCTCTTTGGATTGAATGTATTCCAATTTTGCCATTTTGGTTAACAGTATTCCCATAGTTTTTTAAATAAATATGATACAAGGTGGTCTACCATTAATGGGCAACTGACTAAACAGTTGGTTCTGTGAGAATAAAAAAGGATTTCAAAACCAAATATATGGTATTGAATACAATAACTCTCTCATTGTCAGCACAGAGGTATCAGTCCTAAAAGCCCCATCAGACCTCATTCATGAACGATCTGAAGAGCAGAGAGCAATCAGAAGAGGAAGAGTAACAAGTATAAAACCTGAAAGTGGAAAAAATGTAAGAATGTTTTCCTGCAAAATAAATGAGGAAAAAACACAGTGTAAATCCTCACCAGCCATAGAATAGCCAATAAATTTGGATGAACAGAAAATACTAAGAAACAAACCTGAATACCAGAGACAACTTGGAGAACCTCAGGATTTAAAGGATTCTGAACAGCTAAGGAATTAACTCCTTTTACTGCTCCAAAGATTAAAATACAGAATACATCTTTTGCTTTCCAGCAGCCTCTTGAGACGTGAAACACCAGGTAATCAACAGCTGACTCCAAATGACACTCATCTCAATCAGTGGGAATCTTTCTTTCTTAAATAACGCAAACTATGCTCCCACTGGATTGGTTAGATGGAATTTATAGGAAGAGGAGTTGATTTCCTGGGGAACTGAGTTGAAAGACAGATGGAAAGCCAGAAAGAGCAAATACAAACAAACAAAAATGCAGCAAGAGGCTCTCAAAAGCAGTATTGTTGTTTAATCATAAAAACAAAACTAGACAAAAGCAAAAACAACAAAAAAAGATCGCAACTGCAAAAACCATCCGCCCCTTGAGTGCTCAGTCATCCTAGAAAAGATTTGCACTGACCACCAAAGGCACAGCTGTCTCTCCATAATGCACAAGCTGCAAGACGAAACAAGCTTCCTCCTGAGTGAAGGCAATCACCATAGATGCTATTGTTTAAAATGTGAAAAGGATTATTTTACAGTGTTCCTCATCTAAAATATATTATGTGCCACTGCACAGCCCAGTCACACAGCATAAGGTGTAACTACAATTGCTTTTAGTTGCCTTTTATCCATACCACTCTGAATGCCTTTGCATCATCAGCAGATGTTTCTCTTCTTCAAGTTTGGAAGATACATCAGTTTACGCTCTTTTTAGTCCACCACATTATGTTCAAAATTCACCAGAACTTAATGGTTTTTTATTTTCTTCATTTGGCCTCAATTTTTAAAGGAAATTATTTTGCTATTAGCAACTTTTCCTGCCCTACTATTTAGCTGCCCTAAACGGTTTCTATCCTTTCACAAATCTTTACAATCAGGCATTATGCATTGGTCCTATGCTTCCAGTACACCGTTATTAAGCAGCATCTAAGCTGCATGCAAGGATTTAATTCTCTTGGCTGTCCCTTTTAGTTTCTTTTTAATGAGCTTCCTCATTTTCACATAAATCTCCTTTTTGAAAGGGAAGCACAACTGTAGTGGATTTTTTTGCCTCTTTTGCTCCTGTGGGAATACTGACCCTGTGTGTGTGGTAACGACTTTATCTAGTAGCTATCCATACAAGATTTTGAACTAGTTCAGAAGCACTGCTCAAGTCCCTGTGAAGAATGCACTGCCTTCTATGGGATTGCTAACTGGTTAGTTTTTACTGACAGTCAAAACGTTTATGGTATTCTTCTGCATGACTTCCATCCAGAATATAGGAGAATGGAAATTTGCATTATCACTGTATTTCCTGGCCTCAGCAGTTTCCTGATTTACAAGCATTTAGAACAACAACTGTTTTTTATGTTGTCATCTTTCAAAGGAATTAACAGGGGAATATGAATATGAATATCCTACATCTTCAGGAAATGTTATTTTAGCTGGCAAAGTAAAAGATCAGAAGCTAGACATTTATGGAGTTCACATTAAATATAACATGGAGGTGTTCAATATAAGGGTCATTAATCCCTCCTGATAAGCAATGGAGAGGAGTCAGTAGGGCTTCTTAGGTAAGTGGGGAAAAAAGTCCAAAGGAATTTCTGCATACTCACAATGAGAGCCAGTAAAGTAGCTTAGCCTAAGTGCTTAGCTTCTTGATGGGTACACTAGGTGAGATGAATCCCATCCTAAAAGTTTTCTATTACGTTAAAAATAGAGCATGAATTAAGTATCAAACACTTTGTTAAATAAACCAAATTGTGATGGTACAGAGGTTAAGTCACTTAAACTAGTTTTCAGTTATGCCTTTGATATGCAAGTATGACAAATATGAACACACATTAGGTATAAATCTGAGCTCATTTTTACATGTGGCATAAACATATTCCCTAAAACGAAGGCTGCTCAAGAATACTAAATTCACATAGTGCATCATAGGGTGGAAGCTATAGAGTTTTTTTTTAAAAAAGGTACACATTATATTCTGTAAAATTACAATATGTGTGTTTATCAATATATAATTAAAAAGAACTTTTTACATGACATAATGAATGTCATAATGGAACTCTAGCATTACAGGGAGAATAATAACCTGTAACAGGGAAAATCATTTTACAGTTGGCTGTAACTAAGGGATATCAACAACTGGTACACTGATACAACTGAGACACCCCACTATTCTAAGTTGCCATAGCATTCTCTACAGAGTTGTAGGTAAGACAAGCCTGTAATAATAATAAAATTAAATAATTAAATAAAATCAGAATAATAAAATAATAAACTGTGGATAGGCAAACAAGGTTCTCTGCGATTAAAATGCACTGTAAAACTCAGTGTCGGGATTTTCTCCCCTCCCTCCATCCCACATGTCTTTGAAGGCCAGATCTAGGTCTCGTCAAAGTCAAGGTATCTCACGGTCACCTGCCATGTGGGAAAGGAGCCAAGAGAAAAAGAATTTCCTCACAGAAATTTTGCAGTGGCAGAAATTTTTAAAAGTTAAAATATCAGATGCCAACAGACTTCTAGTCAATCTGCCAGATCAAAGACTGGAGTATGTTTAAACAAAAATTGAAACTCTTGGAAGATGATGTAAGCAGCACATATTCCCCTCCAAAATCTTCCTACCATCACTCAAAATCCAGTCAACTTCACGGTCTTTCTGGAATTCAAAAACACTTTCTGAGTCATGAAAATGACATAGAAACAGAAGCTAAATTTTTAAAATGCTTTTTGCACTCGAGAAAAAGTATCAAACAGATTTGTTTTTTAAGACTAGACTTCCATTTCTCAGTGGCTCACACCTCTTCTTCATTTTAAGGACATTGAACATGGCAGGTCTTGCCAATTTGATTAGGATGATTATAAAGTCTTTATAACTGCACAGTGAATCAATCGAGTTGTATCAGTTATATGAACTCATATATAAATGAACTCATTTTACTAAATAGAATCAATTTCTATAAATTGTATAGAAAGAGTTGACAAACTAATTGTTTTTGTTTGAACTTGGATTCTTCAGTTGAAGGAATGGTAAGGTCATTGTTTTAAATATAAAGGGCACTATAACATCAAACTGGCAGACTTATTTCCATCATCTAATAAAAATAAACCACAAAGAAGTAAAAACGTGCAGTTCCTGTCACTATACTGGCTTCTATGCATAAGCAGAAATAGCAGTACCAACACCAATAGTTCCGTGAGTAGGTTACTTTATTGCTTAAAAAAATAAAAATAAAATCTTTCTCTCTAATCCAAAGCACTCCATTAGTGGAGAGATCACACAAGAAGGGCTGCTATTGAGTTCAGATATGCTCTTACCTTAATAGAATTGCATCTTCTTTTTGCATCTCTTCAGCACTATTACGTGCTTTCCAGCTGGTAAGAAAAAGAAGGAATAAAATTAGATCTTGCATATACATGCAATTATTTGGGAGCAGGTATGCTACAGTAATAAAAACAAGGTCAGAGAGATGGGGTAGCAAATTAGAAAAGTAGTAGTTTTTCCATGTATACAAAAAAAAAGGAAGAAAACTCAGGTTTTAAAATGTATGTGTGCAAATTCATTGTCTCCTGGGTTTTTGTAACAGTTTAGAAGCGAAACGCAGCTTACGAGCATGAAGTATTCTCACGGTTGGTTTAAACTACTGTAAATTGCACTGCATTTACTCCCTATAAATACTACTTAAAAAAAAAAAAACAATTACAAACTATAAGTAAATGCTTTTAGTTGAAATGCTACTTTTTATAGAAGCACGATATCTTTATCATTTGCCTCAAAGTTTCTGAAATAGATTACAAGACAGATTGAACTGAAATATTTTACCCATGACGAGAATTCAAGTCAGTCTCTTCCTATACATTACCCGTTCTTAATCAAGAACTTTTGTACATAAATGCAAGCAAACACAAACAGACGTCAACAGGAATCAAACAGCACAGCAGGGAAGCAGACACCCCGAGGAAGCACGAGAGATCAGACTGTCAAAACAATTTCCTAGTTTTAAATATGAACAATAAAGACGTGGAGGTTAAAATTACAACCTCACTGAAAACATAGCTATGCTAAAAAGATCACATTTCAAATGGATTACTTGAAATCAGTTTTAGCACTAAAATGAAAAGCAAGTATATGCAACTCAGTGGGAGACAAGTAAGATTCTTCTAGGTAGACAAACTGCAGTAATCATTCAGATCTGGTTAAGGGATTTATGGTTAATAATTATAATTACAGAACTGTATCTGTGATGAATACTCTGTGTTGGGAATACAATAATATTGCATTTTTAAACTATGAAATAATTCCTGGGAATATTTAGCTCTTTTTTTTTTTTTTTTTTTTTTTTTTTTGGCATCTCACCCATTTTATGAATCAGCAGGAGATCTGACAAGATGACAAAAAAAAGGTTTCCTCCTCCCTAGACTTATATATGCTCAGGTATGCCCATTGTTACTGCTGTTCTGAACAACTTACTGACTGTGGCATGTGCTCTCATATGCATTGTTTTATCAAACAGGATTTTGGTACTCGATTTAAGTATACGTTCACAAGCTCTACAATGATTTGGATCTCTGCCCTTCATTTCTGGAAAGGTTAAGATCTTCCCTGTTCTAGTCCCCTTCTTCTCCAAGAAGGCTACACTGGAAATAAAGCAGTGTAATCTTCCTTGTCTCCAGGTATTAGGCCTGATTTTTCTCTCTTCCCCATCCACAAAGGAGAGGGAGAAGAATCTAAAGGCCTTGCTGGTGGTACCTTCCTTCATTCCTTTCCATGCTCCTCCCTGCAACAGATGGGCTGCTCAGCTGGGTTACTGTCCTTTGTGTCTCAATTATTCTCCTCTCTTATCCTCTGAAAAACAGCTGAAAGTTAAATATAGGGAAGAGAAAATACACTATCAGTAAAAGTTGAAAGGAAAAGACTCTCTCTCTCTTTTTTTTTCATAATTACACCCATTCTAATAAATTAAAGCAGGTGCCACTGCAATATGGCACTTAATCACCTCCAAGGTTCCTATCTAAAGTATTAGTGGTGCCTTTCAAAAACAAACAAACAAACAAACAAACAAAAAAACAACCAACAAAAACAAAAAAACAACAAGAAAAATAATGAAGATACAGACTTAAAATTCTTTAAATAACTTTTCAATTTCTGGGCATCTAGCCCAACAAGTCCTTACTGCCATTGTAATGCAAGTAATAAATAATTATCTTCCCTCTCCACTGACTAAGAAAATGATTGTTGCAATTTCACAGTTGGGGGGTGGGGAAACAAAACAGTGACTTTCCAGATTCCCTGAGCTTGTCAAGGTCTCTTCTTTTTAAGGCATCAGTTGACTCTCCTATTTCCTACAGAAATCAAGCATTCTATAGAAGGAAGCCAGGCAGCACTTGAAAAAAGACAGGGAAAGGGCCTGTTCTTATGTGCTGTCTGGCTGGGTCAGCACACATATGGAAAGCTTTTGTGAGTTTATACATCCAATGCCTGGAGTGAGGATTCCTCATAGAAGAAGATAGAAAACCCTACTGAAGGACTCCACGACAGAGAATTTGACAAAATGTCGAAGCACCGAGGACAATACATAACTCAAAGTAATGCTGCATGTTCAAGGCTCTTCATTATAATAGTAGAGGCAGACATGGAACAACCGAGACTTTCTTCCCTGTAAAACAGCAGTCTAAAGTCAACTGCTAATTCAAACAATTCTGGGTATCTTAGCAGCTGCAAACCAGCACGATGGAACTAGAGCCAGAAGATAATGCTGAAAAGCAGTTGTTAGTCCACAAGCACGGTTAAAATACGCTTAAATAATACTTTTCAAAGGCACTTAGTTTATAGAAAATCGAAGTGCAGTTGGAAGAAATTGAATGCATCAGACTTAGTGCATAAAAAAAAGGCAAGTCATTAAGTGTATTTTGGGTCCACCTCTTCACTGGAAAAAAACGAGACTAACAATAGCACCAATGTGACATATCCCACAGTGACAGAGAACATGCTGGGAACAGCTTGTCTGGGCACATCATGTACAGCAGACAAGGTAACACTGCACACCACGTCCATGACTTTGGCTATGTCTCCAGGAGCCAGCACGCTCCACAGGCTCTGCACTCCTCTCCATTTGGCATTCAACACTCCTTCCCTCTTTCAGCCTGGCATCTGCAATGCAAGCAGCAACACGCTGCTGTACCAAAGCACTGCTCCAAGGTCAGGACAGCAGAAAACAGCTGCACATTCCCTTCCTGCTCCCAGCCACCCATGCGCAATAAATCCACAGCATCCTGGTGCAGCTGTACTCCCAGTGGTATCACTGAAAATAGCCCTGCCCTGCTCACCCAGCTCCCTCATGAGCCAGACCTGAGAAAATACTAAATCCTAAACATTGTATTTTGAGAAACAGCTTAATGGAAGTTACCAAGGGATGCAAATTAGACTGCATAATAAAGAGACATGTACCGATTCAAGTTTGAGTCCAATTCCCAGAATGGCATTACCTGTGTGGCGTTAACTCTTTATTATTCAAAAGATTGCTAACTGTTCAGATCTGCACAAATGCATTCATGCTTCATTCATTTCAAGTCAATAATAATGGATTCTTACTATTGATTATACATGAGCCTTTTTGTCCCATCATAATGAAATTTTAATGTTGATGGTCCCCAAACTATTATTTCAACCGAATAACAGTGAGACTTGACAATTACCATGCTCTGCGAATTGCAGGGAGAACTAATAAGGTCATCCTTAATAACTTTTTGTTTACTTGACATTTGGTAATTCTATAGCTATTATGTATTATTTTAAAGTCAGAGGAGTGCTTTGCAAAGAAATGTTGTCTCCCCATGGACCAAGATACTATTCCAGCAGGAGGAAGAACTCCTCACACCTGCTACCTGACCTGTACTCACTGTCACAACCTGAGCCCCGCAGCACAGGAGCAGTGTGGCTCTACCACCACAAATTAAAAAAGGTAACTACAAAATTACAACAAAAACACACCAGTGTTGTTTTCAGCATTTTTAGATATTGTTTTTTTGGAAAGCCACAGGTGATAAACAAAGTGGTGGCTGCCCCAAGGCGCTGAGAGGAAGCTCTGTGGAACCTCCTAGAAGCCACACGGGGTCCCTCAGGCATCAGAAGGAACCACATGCAGCCTCTCACACTTGACTTTTTCCCCTAAAAAGCAAAGAGTGGCAAATGGGGGGCCCTGGGGGCACATGTGGTGAGGGATGAAGGTTTACATGAAGAGAAAACAGCTGTGAAGAAACTGCTGCATGGATGCAGCAGCAGCTTTGGAGGCAATAAGGAAATGGGATTCAGGGCAAACACATGCATAAGCATAGTCAATATGCGTAGTTTAACTACTTGTATAAACACTGTCATGTATCTGAGCTCCCCAGGAGTGTGTTTCCACACATTGCACCCATTCAGACCTGTCTGGATGCTGTGGGTTCCTACAGGAGAAACACTTGATTGGTACAGGCCTGTCTGCACAGCCAGAAAAGACACAATGCTTATGGGTCATTCAATCTTGGAAAGAAGATTTCCATGAAAAGCACTTTTCTGCTTGTTCTGGTCCGTGTGCTTCTGGCAAGGTGGCTAAAACCAGGAATGTGGCTATTGAAAGAAAATAAATAAATAAATGAAAGTAAATAAATGGCATTGAAGATGGATTCTTTTTAGAAAGCTGGAAAGACGATACAAATACTAGGAATAACTATTTGCAACTGATACAATCTGCTTCAATTACAGCATACTGAAATAGTAAGGGTTTGATTTGATGTAACGCTTAACTCAAGATAGGCAATTTGACATGGTTAAGAATGCACGTGAGTAGAGGAGAAACAAGTACCAAGAATCTGTACCTGATCCTGCTGAGCAGTAACACCTGCTTCCATAACTTCACTACTTGTCACTGGTTATGCAAATGGAGAGACAGGATTTACGTATGCTTAAATTTATTTTTTCATTGCTTTATTTTACTGTCTCCTCTTGAACAGTCCTTTCATGATACTGTAGTATGCCAGGCAAGGGAGCAGTACCCATTCATTATGCTCTGAAACTCCTACCAAAGAATTTTTCCTCACCTAAAGTTTGCAGGAGCTGCTTAAAACAGGGAAAGAACATCTACCCATACCACTCACTATCTCCAGTGCAAATCTGCCTTTTCTGCAGATCTTTATCTTTTTCTTATCAAAGACAAGAATGCAAGCTTTTTTATTTAACAAGCCAACCCTTCCCACAGCCTCCCCTATAAAAAGAAAAAAAAAAACAACAAGCAAGCAACCAAATAGTGACAAATATACATAAAAACAGAAATGTTAAATATGTTATGAAACTGCATGTCAATGCTGCCTATACAAAGAATCCTTTAGTTTCAGGAATCAAGTTTCTTTACTTGCATTACGTGGAGGATATTAAATTAAAAAGGTAGAAGAAAGAGGTCTTGCAGTGAAATTCCCCATTAAAAACCTCCAAGTGATTTTGCACTGAATCTGGAGTAGTGTATGGGTTAAAAAAAAGAATGAGGACCTGAGAAAACAGGATAAAGAATGAAAAAAGAAAAATACTTAAGAAAGACTGCTTCAGCTTTCTCAAGAAAATTGAGTTCTGTTTGGCTCAGAAAAGGATAAAATGTACAGAAGTTTTTCAAAGTCTTCCTAAAATTAAACCAAAGTCAATTACAGCTCAGTCTCAAATTGAAACAAAAAATTATTTAGAAGACAGGCTATTTTTCCAGCTTTTTTTCCCCCTCATCTTAAAAATATCAACAAAATGAGAAATGTCTCTATTCAACCTCAGCCTTGCTCCCAGTGCAATCTAGCTGTGGAAGATATACTGTGCATAAGTCACAGCCAGGCCTTTTTTGTATTTTCAGCATCATGGATAAAAGAATTACGAAAATCCCTGTCGTCATATATTGGTATTCAGATTTCTAAATTCCTTTTTTCCCCCTAAATTGTATGAAAGTGTTATTGCTGCAGGGTTCCGTTTGCTTTTAAAGCTATTTGGGATGAATATTAGAGCTATCGGGATTTCTTGTGAAAGTACACACACTGAGACCTCATTTATTATACTTGAGTGATCAATATATTAATAAAAGTGAAAGCAGGGAGTTGGTTAATTATTTCCATTAACAGAGCAAATGGAAAGGAGAAGAAAATGCCACCATTCAAACAATACCAATTCTAAAAAAGACAGAAAATCACTTCCAGCAGCAGTCATTAAACATCTGGACAAAACTTACACACAGAGTACACTGCTTGGAAAAAACACAGACCACACCAAATCTGCTCTAACTATAATGAGAGTAATGTACCCCAGAAGCAGTCTAATCAATAGCTCAGATTTTCTACAAGCATCCACTCTACTAAAGCAGAATTCTCCATAGTAAATAGATGCTTAATGAATTGCACAAGGATAAATACAACATACCTTAATAAACGCACTTATTCCCTCCTTAAAGATAAAATGCAACAATAAAAAATGCACACATCTAAAACTCAGGAGAACAAGTTTCTACCACAACAATTACTTGAAGGCTCACATATTCCTGCTTCAGATGAAAGATACACATTTGTCTTGTTGTAAAAGCTGCCTAAAGTTTCAGATACATGAAATTTTTTTTGCTTTGCTGATTACACAGTAAAATGTAAAAGTTATGGCATAATCTTAGACTTCAAGAGAATTCCAATCTGCCAAATAGATCTGCACCACCACTGCCTGTCCTGTGTCTGATCACATCACTCCCTCTCACTGCTCTGCATCGTGAAGCTAAGGTCTCTTAACCAATTTTAAGCTCAAATTTACAAACATGGGGAAAGTTTCATTTGCATTTGAACATCCACATTCAGAGCTCGTAAGTAAACAAAATTGATGCCACCTCCTGTCTTTTTAGGGAACTGTAAATATTCACATGCCTATCATAAATGTGATTACTCATACCCGGCTTTAGTGCTCCCCTCCCACCTGGAGGTCCCAGCACTACTTGTTACCAATGAGTTTTGGGAAAGGATTTGGGTGTCTCTTGGATTTTCTGGGCATTTTTCTGCTTTGCTGATTTTTCAGGACATCTCTCCCTCTGACTGCTGTTCTGCAGAAAGTCATGTCTGGCCTCTCCTGTATTCTTCCAAAACACTCTGCCATTGTATCACTGCTGCACCCTCTGATGCCTTATCAACAGCTCTAGAGTTAATGATGCACCTCAGCAGAAACAGCCTCACAGCCATTATCAAATGCATCAATATTGCAGTATATAATAAATCCTGAGTTCCATTGGAGCACTATTTGTTCACAACAATTCATTTTCCAACTGCACCTTCCCAACCTTGAAATCAGAGCACAAGCAGTTCCCCCTCAAAGAGCTCTTGCACGGATGTTTCTTGGACAAGCACTTGCCTTGCACAGCAGAACAAGGTTTTCGATCTCTCCTGGCACGCACCCATCGTACGCCAGGAACTATAACATAATTATTTTTCCTGTAATTTGTTCTATTCACTGCATTTTTAGCTCTTAGCTCAAAGAAA
Organism: Lagopus leucura; assembly: GCF_019238085.1. NCBI lineage: Eukaryota > Metazoa > Chordata > Aves > Galliformes > Phasianidae > Lagopus > Lagopus leucura. Next base: position 2,690,259 of record NW_024962282.1, read on the forward strand.
TGATGTGCCTGTCTGTTGGGCAAAAGCATTGCTTTTCTTTTTTTTTTCTTTTCTTTTCTCATTTTTTTTTCCTAAATAAAAGCCAGAACCAAAAGCTTCTGTTTTGAACAAATTAGTCTGCGAGACATTATACTGAATTCTGAAAGCTATACACTCTCAAGCCACCACCTTTCTTAATCATTAAAGAGCTCAGATTTGTGCTACAACTGCATATTCTATTTCTGAATGCACCAAAGATCTTTTAGAATCAACAGCCTTTAACATGCTCCCCAATTATACATTTGTCACTTTTCCCCTGAAAAATGAGCTCCAGCCATCAGAGGACAGCATATCTGGCTCTACAACAGGGACGTCGATGCTGCAGAACCAAAATCAAGTATTCAATTTACAATGTCAGAGTGTGGGCCCTCCTTATATTACGTAGCTCCTGTTTTAGATTTAAAGATTGCTTTCTATTTGAGACCATATGCCATAAAGACTGACAGTTTTGCCTGTAGCTGGAGAAACTATTAAGTCTTGAATTCCCCTGCAAAACTATTTTCTCAAGTGACATGGCCTGAAATCTTGTCATGAATCTCCATTCTTTTAGACTGGGTAACCATGTGTTGCACTAGTGTACTGCCACTGCCATCTTTGCTTGTCATAGCAATGGTACAGTTTGAGCCATTGCAAACCCCACTAGCAGCACAAGCTGGAGCTGGCCTTAGGATTATCTTGATAGTAGGCTTAGAGTTAAGTTGTAGGCCAACCAATAACTGCACAGCGATTGCCTGCCAAAACTAAGGCATATCAGTATTGATGCAAGAGAGCTTGAAATTCCATTGAAGTGACTTAATTCCCTATCTAGTTAAACTATAGCTTCCTCATATTAAAAATCTGAAGAAATAGTCACCATCTTCAATTTGGCCATCAGCACTCCCAGGGCTTTGTTCACATTTTAGGAGCATGTTAAGACAAGCCTTTTGTGTTGTTATCCAAGTGACTACTGTACCTCTCTTCTGTAATCTGCTAGTTATCCTCTGTGTTTCCAAGTTAGAGAACAAAGATAAAAATCTTAATATTAGGGACTAACAACACCAAGAAATTCTGATAGACAGTAGAGATGCTAAAAGAAAATGGCACCTGCCTTTCAAGCTGATCTTTTGCAGCAGTTTTAGGGAATCACCTGTTCTGCCCTCATAGCAAGATTCTTCATTGATTTATTCTCCATTTGATCCATTATATTATATAGCACTTTTGAGCAGAGTACGCAGTAATAAAACAAAGTATAACAATTAGCAATGACAAAAGCATGAGCCAACAACTAGCAGCCTCAAGTGAGGAAAAAATATTAGGCTGACATAAAAAGGAATCAAATCTATGGATGAAATGCTTTTAAGAAGTCAGGATAAAAGAAGCATTAAAAGACGACATTAATAGTGCAAAGAGCAGCAGATGAACAGAAAAGGAAAAACCAAAATAGCAGGTCCAAAAGAAGCAGCATGGCATCCTATTTATAAATAGCATTTAGAAGGATTAAAAAAAAAAAAAAAAAAAAAAAAAAGAATAAAAAAGGATTGCATGGGAAAACTAAGGAAGAATCACTTTCAATTTGGGGAAATGATGAGGTAAAGGAAGAATTTGTTGCCAAGAAACAAAGATTAAATTGAAAATATGTCTCCAGTCTTATACAATGGACTGGGATCTGAATGTTCTGTTTATAGATCTGTCTCAGATCTGCACTGACTTGGTCCAATCACAACACTCAAATCCCATCTTGCAAAATGAAGGTGCTTCCTTTGTAATTCTCATTTAAATTGCGAGAAATACATCTTCTTCTGTACATTCACATGTTATCACAGCAGCAGCTGCTGCACAGGTCTGCATTTTAGGAGAGACATTAGTGAACAAACGCTGTGAGAAGAGAATTGAAAACATGGCCAAGAAAAGAGAACACAAGGTGTGTGGCCTACTTAGAAGTTGGCTGAACAACAAAAAATAAGTAAATAAATAAATGAATAAATTAGGTGCTCTCTATGTGAGTAACATCGTGGAAGCAACTATAATTTAAGAGGAAAAAACAAGCACAGAGCTCCCATATATAGCCAACTGACTAGCATGCCAAGTAGTAAAGAGAGCTCTTACAGGATGCTCCCCCTCCAAGAGAACTTCTACCAGACTTTGGTTTCCCCAGAAGCTACTTTTAGGTGAAGCAAGCGATAATGCCTGACTGCTGTGTTTTATTTATATTGAGACATAACCTTAACAGCAACTGACAGGTAACAGAGATGCACGTCTTCATCCCTCTGCTCCTATATGAGCATCAGCTTCACCACTTTCCAGAGCTTAAAGACCCTCCTTCCCCTCTCACAGGTATATCCCTCTATTCAGCAACAAGCTGCTTCTGTTTTAATACACTTTATGAACTTGCTAAAGCACATTCTTTAAATCTGCACAAATCCACCTCCACTCAGCACACCATTAACGTAGCCCTGCTTACTGTAAAGCTTTGCTAGCTATTAAAGAAGATACACTTGAAAAAAAAAATCACTAAGGTGGCTCAGGCAGAACAGGTATCACGCTGCCTGTATTACTTCCAAACTGGCTGACAGTGTTATTTGCCAGCACAAATTATCTCTGAGTAGTTCTGCACATCTGCAATTTTTAGTGCCCACTTTCCACACCCCCACACACCTCCCTTCATCCTTATTCCCATTAGGAATAGCCCAGATTCTTTAATTGACAAGAGACTGCCCACAGTTTGACATTTTTATGTTAAACTAACAGTCACATTACTTTTTCATTTTTAAAAGGTACTATTCTTGATCAGCGCCAACACACATATTATTGAGTGCCTTTCAAAGGTGGCATTTAAATATTGCTAATGGAATTTCTTTGTAATCAGTCGCAGAGAGTTTAACTCTACCACACAGTAAAGCCTTCCTAGCATCTGCCATCGACTCAAATAACACAAGATTCATAACTAACTCTCACTTCAGTTTTTGTAAACATGTTAAAACAAGAGAGTGGCTTTTCAAAAGAGAGCTTTGTGAGTGCTGCACTGGTAAATCTCATCTGCAGATGTGCAGTGTTCGGTGAACCTCTGAAGACTTTTCCGATCATGGCAATTAAAATAACAATTATGCAAGGAACTCAGACCCACTTGGATTTCTTCTCTGTTGTCAAGCTCCTTCCTTTGTCGACAGAGATAACTCTATTATTAGCCTTACCACAGATGCATATTGCAGCACTAACAAAAGTGGTTTTCAGCCTTAGACTCCTCTCCTCTTACTCTTCAAAAATAATCTTATTACCCACACTAAGTTATTATGTTATTGAAATAAATTCTGGACAAGTCGGTGGGTTTTATTGTAGAAAACAGCCAACCAGCTTCTTTTAATCTGCCCTTACTCAGGAAGACATGAAATATTTTTAACACTTCAGAAATCTGCCACCCTAGTTTGGATAAAAAAAAAAGAGGCGGTTGGCATCATTTTGGGTAACATTACTCTGGGAATCACAGGCCAGCGTAACAGGGTTGGCCATACCCTCTGCAAGGCTGGGACTTGAGCAATTCCCTAGTTAATTCTAGCCTATCACAGCTACCTTGATAAATACTAATGAATCAGACCCTGTCTCTATCTGTGCAATGGACTGTAAGCTTGGCATCAGTGCAAAATGCAAATTTTAAATCCAGGGGCAATTTAAGTCAAATACTGCTTTACAAAGAAGTTCCTGATGGTGCAGTTACTAGAACTACTTGTAATTGAGAGCTCAGCCTCATCTAACATAGAGCACATCCTAACAAACTGGATGAGCTTTCTGTCCAGGGAAAGGAAAGAAAACTCCTCTTTACATATTAGGAAAAATTCTTACAGTGCTTTGCCATCTGTCCTGTCCTGTCAATGTCTGTCCCTTGGGAAAAAGTAACTCATCCAATCCAACTGTGGGTTTTTGTTTCATCTACACTGATATCTCATCTATTTTTTCTTTTTTAAAATAACACTGGCTCAGCTGTATGCTATACCAATGGATACCACAGGGTAAAACTTCCTTTAGAAGTTTAACGTCTCTTGGTTTAATCAAAAATGACAATCGAGCAACAATTTAGGTTGAAAGGGACCTTAGAAAATCATCTGCTCTAAATTCTCCACTTTCCAAAACAAAAGCAGCTTTGTTCATGCAGCGATCACTAAAGATTCCCTAATTTCGTATATCTCTGTCATGACCCCTTAAGAAAGCAAATTAATCAGCTTTCAGTCTCATGTAGTAAAAATACTTCCTCTGTGTTTTTTTCATACCTCTGAGTACTTTTTCTCTGACATGTCTGATGCTTACAGGAAGAACTGATCATTAGGAATAATCCAATCTGTTGGAGTTAAATCCACTTGGCATCTGGTCACGGGTGGTGCCCCCCAGGGCTTGGTACAGGGGTTGCTTCTATTTAACATCTTCATTAACAATCTTGACTAGGGGATTGAGTGCACTCTCAATAAGTGTGATGACACCAAGCTGGGAGGGAGCATTGTAGCATAAACACCACGCTTGATTTCACAAAACCTGTTTTACTTCTTCATCAGGTATGGTTTGGATACACTGCAGGCCTAATCTTAACTATCAGTGACTCAGCCACAAGGCTTCTAAAGATTTCACATGCACCAACTCGATTCAGTCTCTTCCTTTAGCCAAAAACTTTTGGTGATGCATGTTCTAGACAGGGAAATTTATGGGTACCCTCTATAAATTGAACAATTTATTATCAGAAACCCATTCTTCTGATGAACATATTTATCTTTGGGATCATCTCATGCTGGAAGGACCCTTATTTCCTAACACTAAAAGGGTATGTTCCAAATTCCCTGAAGAGTTCTTAACATAAACCAAGGATTCTACAGTCTGTTTTCCTGTTTTGTTCCATTATTATTTTGCACCTCCATAAGCAGAAGTGGATTTGTGGTAAAGTAAAAGCTATGCAAAACAAAAGTTTTTTCTTTTCTTTTCTTTTCTTTTCTTTTCTTTTCTTTTCTTTTCTT
>NW_024962282.1:2695280-2985676 GCF_019238085.1 Lagopus leucura
TTTTCTTTTCTTTTCTTTTTTTCTTTTCTTTTCTTTTCTTTTCTTTTCTTTCTTTTCTTCTTAAAGCCACTAAGTAGTAACCAGGGTTTGAATTTTGACTTAGCAGTTATCTGAAAATGTAATTGCAGAGACAATACGCAAGCAACCCTTGAGGAACAGGTAAAGAAATTCAAGAATGTGGGAACAGACAAATGGTTTTCTGACATCACACACATCAAGTTACAGATGAGTGAAAATTATATGGTGCACTCAAAAAACAGTTAAATTTTTTTCCTCCATAAATGATGATTTTCAAGCTTTTAAAATTTTCCTAACACAAACCACATTATTTTCAATGATCAGAAACCCCAATTCTACTTGTTTTCCCACTCAATAACTTAAAATGAAAAGTTACTCTTGAATACAAATAAAATTGTACTGTGGAATTGCAAATTTTAAGTATTTTGGGTCAGCTGGAAATACAACTATTATTAGCTTGTTTGCCACCTGAGGGAGAAGGTAGAATTAAAAAACAAAACAAAAAAAAATCACAAATCCTGTGCACTCAAATGCACTCTCAACTGAAATATAAGCACAGTATCTCTATTGCCACACTGTATTAGCTCAGTCAGAGAAGGACAAAGAGATTTCCTGGTAGCCAGAAGGTGGTCAGAGCCTGACTGAAAGACCTGAGAAACCCTAGGAACCACAGAAGTGTTAAGGACCCATAGCTAAACTGTTCCCTGGCTAACACTGTCACATTAGTTCCAGAAATACTACCAACATTGTGGCATTCCCACAGGAAAGCTAATGGAAAGCTATTCAAAATGAGAATCCTTCCTGCAGGTGGGAAGGTATTTCTTCAATCTCAGGTTTAATTGTGTCTCAGCTGTGACCTGGAGCCCCAAGAGCTCCCCAAGAGCAAAGAAATCATGCTAAGTTACAGTGCGCTTATACTAGGCCGGTGGATGCTAGCACTGAAACTATTGCAACCTCATTTGTGACAAAAACTGCTTGAAAACAGATTTGTGTTTTTCCCCAAGCACAAAAGCATGCTCACTGACTCACTTCAGTCCTCCTCCCCTCCTCCCGTCCTCCCCCCCCCCCCCCAGATTTTCCTGAGTTACATGGCATTTCAACCACTTAGAAGCAGAAGTCATGATTTCCAGCTTTCAACAGTTATTTAAGAGTAGCTCCTAGAGCCAGGGGCTGCATCCTGCTTTCAGTTACACCCAGAGCTCATTGAAGTTACTCCAGGCTTCTTAGCTGAACAAGCCCACTCAGTGTAATGAGCTACCCATGCTTTAATTATTATTAATAATATTCTTTATTGATTCTCTTATGGATATTAGCTGTCAGCAGGGGCATCACAGCATGAATGGAGAAGGGGAAATGTAATAGAAATGAAATGATAGCCTGGAACTAGGCACGGAGAGACCGGTGCCGACCTTGTACTTTGGAGTCCACAAAGGCTTGTGGCCAAACACGTGAGATGTCTTTTAGGTTACACAATATGGAATAGAAAAGAACAAGGTGATACCGTTGTCTTGCCTGTTTCTATTGCAGGAACAATCCACAGTTTTTCATAGTTTATGGGCTGTAGTTAATAACCTAAGCTCAGATATTTCTTCATGTCTATTCAGAGCTCACTGTGTTCATGAGGATTTTAATAGTTAGCTTAAAAAAGAAAAAAAGTATCTAACTCACCTGATTGCAAAGTTAGTCTCCCATCTGTCAATCGATACCCTACTGTTTTGCAAAGTCTGCTGGCAGAGACCAAGAGAACAGTATCTAGCAAGTTGCACATTCCCCCCAGCCAGTCTAATGCAGGGTAAGATGTTAATGACAAAACCTAATTGCAACCACTTACAGCAGCCACCACTGAAAAGCCCCAAGTCTCCTGCAGGTACTGCCAAGTCAGCAGGTTCTTGCTGTGCCAAGCACAATGAAATGGACCTTTCCCACTACGCTCACAGCACGTAGGGCCTGTAGGAATGAGCCCTGCTCTCTGCAATGATACCTACTTTATATGCTAATACTGTTACAACAGCACATTGGGACTGCAACGGTCTGGGTTCTAGCTCCAACCAACTACTAGAAAGACAATTTAAGAAAGAACAAAAAGATACAATGCTGTAAAGCTTGCTCATTGCCAGCCCAGTGAACCAAAGCAAATCTATGTCACAGTAATTATATTTGCACTGTAAATCTAGGCAGTAGCTCTTCAGGTGGTATAAATTGGCATTAGCCCATTACAATCAAGGTAGCCTTATTGATTTAGGTGAGCTAAGCCTCTTATACCAACTTTCTATCAGCTTCAAACCAAAACCTACCTCCAGACCCAAATCGACCCATAAACAGTACACTTCTAGAATGTCTGTAATTCCTCTTCCCTGTGTGATTTTTATTTCTAAGAGCTGAAAGTTTGACCCATGGTATGCAATTTCTTATGACTAAAAACTGTGCTAGGAACAGGCAGTCACAGCTTCAGGTTTAATCATGACACCAGCCTTAATTATAACAACAAATCATGTGGTTTCAGACAACGCTGTATCAATGCTTCTGATGTAAAGGCTGAATTTTCAGGAGGTCCAGATGCTCTCCTACAATGTGGAACTTTGTTTACAGCCTCAAAGCTGATAATTTGCTTTCTTGTTTTTAGGACATAATGGCATTTACATGCAGCCACCTAACAGGAACCCATATGAAATGTATTGGGTTTTTTTTCCTCCTCTATGAATTAAGAACATCTGAGATGTAAATAGTTCATATGTGAGAATGGGTATTCTATAGCATTATAAATATTTTTATATTTTAACTGTTCAGTTATTGGGATTAAAAAAAAATGTTGGGAACATCTGAACAATAAATCTTCTCAATCAAAATTCACCAGGCCAAGAACATGAACCAGAGGTAGCTTTCCAATACTTTAAGCAGGACATTAGCCACAAAATTTCCCTGAGAAGCTCATTTATGGAGAACTTCTGTATCTATCAACAGATTATTCTCTCTCCTAAAAATACAATCTGAGATGATCACTTTAAATACATACACTACCAGACTGTGCACACGTAGCCAGGGCAGAATACATCTTTATACTTCAGGGTACCCTGCTAATCACATGCCATCTGGTAATATATTATCTATTCAAAGATACACATAATATATCAAGACACATACATACACATAGGTATTTTATAGTGTGAGGCAGGAAGGAATTTATCAGATGTATTCACACAAGTGTAAATAACTTCTGATCCAGGAGACAGAACAGTTTTTAAAGTACAATGACATTTTGAAAGATCTGCATTATATCTAGAACTAAGAATTTTTTTTAATGAGTTTGAGCACTCAGTGATGCATTAAAGACTTCATCTGATTCCCATAAAAGTAATTGGAAAGACCTGCTGACTTCAACCATCCCTGAATCAGGCCCAGTAGCACATTAATTGAGGGTGAGTTTACATCTGCAGCAAGCCTAAATTAGTTCTCCGGACAGTAAATCATGGTTTCATGCATTAAATAGTGATATGCAGTTAATTTTACTTCTTGAAAGAACTCTGTTAAAAAGTATGCATTTCAAAGCTTCTCACTACTTAACATTTTAACGCTCGGGAAAATCTTTATTATATTGGTTTAGGCTGCATGCAGGAGCAGGCAGCGGTCCCTTGGAAGATGAATGTAGATGTTAAATTGCTCCTATCCAGAGCTAAAAAATGAAATGCACTATCAGATGATCTATTTATCTTTTTTTTCTAAAAAAACAACAGATGGGGTTTTGTTGGACTGTGTGTGTGTGTGTTTAAAGCTATGGCATTTAAACTCTATTCTATGGAAAATGCATTTAATTTCTGTCTCCTCTGAGATGCTCAGAGTAAGGTTGGACAAGCACACTCAAACACTTCTATTCCACTGCTTTACCTTTTGCTGATCCTATCAGATCGTCATTAATATGCAAAGGATGGTATTTATTCAGCTGTGTAGGATTTTGTTTTCAATCCTCTTTTCTTTGCCACTTGTTTCATCTCCTGTTCAAAGAAAGGAATGATTCATGCTTACATATAAATATGGTATAACAACTTACAGAAGCTGCAGAAGACTCCATTTAGGAAAGAGCAGAAACAAAGCTATTTGAAGATCTTAACCAGCATTTGAAGTAGTTCAGAAGACATACCCTGCTCCCCCTGCAGGGCTTCACATCCACCTCAGCCCAACTCCCATAGCCATGCAGCGAACACAAGCACCCATAGTGCTCAAGGAGTCAGGCACGAGTAATTCCAGAAACACCTGCTGGACAGGAGAGAATTCGTGATTTCCCTCTTAAAATTCAGACCCAATAAACTAGGTATCATTGCACATAGCAGGGCTCATTCCTGCAGGCCCTATGCACTGTGAGTATGGTGGGAAAGGTCCATTTCACTGTGCTTTTCTTCTGATGCTGCAGATCGCTCAGAAGTTCACTGGAACAAATAATAACAAAACAAGATAACCAAAGAAACTAGATTTCCTTCTGGAAGGGAGACAAGTGATGAGGAAAGAGGCAAGTATCAGTAAATCTCATCCACATAAATCAGTATGAAATGAAATATGTGCAGCATACTGGGAAACTTCTGTTTCCCAAGCATTCACTTTCAACTGTCTTGCTATGTGATAGCTTTTTTTTTTTTTTTTTAAACAAATCAGTCCACTTTCACAGAAGAGATTACTGACATCCAATCTTGTTTTCAGCGACCTCCTTAGAACAGTGTAGAGAGGACTCTTTTTAGCAGAGTCTGTGTAGTCCCCACATCTTGGTTCCTTTACAGGTTTCTCAAATTGGGTTTCAAGCGTCTTAAATTATGGTCACCTCAAACTACATATCCCTGTTCCTTTTACCCTGCAGCTTATTACTCTACTTAGTAGAGTTAACCCATTCCGTCTTCACACCAATGCCAGCAATCTCTGCAAATGCTGTCTGCAATTATGACATCATCAAGGGTTAGAGATCACCAATAAACAGCACAATATTATCATAATAGAGACGGGAAGAACAGAGATCAAAGAGTATGGCCGCACTGCATTATTTGAGTGACATACCGAACTGACCCAACTGTACCCATCCATACCTAGGCTTTTCCTTTTCATGGGGTCAATTTTACTTAGAGAGATGCGGTTTCACTGACAGATAAGCCTTTATGGGGATATAGCCAGAGTGCTCTTTGACGAAGATGCTGTATTGCTGTGTTCATATTCTTCTTGCCCCCCTCCTTTCCCTCTCCATCTTCATTCTTACCTGTCCACCATCTGCAGATTCAATTGTTCAGAGATCAAATTTTGATTCCTATGCATGCCAGATTTCAGCATCTCTTAACTACAAGAAAGACACTCCTACACTCTGCAGGTTACTGGCTTTCTCAGTAATTACTGCTTCATCATCATCCCCAAGGGGGAAGAAATCTGCTGTTGCCCCGTTACCAGCTGTCTTCTGATGTTACTGTAACTCCTGTCTCCCTCAAGGTATTCTTGCTATTATTCACCCTGTATTTTCTGATATAATTTGTGATATTTTTCATATCAAAAAGATCACACACATTTATTTGTACATACAACTCACTCATGTCTAACCCAGGTCTCTAACTTGTGTTCAGGCTGCCAGTCTGGAGGCTGCTTCTAATCTCCAGACTACTTTATATTCTGCATTTCTTCCACAAATCTTTGCTAAAATAAATTTTGATGCAACTTTAACCTTGTCACAGCTTAGAATCTTGAATGCAATGAGCCTTGTATGGAGTAGAGCATGCAACATCCTCCCTGGAGCGCAGGGGAGCTCAGATTCTCTTTTAATTCTGTTTCTTCCCTTGGCACTGTTCCTGATTCTCTACCCTTGGAGAAAAAAGCTTGCTAGCTTTGATCTAAGAAATAGAAACCATTTCTTTTTCATTTTCAGCTGCTAGTTTCTTAACTGCCAGTTTTCTACCATCGCCATACAGTTCTTTCTGAGAAGACAGTCACGTTGGTAGGGGCTGGTGTAGTCTGGTACCTGGAGACAGGTCTGTCTTGATAGCTCCACAAGATAGCAAGCATTGGCCTGGCAATGCCAATCATGCAGGCCATTTTAAATGCAGTCATCTTGCGTAAAAGATCAGACACAGTTCATTTTCAATAAAATGAATCTAAATTAGATCTACCCTTATCTAAGGCCTAACAGTCTTTCAACAATTTTGTCTTTGTATTGAGAATCAACACAGCCTTTGAATCCAACTTAAACCTTCTCCCTGAATGAATTTCAGCAGTGTGCTAGAACATTTAAGCTAGAATATTGCATTAATTGTTTCAAGAGGTCATTTTTCTTTGGAGAATCCTGATGAGCAAAATTTGGGTACTAGCTGCCACCTTCCCAGCAGCAAACACTTTCAATCCCATCTGCTGAGATACAGAGGTGAAGAAAAGAGGAAGGGAATGAAATAAGGTTGCTTCACTAAACACGTTGCGCCAAACTCTTCATTTCACCTTGTCGTATCTCCCTCATATTGCACACATATTTGCAGTGTACTGTACTTTGTTTTTTATGCATACGTATAAGAAAGAGTCTCTACGATGTGTGAACCAGCAGGAAGTCTGTCGGCTGCTGGAAGGGTACTGTTTTTTTTACTGTTACTTTATCTTACTAAGTGCAAAATCTCAATTAACCTAGCATTTAGGTCAGTAGATACTGTAATCTATTTCTAACACATTTAATGCACCAACACAAGTGGCTTAGGGTATAGCTGGTGAAAGGAGGAGAGGAAAGCAGTTGCTTTTCTTTAAGCTAATTTACACTATTTTTCCTCACAGTAACTTATTCTCTGTGATTACTAAATTCCCAGACTCTGAAAATGAAGCATTTCTATCAGTCGTGCTGTCCACAAGCATGTGTTTTGGTCACCTATGCCGTGCAGAATTGTTCCTGCATCTTTTTTAACCAAGTTAACATTTTATGTATACTATTATGCAAGCACTTGGGGTTTGAGTTCTCAAATGGATTTGAATGGAATAAAAGAGCCAGGTATCAACTGACCTCCAGTAAAAAGCAGTATTGTCTTTCTTGTGCCTTTGGAAAAGGGCTATACGAGGCTGATGGTCTGACTCATGGAACCTTCCTGTTTGCAAGTATTTGTTGAGCAGGTCTGTTGAACTATTCATAACAAACATTGAATTCACAAAACTTATCAGGCGCTTATAGCAGTGTTTTTATTCATGAATATATTCTAAAATGCATTGTTTAAAACTCACCCAGTTACTATAGAGATGAAATATTGCAGGCAGTGGTGTAAAATAGATGAGAGAGCAGCCCAATTTGTTGATAGCCCAGTATTCAAAACAGCTCAGAGAGAGATTTACAGTAGAGGGTTATTTCAAGACTGAAGGCAAATACATTGCAGAGATGAATCTAAGCATACGTTACCAACACCCCAGAAGAAACAAAGCTACTCCTGGATGTGGAAGTGTTTGCAGATACCTTCACTTTACATAGAAGAAAAGGAAACAATTTGCCATTCACACTGAGAGATAACAGCTTGCATTCTTGTCTGGCCAAGGCTCCTTGACCCCAGGGAGGTGGTTGAGTCATCATTGCTGGATTTAAAAACCCTTTGGATGTGCTGCTCAGGGACATGATTTAGTGGAGGATTGTTAGAGTAAAGGTAGTATGGTTAGGCTGTGGTTGGACTTGATTATCTTTAAGGTCTTTTCTAACCTGAGCAATTCTATGATTCTATGACATCAGGAAAATGACTGTCTATGTGTTTATGTGACAGTTTGCATGCAGAAACTTATCTTGACCACAATCTCTAGATGTTGCTTAGATAACGACTATGCTTCTGAAAGGGTTAGTGGTGGCTCATGATTTCTATGACATACAGAATGTAGTGCCTTATTCTAAGCAATGCAGCCTTATTTCCTACAAAATGCTTTATATAACACTAAGTCAAAAGCTAGAAATATTTCCTAACTACAAGCCCTACTTTCTAAAAGCTAATTAAACTGCTCTAGGATTGCAGGATATGTAACACCAGAAAACAGGGAAATGTTAACAGTGGTGGTAAGAGGATCACGCCGAATGCTGATGTAGTGATTCATACATAAGTCTACCCAATTTTTCAGCTGCCGTACGCATTCACTGCATATAAATTCTTCACTCAACACAGGCAGTATGCAGTTAGCTCTGTTCCTTGAGAACTCAGCCCCTTATCTGTATGCACACTGCTTTTGTTCTGAGCCTTTCTTCATGTTCTCCCTCTCTTCTTAATTAACAGAAAACAGTTATGAATATTAAAGAAGAAATTAACAACAGTGTAAATAATTTCTGGGTGTTTGTAGATTCCATATTTAGTTTTTAATTAACCCCCACTGGTTTCAAAAAGCTGTTTAAGAGAAAGATATACTTTCAGAATTTCCCTGGTGTTTAAAAAGAAAAGGAAATAAGGTAAAGCTGTAAAGCAGCATCTTGACATTGTGGACTCCAGAATCACACGAGGATGTCATTCTGACATTATCTCTCCTCCACTCAGCTCAGATTAGGACCAAGTTTCACTAGAACTGTTCACATACTTCTGCCTCCACTCAACAAGAAAAGCACGGAGGATCTGGCAAAATGCCGTGTAATTGCAATAACATAAGTCAACTTCTGCTGAGTTAAATTCCCCCAGAATCTAGGAATTGGTCAACTTTAGTGGGCAGTTAAATCCCATGTTTTTATCACCAACCACACCTAATAGCTGCTATTTTAGAGAAAGATGCCAACAGCCCTGCTGTAACTATTACAGAATCCACTTTTTTATGCATAAGTTCCTTAGTCATCCCAGTCTTATGGCCTTGGGGATTTTGTTCTGACTTCTCCAACTCTTGTCACAGCCACCCCATATGTCCTCACTCACCACTGAAACACCCAGTTTCAGTCATCTGATCAGATTACCCTCCTTCAAATTCAGTCAGCAACTATGGTCACAGAATAGACTCTTCTGGTTTGAAGAAAAGTTCCTCACCAGCTTTTAATGGGCTTATTTTCCCATTGTGTTGGCACTCATGTAACCTGAAAACACATACCTTGAAGTGAATTGCTGCCATATACCCAGGCAAGCACATGCATATCACATCATCAAGAGCAATTTGTGTCTATTTTACACTTCTAGAAAAGATCCAAATGAGACATTCCCAACCATTGAGCTGTGTGCAATGAACACTGTTGAGTCAGTGGGAGATATGCATGTGAGACAACTCAAAGTAAAAAAAAATATATATATAGTTTAAAGAAGCCCCAGGAAAGCTTTAAATTGCACTTCTCAGTGCCAGTAACAGAGTAGAACATCCTCTCCCTTGTGCATAACACCCATTAGTGTTAATTCGAGTTACCCATGTTCACTGGGAGCAGAACATGGCCTGGTGCTGCTAAAGGAATTCCTCGGTTTCTCACCAACACCATTTATTCCCTCTGCTTCCTCACACAGCCGATGTGCACTCATGTACCAGGGAAATACTCTGTGTTCTGCTCTCAGCCCGAAGGCCGCACAGCAAGCAGAAATTTCTAATCTACAGGAGCCTAAAAGGTAGCTTCAGAACAACTGACAGATACTTGGGTCTTGTTGCCTCTGCAACAGCAAAATGACGGTATACTTGCATAAAAAAAGATACACAGGGAAAGATGTATCACACCTAAAATTATATTTTTAGGAACAACTATTGAGCTGTTACTGAGAAAACCTGACAATGGCCACAAGTAAGGCAAGGCCTCTTCCTGCACAAGGTGGTTTTTGTGCTAGCTAGGCCATTAGCAAATTTAAATCCCTACACATAGGAATTAATCCTGCCTCAGGCGGCATCAACTTACACATTAGCTCCTTAATGTAACAGCCGCAGTGCTGGAAATGAATCATCTGGTACAAATATTTTCCCACATGATTTTCCCAATTCCTACAATCCCTATTCTCTTTTGCAGAAATCTTTTGTATGCAGTATTACCTTGCAAGGCTGGAATTATCATGTCAGTATCACATGAAGTTATTTTTATCCCATATACAGTAACTCTGAGCCTTTTCTGTGCGTGTGCGTGTTTGGATCTCCAACAACACTCAGTGAGTTGTGCACAAGGAGAATTGTGATGTGGCACAAAACCAAGGCTACTGCTGACCAAACAGCAAAGACATTAAACATTCTTATGAAAAACCCTTCATGCAGTTTTCTATTAGCAGTTGGGTTATAACAAAGGTGCTGTGTATTTGTGAAAACATGTACCAGATCAAAGCACCTTGAATTTCAGGACAAGTGATGACTTTAAAAAATGCATTCTAAGTGCCTGATTTATAAACTATTAATAACCTAACGAGGGACAGAATCTATTATGTTTTACTTGTAGACTTCTCATGCAAAAATTGCAAAATAAGTATTTTAAGAATGAGCTGGATTGATTTCCAACTTGCGGTAAAATCTAGCTGATTTCACTGCATCTACTTTTATAAGGTCAAATTCGTCTGTATTTAGGAATAATAAATACCTTTTCAGATAATCAGAATGAGATTAAATATATATTGCTACCTTAAATCTTTAAAAATCTATTTCATAAAGAAACTGGTTTAAAATAGTTCGAAAAACAGTCCTTTAAATTGCATATCTAGATAATGCTTACAGAAACATCACAGAAAGAATGTATTGATAGAAATTAATGCAAGAAAGTCACTAGAATAAGAACAGCAAAATTGTTGTAAATAGGTTTCTCAAACTGTTTCACGGGAAAGTCACTAATGAAACCCTTGGAGAGACTATAGGCAATCTTCAGTTCAACAATTCAACTTCCCCTTCACCCCCAACATATTTTCTGATGTTCCCTAAGGTGCCTGTGCTCAGAAAATACCTTCACAGAAAGACAAGTTCAAACAACTTGAAGAAAAATGCATGTTATGTCATTTTGATAGGGTGAGGCTATCACTTTCTTGTTCAGAGACATCTCTGGCACATCAACTGCTAAAGAACCAAGGACACTGCTGCCTAAGTCAAGATGATGAAGCCTCTTTTAGTTAAAGCATCGTACTTTTCAGTAAATGCTTCTGACATAACCCTTCAGCTGTAGGACACATGTGCAATATGTTTCTTCTCTGCAGCCTTGTCCCCACCCAGAGTACTCCCATTCCTTTAAAGAACTTTGATCCCTTTCCTTTAAAGACAAGGAATCCAGAACTGGAGATACCAAAAGATAATGTGGTGGATTGATCACATTGCCAGAGCAAGATCATCACCACCTTTATGTATTTGATTGTTATATCAGCATGGGCTTAAATTACTTCATCAGCAAGACTGCCACCACTTTCCCTTGGCAGATCATTCACATACTGATAGACATAAAGGGCATAATTTCCCACGTGCCTCTAATTCTTTTTTTTAAATCTATCTCATTATAAGCGGATAGGTTGATATTTCAACAGAGAATAACAGAATTAAGCACCTAGTATAACTCTTAGCTGTGATCTATGCACTGCTGAAAGGTAACAGCATACTACAGTACGACAAGTAGAGTCCATTCATTGTGCAAAGTGCTCGTCCCCTCCATTATCGCTGAAAAATGTACTGCGTTTTTAGTTTAAGAGTAATGTCATATGTTGATGCCTTGCAATTTGATGGGATTTCCATTCATTAGCAGTAATAAAAGAACAACTTTTTCTTCATCAAATTATTCTAAATGACAGGAAAAAAAAAAAAACTATCTTAAAAAAGCATATGCACAGCTGCTTGCTTTCTTGTGCAGTTGGGATCGCCCATCTCAGCGCATTAATATTGTATCAGAGGATGTAGATCGCTTTTTCATTCTTAATTGGTACTTAAAATTTTCTCTCTAGTGAAAATACTGATTGATTTGGTGTTCAAATGAACTTGTTCATCGCAACTGCAATTACCCTGAATACTAAGTGGTTTAAAATAACTTATAACAAAAAGGTTGATTGAATGTACCAAGAAAAAAACTGTCGTTGAAATTAACATTTTATCTTCAGAGCTATTTTATAGTATACCTGAGTAAATAATGTTCTGAAGGAAGCCTGGAATAAGTTTGTTCTAACTACACTCAATTTTTCTGTATTATTTCTCTTTATTGACAGCTTTGAGGGGTCAAAAATTACCAAACTGTTAGAGATAATGGTTAGACTGTATGACAATAAGTGGTGCTCCTTATTTTGCTTTTTCATTTCCGAGTCAATTCAGCTTTCTTAGTTTCAGAGTTTTCACTGCAACCACAAGAACTAGTTGCTTTCCTTTTTCAACATGTAAGAGAAACATGCAGATACTTCTGACAGCACAGTGCCTTTTACAAGTCTCTAACTTTAAGACAATGCTGAGTCTGAAACCCTCCCCCTTTGTAAGGGAGCAGCCCAAACTGACAACACTCTACAGCTTCTAGTACTTTGGAAAGTGTAGGTTATATGACACCACTTCATTTTTATCTTCGTTTTGCAGAAATTCATTTGTTCTTAATGTTGTCCATTGTTTTGCTTTGGTTTTTATTTTTTTTCCCACTCCCTGTTCTGCTCCAGCAGCGTTGATTGTTTCATCAGCAATGGTCACAACTCAGGAGAAGAGGGTTTATGCAAGTCAATTAACACTGCTGTAGAGCAGAGCCCAGGAGAGGAATGGACATATGGTATGTGATGATGTGCAGTTTACTATTTTTTCATTTCTTAGTAAAGAGAATGAGTTAGAGGACATTCTTGGTCACATTAAGATGAAAGACCAACTATAGAGCTTTACTAATCTGGCCTCATTTAACATTCATAGATGTTTTACATGTCAAGTAACCTAACCTCTTGAAAATACACAGGAATGAGATTGAAAAAAAAATGGAATTCTTTCGCTATACCAAATATTTGCTTTCATTATACATTCATTAGACTAGGAGAAGAGCTGGAGGGCAGAACTTAGGCTGCTTAATGTTTATTAAAACATCTTTTGTTAGACATGAAAAAGTCCTAATAGGTCATCAAATTGATATCATTGCCCACTGCAATCTGACCCATGTTTATTTCCTCACATGCATCTAATCAATTTTTATAGCTGCTCTACAGTAGTCAATTAAGAGTTCTAATAATAGTAATGAATCCACAGCTCCAGCAGGCTGGAAATATCTGCCAGGATTTCCTTGTTGAGTATTTTTTTTACTGTGAGAAAGAGAAGTGCAGGGAAGCGAGCTCCCGAGCACCAGCCTTAGGGGCACTGGCATAGGTCTGCTTTGAAGCCCAGGGTGGTTCACTCTGGCCAGCTGTAGGTAGGTAGAACACAGGTCTCCACAGCTCCATCTTGCTGGCAGGAGTCAAAACAAAGCATACAGCCACTTCCCCCTAACTTCCAAGTGGAGGAAACAGGACCAATCATAGGAGCAGCCAAACTATTTGAACATGGTTTTATTTCATCAAGCCAAATGCGCACAGCTTTGGCTCAGAGTGGTCAGAGGACCTTCCCCCTTTTAACAAGCAACAACAAATAGGTTTCCCATGCTCTCTTTTAATAGGGACACTCAGTGAATGGAAAGTACAGGAAAGAACAAGCAGAGTTTATATACTCTCCTGGGTACCTGTGGCTATGAAGCAATGCGTTGGCAGTATGGAACATTTCTTTTCCATCTTTCCATAGGTGTACACTCCCCCAGCACGTAGTGCTTTAACTGCATGCTGTTCCTTCTTTAAGTCAATAGAGGCAATATAGTGTTAATTAATACACAAACATGCGTCAATACAGTGAAGCCTTTTTAACCATCCAGACAGACAGCCAATCTCACCATTTATATATGCATGTGATTCTAACAAAGATGGGAAGCAAACTAACATGTAACCCCCTTCTCCCTCCAAGTTTTTGACCTTTCTGGCTACTCCTAATGAAACTGCTGCTTGCAGGACCTGGCAAGGAAAGCCACCTATCGATCAGCAGCCACAACAGAACAACAAGGCAGGATACAACAATGGTTCTGGCAGCTGAAATGAAAAATGAATCTGCCTGTCTCTAGCTGGCCAACTCAAAACCAGGTTAACAGTACCTGAAATTCATCACTATCTAATGTCTTTGTGAGATGAGACTGATGTCAGTTTAATTTAATAGGCCAGGCTGAAAAATGCGACAATTCAATAATTGATTCATGAGTGGATTAGACATTGCTGCCTCAGGGGTGGCAGCATCCACCAAGGGGTGGGATGATGGTCGGGGCAGTAACAGCGTTATCAGTGTTATCTGCCTCACGTAGTCCAGCTGATGAGTCTGCTGGGCACCAGCCCGCACCCACACTGCTGCAGCAGCAGACAGAGAGGCCCTGAGCATGTCTTGGGAGTAAAAGCCTACCCTTTTGTCAACTGGTAGGGGATAAGCGGGGGAAACTAGTGCTAGAGACATCTGTGCTGTACACCCTGCTGGGAACAAACCACAGACTACAAGGTACAGAGCTGTCAGCCAGGTGCTTTCTGCAAGCACTGAAATTCACTAAATAAATAAAAGGAGAAAAGGGAGATGAAAGTAGTCCTTTCAGCTCTTTCAGAGACGTTCCTGCTGACTTTCCTCATTCCAGACTCATTCCGGTCTTGTTTCCCTACTGGATACCTGTAACAGCAGTTACCCTTGGGCTGCTGTTTCTCTCTCCAACTCTTCATCCTCACAATCTCTTTTCCTTTCATGGCATGTATTAATGCACCACCTTTTTCAAAATGCTTCCTCAGTTAATGCTGAGAAGCCTCCAACAACTCCATAATGCATTCTTCAGCTGTCACACTTCAATTATGACTGCTCCTTATATGTATCTTTATAGGCAATTCGCAAAACTGTTACTTATGGGTAGGCAGTAATCGTTGTTTCAATTGCTATCTTTTATTTGCACAAGCAGAATCAGATTTATCAGTGGCTGATCATTTTCCACAAATTATAAGACATAATGTTACACTACACTGTCTCACAATATTAGCAAGAAGGACTCACTTTTAGAATGTACTTTATGTAAACTTCACTTCTACACTAAACTCAAGCTTTATCAGAATACAGTAATTATTCAGATAAACCTTGCATCACTTATGTTGTTCATTATTATGTTTTAACATATTAAGGACAGTATAACAATTTTCAATAATGGAAACTCCAATCTGGACGTAGAAAAGCAAGCCATGCTGCATGCTGTAGAGCTCTTAGCAATCTAGGAGTTACCACAGCAAACTTCCACCTTTGGAAAGCAGATATTTCAGAGGGGAAGAGTCAGAAGCTTGGGGAATTAGAAGATATACATTGTTTTTAAGAAATAATTTCCAAGGCTGCAATCAGACCACGCAGAGGACAAGCATATGAAAGTGTGCAGCCTTGAAGTCACTTTCACCAAAGCCACACTCTCATGCAAACCCCAGTCCTGACCACAGGAGGGGCCTTCCTGCTGCACCAACTCCTCCAGCACTCTCACAACTGCTTGCAATTGTCTGGTCCCAAGCACCTCACCTTGTCTTGCTTGAACATTGAGGAAATCACCTTCACCTATCATTGCACTGACATCACAAGAAATAAAATGGTGTTTTCTCATTTTGTCTTCAGAGGACATAAGCATTTCTTGTGCTATGAATCTGAACCTAATACTAGTAGAGGAGAGATGGAGAGAAGAGTCAAAAAAAATTCACAAGCTTATTCTGCTTTCTTAATAAAGTTACTCAAGTAATCAGAATTGGAGACTCCTGAATCAAACAGATCCTGTATCCAAGATACTGTAAGTACAAAAATGATGCATAGCTATTATAAAAAACCAATTCCCTTTCTACATAGACCAGGGCATTGTCTCAGCTGCTTTCTTCCTGGAAAGAAAGTCTGTGTTAGACTCAAATATGGATTAAGCTTTAATATCCAGACAACATATAAACAACAGCCGTTCATTCATTAACCCCTCTGAATGTAACAAACCAAAATCTATCACATATGATTACTAAACAGAAATTCTAAGTAGACAGGCCAAGAATCCATGCTAGAAACAACACAGAAATAGCGTAGTAGGAGTAGCTGCAAAATATTAACTGGTTTGCTCCATGAAGGAGGAGTTAAATGATGGTGTTCTTTTAATTCCTATTACAGACTATTAGGATATGCCTTCATGCTCACAAGTGAAAGGTGCTATATCTAGACCTGGCTTTACTAGTGTAACCAATTTAAAGCCATTGCTGGCCACTACAACTGCAATTTTATTGTCTTCAGTGATGATGCTACACCAGTGCCTTAAGCTCTGGCAAGCTCAGGTTGCAACAAGTGCCCTGTAAACCCTGAGAAAATGGCCATTTCTGCTCCCCAGTGCTCAGGGTAGGTAGGGAACATTGACAGTTTTTAGACTCCATTGACATACTACTCCTTTTAAACTTGCACTTTGGCCAGTGGTTTGGTCCCCTCAGATTTCTATTTTTATTTCTTTTTCATGATGAATCAAGACTTTCGGAGTGCTTCTTTCCAGGAATGTATTTAGTTCTTTCTACCATTGTGCTGCTGAAAGAAATTCAACCTGCTTCTAAACTCGGCAAAAGAAAACCTAGGAGTTCTATGCTTGAAATGAAGGCTGAAGTTCATCAAGAGGTGATCCAGATGAGAGGCTGACACTGCCCTCTTTAAGGAGCAAGGGATAGATTCTCACTCCATGTAAACTGGCAGCCTCTCTGTGGAGTCCTGGTGTAAACTGTCAGTGCATCAAGGTCAGAATCTGCCTCAAGCCATGTTTCTTCTGAGATTAAAATATTAGCTGAATACAGCTTCGGTAAAGGCATTTTGTATCTGTAATGGTGAACTGAAATATCCATGCTTGATGATATGCTGTCAAGAGGAGTAATAGGTTAGCCTGCCAACTTAGGTGGAGCCCACCACTCACCCTCTGAGCAAACTAATGATTCAGCAATGGCTGGTGGCTACAGATCTCCTAGTTTAATAGTGCCTCATAGAAGATGCAGAAAGGAGACTTTTCAGGGAATTCTTCCTTCAGAGGTGTGCATGTGCCACTTAGTGCTGCTCAGGACAAAGAGAATCATACACTGATGGAGACTTTAAATTTAACTTAACTCTGAGGCTCATACTTCTTCATTGCAATGGATTACACTGTGGGTGTGTAGCACAATTTGTGGTGCATGCCCAGGAGTCTACTCAGGCTACAAGGACTTTATTTGGAGAAGCTGATGCTATGCATCCCCACTTTCTCTCATATGAATTTATACATTAAACTTAATTCCAGTAAGATGTTTGCTAACAGTCACAAAACTCTCCAGAGAGGAAGGAAAATAAAAAATAAATTCAAAATGAAAAACACTGTAGAAAATTTAAAGTTTTTTGGAATTATTTTTACAAAGCCGAAAGAATGAATCATGGTCAGTGTAATCACTCAGCCGTTCTATAAAGGAAACATTTCCTGCTGTCTTGGACCTGTTTCAATGGCCCCATCTTGTGTGCTAGTTATTTTTAAAGCAAGATTTATTTACTGTGTAAATAAGGATGGAGGTGGGGAAGAGAAGAAAAAAAAAAGCCAACAGAAAAAACAGCAGTCAGTCTTCTCTTAGGAAAATAAGACTTAATTAAAAAGTCTGCCATTGCTCTGCACTTAATTAGGGCTAACACAGCTGTTAATAAGTTTCTGATTGATAGTAAACCTGATGTCTGCACAGAAAACTACTTACTTGGTTCAAAGATGCTGATAGTTCCATACAGAAAAGATTCTGTTTTGTAATTGTGCATAATGTTAATATTTGAAACATCCTTAAGGGTGATTGTACCTATTAAAATTTCATATGTGAAATGAGAAATAAATGAATTGGTGTTGCATTTTTAAAGGATCGGATTACTGTTGATTAAAGCTTTGTCTACACTTGAAATTTCCCAGTAGAACAGCTCTACCAGTGGTTCTGGTAATAGGAGGACAAGCAGAGATAGGCTGCCAGCAACTACCACCATTTAAATTACAATGTCATATAGATCTGGTGGGTAATGTGTTACACAGGACTGTGGTTATAATGTGGCTGTTACAGTTACTGCTGCCAACCTCAGTACTGTTACTGCTTGCAATAGGAAAAAAAAAATGGAAGAAAAAGCCAATATAAACGCAGTCAGAAAGTCCGTGTTTGTCAGTAAAGCTGACAGGGTTGGAGTATTTATCTACCACATGAGATGTTAAATATCAAGCAGCAGTAAGTGAAGGGGAAGACATACTGGAAGGACAGAGCAAGAGGGAAAGAGGAGTAAAATGATTTGGAAGTGGAGGACGAAAGCATCTGAGGATGGTATACTTCACAGAAATAGGAGGAAAGAGAAATGGGCTTCTAGAGGTAAAGGAGAAATACGAAATTCCCATGCAATCTACTTTTAATTTTTCAATAGCGTTCCTCCATGTAGCAAATACAGTGAAGAGACTAAAGTAGGCTCTGAGGGTTGAAAGAGAAACACAGAAAAGCCACATCAAAAGCAGAAACGAGAAAGAGATTTGTGGAAGAAGAAAAGAAATCTTCTGACAAATGAAAAAAAAAGAAAATCAACAGAAAAAACGTAGGTATTGAAAAGAGTGAAAAAAGGCATAAAGAAAAAAGAGGATAAGGAAGAAAAAGGAAAAATGCATGGAGCTTATTGTAAGAGCTCTGTTTTGTTTAACAAGAGGTTTAACGCTAGGAGCGTCAATGATATAATGAAAGTTTCTTCTCTGGTCTTTGGGAGGATGAGGTTCTCTTCTGCAATTCCAACACAAGCTCGACTGCTCTATCCCTTCCATTCCCTTGCCGGAGCCCTGCTGAGGATGGGTGCCACCAACAGTGCACCATGCTGCCTTCTGGATACATGCATCCCATGGCCTCCTCCCCTGAAAGAACTCAGTGCTGATCAGGAGGCTGGTGATCAGCTGCAGATCTGACAGACAGACATAGGAGCTGCCCTCTTCCATATGAGCCTCACATCCCCATAAGCGGTCAGTAAGCGCCCACACCTCGGGATAACAGATCTGCATGGGACATGCACACAACAGTATTGTGTGAACATCAGGTCTGTGGCCAAAAATAAGAGGAGCTTCAGAAATGCCAACATACCTAGGCTAAGAAGAACAAGCAAAACAAGACCCGGGGTACAGAATGTAATCAGAACAGCTGAGATCAAAGTCAAAACTGCTGAGGAGCCAACCACAAAGCGTTCACATTAACTGAAATATCTTCAGATTGACAGAGCTAGAAAACGTTTTAATACATCCAGAAAGAAGAATGCACCCATGACAGGTAAATAGCTTGCACTTTAAAGATAAATTAGACTTACTTTGTTCGACTAGTGCCGTAGAAATGATAAAATCCTTTGATGTGAAGTAGTAAGTTTCCAAGCTTCCTTGGTTCTAAGGAGTACTGGTGGTAGAAAATGTCAGCACATCTGCTGGGCTCCTGAAAATTTTATCTGTGTTAGAAAGGAGCACGTCTGGAAACAGAATAGCAGCACCCTCAACACTGTGCCCCATCAGGGAAAGGAGTTCACCACTGTGCAACTACAGTGATCAGGTAGGACTGCCCCGAGGTTGGCTAACGATGCAGCTGCTGTTTTAATTGAAGCAGCCCAGGCATGCCCTTCCAGTGACTCTCTCGCTAAATGAAAAGAATGAGCGGTGTCAGTTAATAGCTGAGGAGATGGTTATTTAGGCCACAATCTGACCTAACATTTCGGTGTCATGAGAACCAGAAAGCAGTCTGGACTTTGTAAAAGATTTGAACCACATCAAATAAAACCAGTGTGACTATTAGAGCTCATATGTGAGGTAGACTTCACTGCTGTTTGAGTGCACAACAAAAAGAGAAAGAAAGGACAGCTTCCTACTTACAGTAAAACTCTTACTGAATTCTGACAGAAAAGTGTAGAAATCAGTGGCTTTCTTTCAACTTGTTGCATTTTGCAGAGCACAGCTTTTGTGTCTAGCTGCTCGACAGACCTCACAGCTTTGATCTCATCTGAAAAATGGAAACTAGAAGAGGAATAGTCCCTAAAATGTGCCCGATCTCTGTTTTTCACTGAGAACGTGAGTGATCCATTACATTTTTCATATTTTAATCTGTCAAAAAGTTCCTAATTAGCTTACTGTAAACAAGTACTCTCCAAGTTTTCAGAGGGGCAGATGCTGCACCCGCAGTAGAATTACTTCACACTGAAATAAAATCAAGGTTGCTGACAACTTTAGGAGGAGCTTCATGATTATCATAAAGAACAAGGGGATTTTAAGCTGCTGTCTCTCCTCAGACTGATGTTTGCAACAGAATTACTCCAATGAGCCTCAACAAAGAGTTTAAGGAAATGTTTATAACTGGTGAGGAGAACATAAAATACCACAACGGCAGCCTACTGGTGAGACCTGTCCGTAGAGAATGACTTTGCCTGTGGAATTGTAAATCACACTTCAATTTACACATACATATAGTAAACGTAAACTTAATGGTAGCTCATCCCTTTGAAAATGAAGATTAACAAACTTGCAAAGGCTGTTACTCTAACACCTGCTTTATTTAAAGAATTTAATCAACACACTGGAAATTCAGCTGAGAGAACCACAGCAGTTCCATTGTACTTAAAAATACATCTCCTATTTGTCAAGCTTAAAATAAGTTCTGCTTTAAAATAAACAATTGACAGCAACCTAAAACAGCAGTTACAAATTCCATAGACTGAAGCACTTGTGCTATAATGCCTCGAGCAAATTTATAAGCAATTTCCTAGAATATTCTCGCAGTGCAAAGCACACAGTTATCAGGAATCCCTATTACAGATTCCAGCCTCATTTTTCCCTCTAAATGTTTGTGACAAAAGTAAAGAAAGTAAAGGCAAGTAAAACACAGCAAAATGGATTTGTGAAAGCAAACTGCCTACCTGGCATAGTGCCTGTTGCTACAGAACAAATAAATTATATACCTTTTTAGGCAATTCTATAATTTTTTTCTGTAACAAAAATACTATCAGTGGATGTCCTCTTATAGGTTAACAGTTCACAATGTTGTTAGGTTTCTCAGTGTTAAAGGAAAGCCAAAGCTCTCTGATTAAAGGGTTTAGGAGATAGATAAAGAGACAAACACTTCAGGATATATTTGTCCATCTTCATACAGTCTGCTCAATCTGGCACATATAAGAGTTGCTTACTCTTAAGTTATTCAGAGCTGATGGATGCCCTACGGTTTCTTTTTGGTTCTGAGTGAGACAGCAGACTTTAGTATGCTTTTACTCCCCAGTCCCAGGGTTGGATGTGGCGAGGACTTGTTCAACTCTCCCAGAGCCTAGTTAATAAAATAAAGGCTACATCTTTAAAAACATACTCAAAAGATGGGAATGACATGGATATGAAAAAAAGCATGCAACAACTACCAAGTATTTTTCTGGTGTAACTCTACTGTACTATCGTAAAATATGTCATCAAAATATCATAGGATAACGCAAGAGCTGCATTATAGCATTATTTTTAATCTCTCCTATAATACAAAGAGACAAGTTTGCCTTTAAATTTCAAATCCAGTTCTGAGACAGAACTTCCTTGCTCTAACAACCATATTTGACTATTTTCCTGATTCTAACCTCCACTACCAAAGCTTCTGAGTCAATTCCACAGTTATTAACTCATCACAATACTCAAATACAACTCTAAATCATGCTTTCAGCTCTCATAAAAATGGTGCCCTCTGATATCTCTTTCTTCAGTCTCCTTCAAGGTCAAAATTCAGCCAGCTGATCAATGGTTTTCAGGGTCCAAAGTCTGATTTTTGGTATAATATTCCTCTCTTCAGAAAACAAGGCAAGGCTAATAAAACAGCAGGATGTTCCAAGGTACTGTTCTTTAATTGGTAAGAATCAGTAGTTTTAATAATGATGTAATTATCATTATAAAAGTTTACATCTACTGAAGAGTTAAGCTTTTTTGCTTCAGTATAGTGACAACCGTTTCTTGGCTTTCAAACATCATTCTGTAAATGATCTTGAAAAAGGAAATAATATTCGGTACCAGCAGATGAAATTGTCCCAAGTTTTTAATGCTTAAAATCATGCTCTTAAATCCACATGTAGGAGACCGAGTATCTACTAAATCATCTACTAAATCATCTACTAAATCATGGCCATCCAAAGCATATCGGGCCCTCAGCATTATGTTTCCTACCTAAATGCAGACCAGTATTGTATCAGGACATATATATAAATATATATATATATATATATATATATATATATATATATATATATATGTCTGAGAAACAGACAATATATAACAGACAATATATAACCTTTCCTAATACATAAGACTTCCATGTCTCTGCATCTTTAGCACTGTATGCAGTTCTGGTCTCCCCATCCCAAGGATAACATACAGGATTCAGAATGGCAACTAAAATAGTGGTAGAGCACTAATATCTGAGAACAGATTGAATAATCTGGGACTTCAATTTGGTGAGAAGGCAGTTGAGGAGAGATGACAAGTTTTATTCAGTAGTGACTGAGACCACATTCTGCACTTCTAGAAATAAGGGCCCTTCAATGCAGCTCATATTCCATGTCTAGGCTATAGGCTATCATAAAAAATGACCTGTAGCACTAGCATCATCACCTCTGCCTTCTCAAAGCTCATCTCTAACAAGAAGTAGTTTTCAATATTTAATATAAATTCTATCCCTATTACACTCTGAAAACATTGCCTCACCAAGCTCTTCAGAAAGACTGAGACCAAAGAAGGCAAACCTACAAGACTTGACATTTCTGGGCACATTCAGCAGGCAAAATCTTGATGCCCATGAAGCCTGAAAGAAAGAATGGTTGTTTCGGTATCTCCAGTTAGGGTGACATGAAACAGAATTTCTAGAACTTTGATTTCGGCATATCAAGTGTATTTAAATCCTTTCTTGTATATAGACCCCTCACTTTCAATTCACACAAGAATATTCAGCTGTAATAAATATGCATTAATACTCCATATCAAAAGCTCATTCTTCACCAAGCAGACTCTTTGAAAGCAGAATCCACCCAATGTAACAATCATGCCTTTAGACTGCAGCACAGCAAGCTACCTTGTGACTGATAAATCTGAGAGCCTCAGAGGTCACAGCTAACACAGAATCCCTAGTATTTGCATTATGTTTTTTCCTTACTGCAACTGAAAGATAAAGAAAGGAACTATGAAAGAAGACTCAGTATCGTAGGCAATCGTGGGAAGAAATAAAATGGCTATCCTAAATGTTAAACTGGACTTCAATATTAATTGGGGGATTAGATGTTTCTTCTTTATGAACAATCAATCACTTCTTTTTTTCCTGTAGTTAGCATCCCAGGATGGCTGTTTACATTGAATATTGCCATCTTATGACCCTTTTATCTGCCACATTTCTACATCCATGCACACATACACACTTGGAGAGAACAGGAGACATGACATGGTACAGAACTGATACCTGAGTCAAAACGGTTTCACAGTACTTACACAACAGTTGTGCAGTGGAAAGTTCATCTTACACTCTAATATTTATTTCTATTCTTACTCTCCATCAATTGGTATTTATAAAATATTTCCTTTGCTTGGAAAAATTGGCTATGAATATACACATACCAAACGATGAAGGAAGAAAAGCTCGCAACCAGTAGACAGGAAGTTTTCAGTTTTAAAAAGCTCCTCATCTTTGGCAGATGCAAATTTACATCTGCAATTATAATTACACTGGGCATAGCTGAAGGCCTCTTTTGCAAAACTAATTACGTAGCTAAGTATGTTGTGCGCAATGAATTGCACCCACAAAAATCAGAGGCCTTTTTAAATGATCTAGGCCCTACAGTGCACAAGATAATTGCATGCTGCATAAAAGAGGGAGTTTTTTAAGAAAATGGGCCTATTTAAGTTAATTATCTATGCTGCCTCATTTGAACACCTGTTGGTTGTAATTCACAGGCACCTGGTGCCAACAGTCAGCTCACCAACTGACAGACCATATTGTTTCTGCTTCTTTTGTTTCCATTTCAGCTTTTTTTCTGCTCAGTTTTTAAGAAGCAAACCATAGCAGAGATAGATATACAACTATTTATGGAAAATAAAGTATTTTCTTTCCAAGAACAAGCACATCGAACATACCCAGAAATACACCAAGTTTCAGCCCATTGACCTTCATTCTGTCAGTCTCAGTAGCACACCTACCAATTAGAAAGCACTAAGGAGAAGGACAGGCTGAAGTGATCTTTCTGTAGAACTGTTTGGAGCGTTGGTCTGAAGTATTTTAGGTGATACATTAGGGAAAAGCATTCACTTACAGCATTGGGAAAAATCTTTTAGATAGCATCAGTAAGCTGAGAGCAGGCAACAGAATTGGCAAATTCTTGATTCCTTATCAAATGTTCAGAATCCCATCAGCATACCACTGAGAGAATTAAAACATCAGAGAGACCAACAGAAGAGCCTCCAAATGAGGCACAATACACAGCAAATGGAAAAAGAAGGTATCTAAAAACGCTAGAAAAGCTCTGCTATCAGGGGTAAGCTGACAGAGGCAAAGAAACACCTTGATGCATGCAGAGAGGTCTAAGAGTCAAAACAAAAGTCAAAGTAACTACAGACAAGGAAAAACAATGTCGCTATCTTGCCTGTTTCCCAATGTTTCTACACAGGACAAGAAGCTAGAAACAATAGTTCTAATTTACTTCAAAGAAATCCTGAGCACAACTGACAATTGTAAAACAAGATTCTGATCGTCAGAAATGGAAAATCTAAGCATCAGGTAACTGAGATGGAATAAACTGAGAAGGACAGCCACAAACCAGCAAGTAACTATGGATCAGATAAACAAAAGGGAACTTGTGTACTAGAAAAATATCAGAGCGCATCAGGCAACTGCTATTTATGTAATTGAGAGATGATAACAGAACCTGTTATTTTGCTGGTAGCAAAAATATTGAAGCTGTCTCAAAGTCCCTATTTTGTGCAGAGTTAAGGTGTGCATGTAAGATTAAATCCACCTGTGTTCTGAATATTTTAGCCCTTGTTGTTCTTTTCAAACACCTCCTCTACTGAAGCACAGAAATCACCGCATTAAAGTCATCCTCTCATATGTCACCCAACCTGCATGCCATCCCTCCAGTCAAGAGAATAGAAAGAAATACTGTGATCTCACCCTGCTCCAGCCTTTGCCTCCAGGCAAATTTATACAGCAGGTTGAGCCTGGGGCCGCTGCACCTTCCCTGAGCTGTCTCGCCACTGGGCTGCCACATAGGAGTCACACCTCTGCCAGTCTCTGAAAGAAAGCCATGCTTTGCACTGCCTTCTGTCAGGAAACTCATTAGTTCTGTCTGAAGACAGAATTATCTGAGTGCTCTGTGACTCTCCTCATCCTGATTGCCGCAGCTCAGCTCCAAGCAGCCCAGCACTGCTCGGGGACAGATGCAGGCACAGAGAAATATCCAACCCTGATAGTGTTAAAGAGGCGTCTGGATGAGGAGCTACAAGGTATGGTTTAGTAGCTTGTGGTAGCAATGGTAATGGGAGGACAGTTGGACTAGATGATCTTATAGGTCCTTTCCAACTTTGTGATTCTATGATTCTATGAACCCCACACAGCTGGGAGATGGGAAATGGGAAGGGGAGAGGCCTCCTTGCTGAACTGTGGGCTCTCAGATGTTTTTTTTCAGAACCATTATGCGTATTCAGGCACTTCAGTCCTTCATTGGATTGCATTTCTCAGGTCCTGACACAACTTTGGAAGTGCATTTAAATATTTTCCAAAACAGAGACACACACAGATGCTTGTTGCTTATTACCCTGCATTCAAGTGACTCCTGTACCTTCAAATTCCACCCAAAATCCAGAACACAGAATTCTAACCA
Source organism: Lagopus leucura (assembly GCF_019238085.1). Classification (NCBI taxonomy): domain Eukaryota; kingdom Metazoa; phylum Chordata; class Aves; order Galliformes; family Phasianidae; genus Lagopus; species Lagopus leucura. The sequence continues at coordinate 2,721,078 of NW_024962282.1, forward strand.
AGAGCCAAACTCCAACATGCTGAAAACCTCTTCCAAGAAAAGCAAAAATCAGTAGAGGGAAAGAGGCAAAAACGTCACAACATGAACAGAGGCACTATCTTTTGTTAAATCAGCCCTAATACTAAGTTCTTGTGGGAAGTGCAGAAAAGGAGGTAGAGTATTCTCACAGCTAAAGTATACCATGATCCTAATGATAGACAGTATTAAGTAGGAAAAAAAAAAAAAGGAATAGAGAGTATTTTAAAAATCTAGCTCAACAAAGCATTTGGAAATTGGAGTTTCAAACTGAAATACATGCATCCACAATAATATTTATTGAAAAACAAAATTTGCTCTGTATTTCATGATCATTATGCTTAGTATATAAGTAACGTGCAGCTGCAGGTTCTGCAGAAACACTGCCTAGAGGTAATTTGATATTTATTTGCCTTTCTTGAAAACTTAATAGAGCTCTGCTACTCTGATGCCTTTTTTTGCTTTTACTTTTTGGTAGACTTTAATAAATGAAAATATATCTGGAAAAGTTTTAATTGGTACAAAGCTCAAAATAATCAAAACTAGTAACAGAACTGCATTAATTAGTATTACTGGTAAATAATTAATCATCAACCCTTTGCATAGCCCCCGGCCAAAACTATATATGGTCTTAATCTGACAACATGTAAACCTCCAGTGGTAACAACTTACTTGAATTGAACTCGAGGTCATTTGTATAGCTGTAAGTACATGGCAATTTTTAAATGAAAATTTTTAGTGTTGGAATATTGTTCTAGAATATAAAATCACTGCACCTATAGTTAAGATGCCAGTTTTAATCATATGGAGTGACTTGTGACTTCATAAATTTTTGGTACAGAGGTTAGGGATTTGCTGGTGGGAGACTGTGGTGCCAAGTGCATTTACTCCTGCGCAGAAGCTCATGTGCCACTCAGCACCAAGGGGTTAATTTTTTTTACACGCAGAATTCTCTACATGATAATGCACTTCCAGGTTCCCCATCTGGCTATTGTAAAATCACAAAGGCTATGAAGGCACGAGCATGAAGTAGAAACGGCTGTCCTGATTTTCAGTGGTGATAAGAATCAGTAACTCCCACTGAAGTAAGTTGGAAGCCACAGGTGCTCAGTAGCTCTGAAAACCAGGCCATAGCAAGATATCTTAAGCAGCACCCATTAAAGAAATCTACACATCGCTGACCACTGCCTCCAATGGTCATGGCAGGCTAGAAAGACCTTTTGCATTACCTTGTGCAGCCATTCTGACGTTCCTAGCTCCTTACACTAAACAAATAATTTTTGCAATTGAAGAAAACAAAAAAAAAAAACAATAAATGAATTGAAAACCTGCACTGAATGGAGGTGGGAATGTATTTACAGGTCCACCAATATTCAAAAAAAACAGGCATGTTGGTCAAAAACACAGCCACACCAGGACCGTGTGCCACCATAGCAACCAACATGGGGTTGCATTTACAAATTTTATAGTTGAGACAATTGGTCTGCTGCCTACTGCTTTACTGAATAAAAGCACTGCAAGTTCAAATCTACTAGAATTCCAACCTAAATGATTCTATGATTCCAATAAATATTGGTTTGGCTATGGAACACAGTGTCAAATAATTTTCTAGCTATTGAGCTTATCCAAAGCACATCAGTTACAATCTAAAAAATGCTGATGGATTTGGGAGATTTTGATATGTCCCCAACAAGTGTTCTGTTTCTTACTTTTTGTTTCCTTTCTCTTTTTCCTCCTACTGAAAATAGGCAATACAGCATCCCTATATGCCAGATACTTAAGAGGTGTAGCACAAGAAGAAGGGGACTTAACAAAAAAAAAAAAGGTGGAGAGTGACTTTTAACATAGGCAGATGGTTATAGGACAAGGGGGAATGGTTTTAAACTGAAAGAGAGGAGATTTAGGTTAGATGTAAGGAGGAAATTCTTCACTCAGAGGGCGGTGAGGTACTGGTACAGCTGCCCAGAGAAGATACGTTGCCCCATCCGTGGAGGTTCTCAAGGCCACAGTGGATGGGTCCCTGGGCAGCTCAGTCTGGTGGGAGGCAGCCCTGCCTGTAGCAGACGGTTTGGACCAGATGGGTTTCATATCCCTTCCACCTCAAACCATTCTGTCATTCTACGAAGTAATGGTATCTCTTCAAAACTCACCATGAGTCATAGGTTATAAAATAATTATAAAATTATAATATATAATTATTGTGCTTATATATTTATATAAAATGCATATTATATTTATATAAATATTTATATAATAATTATAAAATTATAAAATAATTTGTTGTGGTTCGGTGAGAAGGATCTACTTTCAGAAGTAGTCTCACTTTATGTTTTGCTAAAAAACCATCTCATTGTTAGCTGAAATGAGATGCATTAACTCAACACATTTTCATCTGAGTGCTTTAATTCAGAAGAGAATATTTTACTTGCAGTGCTACTTCATAATATCACTTATGTGAATTTATTTTTAACATCAGTTTCACTTTTCAGAAAATGCATACTACTTAAAAGCAAAAAAAAAAAAAAAAAAAAAAAAAAGAAAGATCAAAACTACTGATTTGTGGAATTCATGGCAATTCTGTCCGTGTTTGTTTTTTGTGAGCATCACAGAATCACAAAATGATCCAGGTTGGAAGAGACCTCAAGGATCATGGATCTCCAACCCCCCTCCTACCAGCAGAGCCACCAACCTCCCTATTTAATACTAGACCAGGCGATTGTATACTTGCCAGTTTGAATGTTTCCCAGATAAGATTTTCAAAGTACATCTCCTTGACTTATTAGGTCAGAAAGCTTCTCTTCTAAGCTTGCTACAAAAGCTGGCCCATCTCACAGCCTATAAGAAAATTAGGGTGAGTGAATGAATACCTACTATTTTTTCCTCGTGAGGCAAAAACTACCTATTATTTGATCACTGTAAAATAAAAAAAGTTCACAGGACTGGAAAAACTTTAGAAGACCTCAAGAAAAGTAATTCATGTTCTGAAAAAATACCTCTTTCAGAGAGATTTAAAGGGAAAAGGTTATGAGGTTAAAAGGTGATTTGCTCTTGTTCACCAGGTTTCTGCATAAGGAAAAGATAATTGATATTATAGCAATTTTTCAAGTGGCCGCCAAACATTTAACAACACACAGCAACCAAACATACAAGCTAGAAGAAAATTAAACTGAAAATACACTGTGCTGCTACTCTATGACCCCAAACCACATGGCTAACTGAAAGCTAACCTGTTGCCACCTTATGCAGTATTTCCACAACAGAAATTTGGTAGCTTCATGTACTGTATATTTACCGTCGCATTTGCTGTTCTGTAGAAATATTTTCCCCCCCATCAACAATTCAGTAATTCTGCTCCAGCAACCACTGCATTTCAGTAATAAGAACCATTGTTAATTCGCATCCCCCTGCTTTTATACTGGTGAGTATCAACTGAGTTTATAACCACCACAAGTACTGGAAAAAAACAGCTACAAGTCTTCTCTCAGAATAAATCGGATTTTGGAATGAACAAAGGTCACTGACTCAGTATATGAATCGGTAAATAAATTCTCTCCTCTTATATCCTTACTTTATTCCTTTATTCTGCTTTATTCTTATTTTATATAATAATTCATTTTGGCCGTGCAGTTTGTTGCTAGCATCCCTAAAGTAGTCAAATTTACTGCTGTTCAGAAAGTGATACGCTCAGTTCCAAAATCTTACATCCCAAGAAATGTGCTCAGTTCACAGTCCAATATCAGAGCTGATTAGAGAGGGAGAAGGCAGGGAGAGGCTTTTCAGGACTAAGCAGAAGTAAATCAAAGCAAGTGTGATGCAGACAAAAGCACACAGGTATGTAAAAGTCTTTTAGTAGTACAAATAGTGTTCAAAAGTTACTTCATTATTTGGTTCCTGTTACTGTTTACCAACTGAAACACTGACCAGAAATACCAACTATGAATGTTCATTAGCAAATATACTTTAAAAAGAAATTCAAGAAACGTTTGGATGTTGTACTGAGGGACTTGCTTTAGTGGGAAACATTGGTGGTAGGTGGACAGTTGGAGTGGATGGTCTTGGAGGTCTTTTCAGACCTTGTGGTTCTACGGTTCTATGAAAGAAAATATTGATTTATGCTCTGCCAATCACACCACAAATGGAGAACTGTATCATGTGGCCTGTATTTTCAATTAAAACTGATAGATTAAATTTCCGAAAGATTTTATATCACATTCATGCACAACCAATATGCAAAAATTACACTGCAAATACTTTCAAGAAATCAATACATCTATTTGTTGCCATTTAAAACAAAACAAAAGCTAAATTGGCCAAATTATTTGCATGAAATTAGGTTTTTAGTTCTACTCTCAAAACACAGAAGTAGCAGCTGAAAATGTAGCTGTCACATAGTGCTGAAGGACACCTGTCACTTTATATCAAAGAAAAATATCCCTGAGTTACTGTTACAAGGTTTAATTTTTAATTTTAAGTTAAATCATAACATCAATATCATAGCATTTTCCTCAATACTTCTAATATTACAATACCTTCTAATAATTGCTGTCTACTTTTATCTTCCCATTCTCCTTTCCAGTCTTCTCCCTTGGGACTTAAAACCACTTGGAATTCAATTTAAGGAACAGAATACTGGAGAAACATTTTCATTTTGGGACACAGTACCATAAGTATTGGCTGGTGACAATGTCCATCATTCTGTTACTCACAGACAGGATAAATTCTCCCCAAACTAAAGCAGTGACAGAGATCTTTGATTAAAGAAATCAAGTTCAGAAGGAGAAACACATCACATGGAATCTTGAAAAACAGCAAAGAAGTTTTCCACGCCTTTAGAAAGAAGAAAAAAGTACTGCACTTTCGCAATAGGTTTCTTACTGCTGCAGCATAGGAAGTAATTTATTAAGCATTCCAGATTCTTTAGTGCACAAAGAACCATTGCAGGGGCCGGAGTCTCTGAGCACGCTCAGAAGAATACATGACAAATCCAATAGCACATTCTGCACAGGAAAAGCAGCCCCTGCCCCTTTCCCATTAGAGAGCAGCATGTGGCCCACAGTCCCCAAGTATGACAGGCAGCGGGACTCTCGCTCGTCCACTCCATCAATGTGCTAATACACTTTTGTACTTTAATGGATTTTCTTTTTGTTGGTTACTGTTGTATATGTTTCTATTAGTATATGTTAAAACAGAAATGAAATGGAAAGTATAAAGTACACCTCAATTTAAATTACATATGAAAATCCATCATGCTGGCATTGCCCCATTATGCAGAGGCAACCCTGCGCATTAACATTCATGAAAGCAGAGTTCATGAGTCACCTCGGGGCTTAAGCTCCCCATATAGGTAGAAACTGAGGCTGTCGTGGTAATAATACCCTTGGTGGTAGGATGGAGCATGCCATCTGCACTGCAAAGGGAGCTCTGGCAGCAGCTAGCAAATTGCCAGGGAGGCATTAGCTGCAGCCCAGAAGGGTCAAAGTTGTGACGGTGGCAATAATGGCTGCAACAGCATCTTTCAACCGGTTAGAGGAGCACCAGCAGCACAAGCACCATGCAGAAAAGTCATTTGCAAAAACAGAATTAAAATCAGAAGACGATCTTATGGCTTTTGTATTACAATTTCCAAATTAAGCCATAAAAAGGAGTGTGAACTATTCCATTAATTCATACACGGTATTTTCATTCTTGTTTAGACAACACAACAAGGGGTGAATTAATGTTACTCTGTTCTGACACGGCCGTGATTACAAAATGCTAATTTTAAATAATATTTATATTGCTAATTAAGGAAGAAGGGCCAAAGTTCTGAGCTCAATCCACAATCAGCACAGCCCCCTGCTCTGAATGTTACAAGTTCCCAGACGTGAGTTGTGCTGATTGCAGGCATTGCTAGGGGCTCTTATTAGCCACCCAAAACATCCAATTTCTACTGCCCAATTTATAATAGATTATGTTATGGCACGCAAATCCTACCGCTGTGATGTAAACATTAATATTGAGAAGTACAACAATAAAACTAATTCTCTATCAGCATAAAAAGTGCCCGCAGATTTGAGAAATAAAAAACAAAGGCAATAAAGCTGTGAGCACTTCATCACGCCGACATAAGAAGAAAATTGAGCTAATTGCATCGAAAAGAAACTAAGCAACCACTGCCAAGAGTGGGGAAAAGTCAAAGAAAACTCAGCAAAGAGTATATGAAAGACTTCAATACTTCAACATATGCATGTGCTTTACATATGTAAAGATTCATTTCTTCCTCTCTTAACACCAGACTGATAAACATTCAGAGGACACAGATAACCCACACAAGGAGCCCTTGAACATCCCATTACAGAGTTACCTCAGGCGGACATGGAGAAAAGCCCTTACCCTGATTGCATGGTTTGTGCAATCCACTTGAGGATTTGACCAATAATCTGTAAATCAATAACTTATTTCTCATACATAGCTCCTGCCAACGTATGAAAAAGACAGGCCTAGGCCCTCAGTTTGTCTTCACAGCACCACGCTCTAATATTCTGCAATATGGTGTTATTTCAGGATTATAGAGCAGCTCATAAATAAGATGCTGACGCTCAATCTGTAACACTGAACTATGGGTTTTACTTTCTTTCACATAGCAGTTTGCTTGCATACAAGGGATTATGAACATTTGATCTTTTGCTAAGGTTTGGCACAAAGATTTGCCTTTTAATTTCAAAGCAAAATTGTAAGTATTGTATCATAAATGGCTCTGTACATTTTGAATTACTCTAACAAGTACTCTTACAGCATGTATGTGAAGACACCCATGCTCCAAACATCATGCTGTTGACTGTAGTTGTGGGCAGTGATAACTTTGGGGGCTGCCACCCAAGCAGAAAAAATAATATTAATAATACAAAAAAAAAATTAAATGCTTAAACAAAAAGCATGGAGAATGTGCTGATGTGGTATAATTTATTCCCATATGTAAAGAGGAACCAACAGCAGATGTTTAAATGAATAATGTACAGACCTTAACAATTCATGCTGATGTGTCCTCACTTTTATCTTTTAGCTCTTAAGGGGGGCAGTGACATTGTGACTTTAGCTGTATGAATCAACTTCGCATTGTTTTTCCCCACAAGAAGATATTGAAGTAGCATTCACAAAACACTGACTTACAGCATTACAAGACAACCCACAAACTTCTTTCTTCTCCCTGAAATAGAAGTACAGAAGGGCACACGAATTTTGCAAGACACAAGAATCTCTGTTTGCACGAATATGTCACATAAAGAACAAAATCAATGCTGAAATACTCTAAAAATTAAACCATAAAAATAGATTTATTTATATCCTAGATTAAAAATTCAATAATTATAGTTAATTCATTTATCATCTTACATTGTTTCAATGGTGTCAAATAGATATGGTTTGGGCCATACTTTCTCTATTACATCATGGCAGATGTGGTCATAAGTTGAAAGCAAAAAACTACCATCTTCACTTCCAGAATCAATGGAGATGACGTATTTAGCCCTAAGAAGGAAGAGAAAATTTAAACATTTAATGCAACGGAAGAGCAGATTGGCAGAGACAATTTTATTCAGTGCTGTTGCACCAGACCAAAAATATCAGTTGATTAACATTTCAGTTTTTACTGATTTAGGTAGGTACTGAGCTTATGTGTTTATTGTGTCAAATATTTAGAAATGGTTAATGGAATGATTTGATAATACCATGGCTCGTTAAAAAAAGATCTTAAGTGAGGTACTGCCAAAGTGGCCAAAAGCCACAAACCCAGATATCTTGTTCTTAATTGACTCTTTTTAGAACAACCTAAACAAGTAACAGGACACGTTATTAATATCACAGCAAAACTTACTCTTGTATTGGACTTGACCATCTCCAGAGGTTCTTTCCAACCCTTATGATTCTATGATATAAGTTTATATCCTCATATACACAAGCAATCCAAGAAGTGCAAGTAAGAACAAACAGGGAAACAAATGGGGAGCGGGGCAAAGTCAGAAAGGAAAGAAATGAGGAGCAACTAGTAAAGGATGTAACTGAAAATGGAATAAACTCTACAAGCATGAGTAATAGGAAGACAATGAATAAAGGGGCTGGTATTGCACTCAGCAAAGAACACTCCTGATAGATGATGCTCAGAAGCTGAGTGTATGTAATGTCTTCTTACATCAATCTTGACCAAAATGTTAACTGCGAGCAGGGGATAGCGCTATCAATATCCATGACAAAAGAGCAAGACCTCAGCTTTTTACAGAGAAGCAAAAGGTTAGTAAGTACTTGGGTTGGAAATTTTAAAATCTGCTATAACCAGGAACATTCATTCTAGAGTACTATAAGCATGGACAAGACTTTTTAGAGCCATTAGTGGATCAAGAACTTTACAGAAGGCAGGTAAAGCACTTGAAAACTGAAAAAGGTAACCATGGTATCTACTCACAACAGGGTGAAAAAGCTGGCATCATCAAATTACACACGCATACTATCAGCATTAACTCCCAGGAATATACTGGGAACAATAAGCATCTAAAAGAAAGGAGTAACAGCTATTATGTGCTTGTCAGCAGCAAATGTCCTTGTAGCATAGGTTGGCAGGCGTCAGGGGTGGAGGAGGAACTCACAGGATCACAAATCTGATTTTGTAAGGCTTTGGATAGTGTTTCACATGATTTTTTTCATAATATTGTCTACAAGAAAATACCACAGCAACAATGCACACATGCTAGCAAAAATGTTCCTCAGAAAGCAGCTATTAATTGTTCATTATCAAAGCAGAAGGCTGCATCAAGGGATACTTTGTAGGTGTCTGTCCTAAATGTGGTCCCATTATAATTGATGACCTGGAAGATCCCAGAGAGAACAAGCTTATTAAATCTGAAAACATCAAGCCACGAATGACTGTAGGCATATTGAAGGACAGGCTCAGAATGCAAATACATGGAGAAGAGTTGGTTAGACCTCAGTTCAAGGACTGTTGTGAATCACAAGCTGAAAGGAGTTAACTGTTTTAGTATAACCTGTGAAGCAGGATAAGTGTAATGCAGCCACTCTGGTAGAAATTCTCTTTGTGTACATCTGTCCTTACCGAGGAGGTCAAGGCCAACACTTCTCCATCTTTTCTGAGTTAGAAGCTTATTTGAACACACTGGGTGAAAAACAGGCTGCCAGCCCAATTCCCTGCACCTACCCCTTGTTCATTTATGTGGACTGCAGGGTCCTTAAATAAATGGAAAAAAAGACAGTTATCACCTGTGTTTTACAGGCATTTTATAGGAAAGGTCTATATCATTCACAAAACCATCCTTCCACTCAGCCCAGAACCTGGGCTTCAACCAGATACTGCGTTCTGTTTTGGATACGCTTTTTTTAATATAAGAGATACCAAACGGAGCATGCTAAATCTCGAAGATCAGAAATGCAAGACAGGACTGAGAAAATTCAAGTCACTCAGTTTAAAGAGCAGGAGAGGAAGGGAGAAGTGTGGTATCAGATTGCTGAGAGAAAGAACGTAGCTACCTGTTCTTCATATCAACAATAGATAGACTGAGAAATAATAGCCTGAAAATACAAAGTGCAGTTCCACCCTTCCCGCAGCCTCACACATAGGTTCCCACCACCTCCTCTAGGTCAGCTCTGGCAATTACGTGGCTAGAGGTGAGTTAACTGAAAACTTATAATGAAAAAAGTGATTAGATCATGGCCTGTAGGTGTAAGTTTAAGCTGACTGTCAAATTGAAGGTTCAGGGCAGACAGGAGGAAAAATTTCTTGGAGGATAATGAAGCATCAGAATTGACTGCCTGGGAAGATTAGGGAGTATCCATTACTGGAGGTCTCGAAGTACACTTTACACAAATATTCATCAGAAATGTCTTAAGTATAGCTGTTGCTTTCTTCGGACAGAGAAATAAATCAAAGAGTCAAAGTCCCTTCCAGTGTTGAGAGCTCTATGTTTCTGTTGTGATTAGCAACTGGAAAATAATTTCATCCCAAGCAACCCCCTCGCTTAAAGATGTATTTAATGTTGCTAGTATTTCATCAATCAAAATGTCAAAAGGACTAATTATGTTCCTCCAAAGAGGATTTCTCTTTCACTTAGCCTGTTACAAGCAAGCTGTGAAACGCATTGCTGGTAGATACCATTGAGGAAAAGAACTTCAGAGAATTCAGAATCGAGTGAAATATCAGATAGTGAAGTGAAATATATTATAGCATGCAATAGAAATAGGAAAGGGATAAAAAGCCTCATGTCATGAAACGCAAGGCACTTAATGCTTAAATAGGTGAAAAAACTCACCTGGAAAATAACTACATATAGAATGAAAATACACAGTAAGGATTACCTGCATGGAGAATGTGGTAATGCTCATGAGAAAATAATGGATCTATGCGACTGTTCTGCTTACTTACCAGTGATATATCACAGAACAACCCAGGTTGGAACGCACCTTGAAAGGTGTTGTTTATTTTAATGTAACAGTTTTCTCCTTGACATTCAAGTTTAAACCGAGCATCCTCCAAAGAAACAAGGTAAATCCTGGCTGATCACTTCACCTTCTGTCAATAAAGTGGGTCAGAAAGCCCAATCAAACAACAGCAGGCTTATGGTGGAGAACACTGTATTGCGGTGGTCAAGAAAGGACAGGTGGAAGGTAAATATAAAGCCAAGCTGCTGTAAAATCAGATTGCAGCTTTTTAAGAACCTAAATGAAAACCTAGACTGTCACATCAACAAGGAAAACCACATGACTTAGAGTTACATGACGCTCTTGGTGGATTTGTTCATTTTCATGTTATCAGTGTCTATGAGACAAACTTTCCGGAGTTCACCTTATAGAGGAGTAAGATTATTGCATTCTGCATCCTCATCTCTTTAAGCACTGTGCATTTGAGATGAAAGTGAAATGGAATGTAGCCATGTTACAGTTGCCTCTATAAGCTAACAGTGAGGAGAAAAAAATACAAGTCAGTATCTGTCAAATAATTGTCATGCCATAAGCAGAACAACATCAAAATCCCAGAACTAAGAAAAGATAATTCAGAGGTTTAGATATTGTACTGAGGAACGTGCTGTAGTGGAGAAATATTGGTGGCAGGTGGATGTTGGGACTGGATTTGGAGCTTTTTTCAACCTTGGTGATTCTATGATTTTAATCTGGAAAGCCTAACCAACATCCTGTAAAAAGGATATGCTAAAAAAAAAAAAAAAAAAAAAAAAAAAAAAAAAAGGAGAGAGAGAGAGAAAGAAAAAGTTCATATTGTCCCAGTTCTTAAATCAATTACCTAACACCACATAACAGAAAAACTGGTTGTATAATTATCAAATTTACACATATTTTCATGACTTCAGTTCATGCTTGTATTCAAAAATAGCGTTTATTCCTTTTCAAATGACTACAGAGAATAAACAAAGCTCCCAACAGATCCTCGTTACAGAATGTTAAATATGTCTACGGGGGAAAAATAAAAGGCAACATAAGGATTCTTACAAGTAGAATGCTGTGCTGGAGATGAATAATTTCTATATCAAGAAATCCACAAGTGTTTTTGAGCCTATCCATCCTACCTGCCAATTCTAAAATTTTAGCTGGATGGTTTAACTCTGCAGTGTGCTATACAGAACTGTAACACTTCCACGTGGTGGTTGGAAGGGCAGATGATAACTGACTCCTAAATGCAATAACTATGAGAACTCCACTTCTGTAACAGATTGTGTTTTTAACTAGTAATCGAAATTAATGCTACCCTGCAAAGCCATCACAAGTCAAGAAATAATAATACACGTCATTATCCACAGCTGGTGAAGAAATAGAAACTGAAGAATATGGAAGCAGTTAATGGAGTTGTAAGAAAAGTACAGCTCTAAAATAGCATAAATGTAGAGCATGCTACATTTTCTTTACCAGACTATCTTTATAGTATGAAATAAATAGATAAGAACAGCAATGAGTAACTATTGTCAGATATATGAACACATAGAGATCAGTGAACATACAGGTGAGACAGAGGAATTTAATTACCATTGGTGTGCTGCTGCTGAAGTAACGTTCTAAGTGAGGCACTTCGTCTGAATTTCTTTAAAATGCCTGTTAGTACTAAGATTTCTCCATGCTCACACAGCTCTATTACAAGATACATCTGCTAATGTTCATAAAAAGGCGAAGTAATGGTTTTGTTATTTCTCAGTTTAGAGTTTATTTTAATATAATGAAAATACATAAAATGGCATTTCTCCATCTGCAGTGATGACTCAGAAGCCTGATGCAGTTAGTATTTTATGAACTCAAAGCAAAAGACAATTGACCTGCTCCAAATATTGCCGATGTTTAGAGTACTACAGCTCTCAAGCATGCACTTTTAAAAATGTACAATAATACTACAACTTCAAAACAAGGACTATTTATGTATTTAGTTTTACCTGTTGAATGGTCCTTATGTCAATCCACGAGTCCTCATTCTTATCTTTCCAGTTTTATAACTCACCCCATTTGCAGTATCCCTTTGAGATAAAACAGCAGTGCTCCATCTCCCTAAAAGCAAAGTTTTTGAATGTTCGATATTTTAAGGTAATTGGTTTGACATATCTTCCAGTGCCCAAAAATCTCAAAAATGGTAAAAAGCTTCTGATTTTTTCCACACCTCCAGGATTACTTGGAAACCAGAACTTTCTATAACCATTGAAAGTGATAGCAAGTTGTCACTGCATGCAAGAGTATGAACATTCTCTGTACAAGAGATTTTACTGTTATATAACAATTCAAGGATTCACTGGGGAAATACAGTTTTTGCTTTACTTCAATGAAACAACTGCTAATAGCTGTAGAATATGAAGAAATACCTACTGCTGAATACAAACCTCAAAAAATACAGACTGAAAAAGGTCCAGTCCCAGACATTGCCCCTGTGCATGCTGAATCTCGCTGAAGTTGTCCACAGGGCCTGTGGCATCTCTGGTGACTTGGCTGGATGCCTCTGCTAACACACCTCCACAACACATGGGATCTTTGTTGCAACGGGGGCAAAAAAAGAATGCAAAACTGATGGGTTTAATTGTGTCCAAGCGCAAGGTACATTTTGTAGTCTTCCCCTCACTGTTTTCAGCCATATGTTCAGGCTTATACAGGCTTAAAAAAAAGCATGGAGACCAGGAAGAACATGTCCACTACTTGAAGAACTCGAATAAACCGAAGAGAGGAGCGGGCCGGAAGAACACCAACACCTTGTGTTCTAACCACACTGACAAGGATATGGATGGCATGGCATACCAGTTTGGATGTCAGTCCTGCAAAAACAAATTCACAGTCAAAAATTATACTTTGACTTGTCTATCTACAGCACAGAACTGTATTAGATCTTTTTTTCCTTCAAAATAAATGGTATACAATATATTTTTAGTGGATATCAAAATACTTCATTAAACCTGAGAAGCCGTTGAATCTGTTTAAAATAAAACAGCAATTTTTCTTCTAACTAGCACCATGTGAAGATACACTTCAGCAATGCTGCCACTATGCTGATAACAAGAGCAAGTGTTTCTGGGTACTCTTGTAATTCCACTGGAGAGCTTCAAATTTCCATATGATTCCTCAAAATCTACTTTAAAGTAGAGTCTACTTTACTGCATAAGTCCTCAGTGGAAGCTAAAAAGCACTCAAGAAGGCAAACTTATCTAAACATTTTCAGGCAAGAAGGCCACAGCTCAATTCCTCCATAATGGAGGACTGAAAAAATCTGGGATTAATTAGAGAACTGTTCACTGCTTTTAATTCTAGGAATGCCATCAAGTAAAAGATGTCCATCTAGAAAGTGAGTCCTTCTATTCCAGCCTGACAATATTAGCACTCTTTTTCTAAACACCTAATATATTTTTTACATGTCATTTGATACAGCTTTTACAATCTTTAATTCTCTGAAATTCAGTAGAAAAAAAGATCTGATAAGTAATATAAGTAAGAGATAAGCTTAATGGCACTTAAAAAATATTTTTGTTCTTTTAAAGATTTTCTACATAAAAAAGTTAAAATAGTGATTTGTTTGTTTTGCTTCTGTTGACCAATAAATAAATGGAAGGATGTAAGTGTATATAACTTTATCAAGAAAAAAGGAGGAGGGCATTTTTCCAGAAAATTCTCTGCCCTAAATATTTAGCTACATAAGTATGTCAAATGTGCATTTTATACAATTAGAAGCTGTACAGATCGAGCAGACAAATCCTCCCCTTCTTTTTAATAAACAGGGACAGTACCATATACATATGATACAAAGAGGGAAACAGCAAAGGAAGAAACGTTACACAGAATTTGCAGCTTAACACGACAGCTTCAGGCACCTCGAAGCATTTCCCTATCACACTTGCTTTCTTTTTCCACTGTGAATTAACTGTGTGATCAAAAAGCAACGTGAAGTTATTTTTCCTTTCCAGTCCTGAAGTATTTTTAAGCGCTTTTGAGCAAAGTTCAAATGGTAAGGGATACAAAAGGAATGTGAGCTCACATTGATATATGTAGTTGTTACTGGTCAAGGCAGAGACACTAATGGGCACATTTGTCGGGAATAAAGAATGGTCACACACCAGGAATTCCCAATTTTCTGGTGCTGAAAGGCAGGAGTTACTTGGCCCTTCATCTAACATCCTGAATCTGCTTTTATTACAATGCTATGATTTTTAGCATCTGCAATACTCAAACTTGAATAAAAATAAATAACTAGCAGAAGGCTAGGTTTTAAGCCTTACTGATTGCTCATTTCTAGTTTTGCAATACCTGCTTCTAAACTGCATCAGAAATTCATTATTCTCTCAGGCATAATACCGCCTTTGGGATCTGAGAAGTTACACCACCCTCCTGCTATAATTTTCCTCGTAAGCTAAATTGAGATAATGCCACTTATAGTACGCTTCATACTGTAAAACATTAATACATGAGAAATATTTTGTATGGGAAGATGAGCACTTCAAGAGCTTCGAATTAATACTGTGGTCTCCTCCTGCAACTTTACATGTAAAAGAGTGGGACCAAGTACATGCTGGCAGGGCCAGGGCTTCAATGCAGCTGGCAAAGTGTGCATGCAAAAGCAAGATGACGGTGTCTGCCTACACACAGCTTACAACAACAAAGCACTAAAAGCATTTTCACACTTTGTAAGTTTCCCAACATCTGTCAGTGCACCATTCCTTAAAAAGGCCAGAAGCAAACCTTGCCTCTTGCAAAAAAAAATAAATGCTTAGTAATAAAAGACCTTCATATCCAAACAAAAACGGTTGATCCTATTAGCTAATAAATTAGAGCATAACTATTCATAAGGAATATGCGTTTGCCATCAGTGTAAATGAATTTATTTCCCAATGCAAAAAGTTAATTTCAGGGAATCGTATGATAAAACCCTGGAATCATAGAAAGGCCTGGGTTGAAAAGGACCATAACGATCATGTAGTTTCAACCCCCTTGCTGTGGGCAGGGTCACCAACCACCAGACCAGGCTGCCCAGAGCCACATCCAGCCTAAATGTAGAGGGGTAGTTCTCCCAGATGTGTGGAAAACTCCTACAAAACACACAGAAAGCATTTTAGAAAGCAGAGGAGGCATTCCTAAAAGAGAAAATATCTGGAAAGTGCAAAGAAAACTCCTAGAAGGCAGAGGAAATGTCTAGAAAGCACAAGGAGATTTTTCTAAAATGCATAAAATTAAATACCAAATACAAAGGGCAGAGCTAAAAGCATGCAAAGTCCCTGGAGAATTAATGTCCAGATGGGAGATTTTTCAGAAAATACAAGAAAATACAAGAAAATACCTAAAAACCCAGGAGGAATGTTCCTGGGAAGGGGAAAAGAAGAATTATTGGATAGCACACAGATATTCCTGGAAATAGAAGTAGGAATTTCTAGAAAAGACACTGAAATTTGCTGAAACTCATAGGAGAAAATTACTGCGAAGCACTGGGACAATTACTAGAAAGCAGACAGGAAATACTCCTAAAAAGAAATGGGGAAATTATGTGGAAGGGAGGACTTGGGTTTCCTAGAAATTACAAGTAAATGCCTACCAAGCCATGGGGTGAATTCCTCTTAAGAAGGGCAGGAATTTTGTAAGAGCTAATGGAGAATTACTTTGAGAGTCACAGAGCAGGCTCTTTTCCATAAAGCATTACAGCATTACTTTAAAGATTGCATGCATTTTTGTTGGTAAATAGACCAGAAGTGCTGGGACACATTATCACTCCTTACCCCAATGACACTAGGGACCAGCTACACAAAGAAAATAAGGCAGATGGTAGGGAAGACCTTCATTCATTTAGCTGCATACTATGCAGTGTTGGACACAATGATCTCTGGAGGTCCCTTCCAACCCCTACAATTCTGTGATTCTGTGAAGACCTCCTTAATTCCTTGAGGGGAACAGCTCAAGGACTGTCCTGCAGCTGAACACCTGGGAACAAAAAGGACAAAAGACACATCCCTTCCTGAACAAATGCCATACAAGGCAGAGATGTCTCCCCATATCAGACTGCAATCTGAAACTCGCTTCCTTAATTTAATTACCTAGAATCATGATGTAGCACTGACTATGAAATACTTCAAATATTTTTTTTCCATCTAGCCTAAAAATTCCTTTCCTTTAGGGCTTTGGAAACGTTTATTGATAATTATTTTTCCATGAAATTGAAAAACCAAGGACAGAGTTTCATTAAACTATATTAATGTGCTGCAGTAAACAGGTATATTTTTGGTACAGCACAGCCTGTGCAAACTTTCATCCATACTCCTCCTTTCTTTTTGGTTTTAGTTAACAGTACTGTATTATACCTTAATTATATTGAAGATATGTAAAAGCTGTAGAGGACCAATGTACTAAAAGAAGTAACACAAACTACTGCAGTTACTACTTAATTACTTGTTACAAGTAACAATTAATAGTTATTAGCATAGATATCTCTGACTTTCATCAAAAGTTAGCTTCTATTTGAGGCTTTAAAACACTGAAATGGGAGATTTGGAGTAGCACAAGTAACAGTCGCATGGGATTCCCATTATTTTTCGTTGGGATGAAAAAAAACCATCAACTTCAGCACCAAATTAAATGGTCTCATCATGTGGAAAAACAAAACAAAAAAAAAAATCCTACCACACTGAATGGTCTGCTGGGGAGGGTTGAGCTTACAAGCCTGAAGGGTAAGCTTCCAATGTCAAGAAAAAGCCTTCATAGTGAACACAGACATCTGTGGAACATAGCTTGTAGAACAAGCTACATGTCTGTTCCTCATGAGTCTAATGTCTCCATCCCTGCTGTGGGGACAGAACTCCCAGAGACAATATCAGAGATGGAAAAATCAACTGCAGGATTTGATCTTATGTTTCAGTAGCTTATTTTATTTACGGCCATTTACAAAAAGTACTCTAGAGTATGCCCAGTAAGTCCACCCACCAATTAGAATATTATCAGTTTTATACTGACTAAAGTCAGCACAAAATTTTGCGAACAAAGAAAATCTAGTGACGAGCTGTTGGAACCTTAAAGCAGCTCAGACTGACCATAAGACAATCAAAAGCCAACCACCACGAGCACTTGGCACAACAACCTTGAGCATTCCTTCTGAGCACACAGACTGATACACGGCAAATTTAGCAACTGGTCAGAGATGAGCACTATCTGAATAGCAAGCTGTTGTGAAGAGGTGCAAAAAGTCACTGCACCTTTCTTTCTTTGGTGACTTGTGCAAGTCCTATAGCTGAGCAGTAGATGCAATGAAATGAATTCTGAGATCATTTGCACTGAGATGTTGATGGAAATTCCAGGGAAGTCAATGAAATTATTCTGCATTTACACCCAGGTCAGTGGGATCAGAATCAAATGTAATGTGATTAAAATCAACAGAGCACATCATCTGCAGCTGTCACGGGGGGGGGGGGGGGGCGCAAAATGCAACAAGCTTCAGGTACACTATTAGCAGATTACACAATTTCACTGTCAGGTTGACAAGTCTGAAGAGCAACTGCAAACTGTGGAGGATTTAATTTTCACAGGTAAAGGTTCCTTCCTTTCAATTAAAAGAACAAGAATATCATTCCTTCAAAGTTAAAAACTAAGTTTGTTCTGTGCTTGTAAAGTGATAGACAGAAGCATTCTCACCTTGTATTTTACCGAAACAATTACTTTTTTAGGGAATGTGAAGAATGTAGAAGTTTATTTTTGATCAAAATTGACAGTGCCTTCATGCAACACCACCAGAGATCATAGCACTGTTAATACCCTCATTACAGTAGAGGTAACACTTCACTGTGACTCTGCAGATTGTACAAGTGACTACAATGATACTGGTGATACGCTTTGAAAGTATATTTGTTCTTCTCAATTCAAGGAAAAGTCTATATTATCATGAATGGCATTATATTAATCCCAGTTCTGAATACTTCTGAACATAAACTGATGTGTTATGTTATCAACATGGCACTTCCAGGTGTCCAACAAATACTTTTCAGGTCTCTTTCACCCATGTCAAAGGATATTAATCAATGTACTCACTGTACAAACTAAACATTGGAATCTGCTATATGATCCACTCAGATAGCCACAACAAAACCACTAATCTGAGACCATCACAGGCAACCTGTGAGGCTTCCAAGTCAGAACTGAAAGTCCTGTCAGCAAAATGTATTCAGACTCCACCAAAACCATCAGCCAACAAGATCAAATTAAGTAGCCATTACTGATATATTTGAGAAAATCAGTGAAATATATCAGATACACAGATAAGCCTGAGGGACTGGGAAACAATGAATGAAATGCATGGGAAAATCTCAACATCTGGCAGCCAAGAACAAGGCAGCAGCTCAGGCAAGCAAAATTTAATTAATTGTTGCCTGCTGAGATGTGCTAAAAATTCCTTCCTGCACTCAGCAGCTAGAACACCCAACCTGAAGCTGTAACTGAAAAATGTCTCAGCATTAAATACACGCATCGCAAGCCATTCCATTTGACATCATAGCACTCATATATACTGCCAGGCAGTTACCTGCGCACAAGTATGCAGAAATGACACAGTATTTTGTTTCTACTGGCAAAATAATCTAAGTCTTTAAATAAGGCAATCCACGTTAAGTTGTTACAGTGTATAGTAACAATCATTGTAGACAGTTACAGAAAACCCAGCAATTGATACTTTAGGTGAATATGAATAAAACATGGTTTTTAGATTAGAAAAACCCTCTGAGGGTAACCATCACGATGCACACATTTGAGATGTGCAAACATGCACGTAAAAGTGCACGATTGCACATGCAGTGTAAGTGCACATACATCTCAATTACGTGCTATTCCCAATTTCTTTGGTATTTTCAGATGCAACATGTTTTGCATCTGCCGTATCTAGTAGCCATCTGACTGCCCAAGGACCACATTACAGGAGAGAAAAATCAGGAGTTTCCACAAACCTTGGCTGTAGCTCCTTAGGTCAAGTTCTAACATGCCATGGAGCTGGGCATAAAGCTGGCTTTGGTGTCCTTAGATGCCTTGTATGTAACATTAATGACCACACTTTAATTAATAAGAAAATGATAGATTTTCACCTATCTTTTCCTGGAACTGTTTGTAAAAGGCTTCTTCAGCTTTTCCCTCAGCACATCAATACAGCTCTTTCATACACTACTTCATCCCCTCATCCAGGATTACAATCCCACAGCTCTTGTCCAGACAGAATTCCATTTGAAGTGTGCTGCAATGTCAGAGCCAAAACCCTAAATCCAAAGAACACAGAACTGCTTTGCCTAAAATAATCAGAAACAAGACAGACATCCCTTTGACAAACATGCCTGACTGCATTCATGCACAACTTCACTGAAGAAAAAAAATAAAAACAAAAAAAACCCAAAGATTTTATCACCTACTTGAGTGCATTATTTGAGGCATGTCCTCCTGTTACTATTCATTAAATGAACGCACAAATAAATAAATAATACTAAATGAATTTTTATCTTTCTTTTCATTCAAATATTTCACAACTTAAGCCTACCTTATTACAAGGCTCTTCAGGAGACTTAAATAGTATTAAAATACTATCTTCAATTTAAAGGGCAAAATACCTGGAAAATTAAGGTCACATAATGTTACAAAACCTAATGGAGTATGGATTTCTGCTTGAAATACTTCAACCAGAAATCTCAGTAATCTTAAATCTGTCTCTTCGAGGCATAATAAGTTTTAAAGGTTTGAATGAATTTCAGAGTATATTTTGTGCGCCCCCTAATTCTGAACAGGGAGAAAAGTACTGCATTCAGAATAATAAGCTGCCACAGGAACGATCAATCTTTCACAACAAAGGCGCTCTCATAGAGTATTAGAAATAGATATCTGCACTAAAATATTTTGAACCAGTAAATCAGATACGATTTTCTTGCACTACATTCACGTTCAAATACACATAAACACCAGACTAATAATAAGTGAAGGTTGTAAACCAAAGGGTGTGGCAATGCTGAAAAGATGTGCAGTCATATCCCAAAAAGCTGCATCTGGCAGTTATCGCAAGCATATTTACACCTGTGTTCTTCCACCACTTGTCTAAATGCAGTCCACTATTAAATACTTGGAGATGCCAGACATGGGGAAAGTAATTGTCAGCCAGGACTTGTTCAACTGCACAGAACTCCCACCTGCCTAATTCCAGCTGTATAGTCCTCATTAGTATCTAAGTCATTGAAAAGAAGAAATCTGCCTAGGTATTTATAAAGGTTACCTTAACAATTCTCCTGAAACCTACAGGCAAACTTTAACCCATCCTTTAGACACTCTTTGAACTTAGCAACCTCCAGTAGACTCTGATGCACGCATGAAACATTTAAATGCAATATAGTCTTAGACACGAAATTTCTCAGAAAAAAAAAAAAGGAAAAAACCCAAACAACTATTTAAACAAAACTTTGAAAGAATGCTACAAGTAAGACCTAATTTGATGACCGTTAGATGAAAAACAAAATCAAAACGTTACAGCTTCTTTCCAGGAAACATCTGGATAGCCTACTGCATAAAACAGTAGAATTGCAGCCAAAAGGCACCTCTTAATCATGTGCTGTGTTCACGTGGAACTTGTTTCTATCCTTTGTTTATAAATGCTTCAAGCTAGGACCCTGTTATCTATTTGGCACTAGTCTATTGCTCTATAGTCCAGTGGAAATGTAGAGTACTTTATTCATTTCACTCACCATTGACTAAGTCGAAAAGGATAGCACCACATATCTCTGAATACCTTTCTGTCAACAGTTTACAGGCTGGTTCGTTCCAATTCCATGAGTAGAGGGGGACCCACAGACCCAATCTGAGTAGTAGCGCTCAGCATGAACACCGAGCTCTGCATCATCATTGCCTTTGGTCAAGAGTTCTCATGAGCTGATTTACCCACAGCATGCTGGTCCATATTTTTTAAGTATTAATATCATTTCACTCAGTTGCGTTCCCCAGCTCTGATGAGAGATCATTATAACTGAATAAAACAACAACAAATCTTAAAAAACTAGAATGTAATATAAAAACCTGCCCAAGAAAGGGATTAAAAACCATGGCACCAATGTCTGTAGAACCCTGGTATTCAATTAGCTGCTATAAGAAATCCAGTATGTCAAGCTGAAACAGATAAGTTAATACATGTAACACAGTGATCTGAGTATGTCACAAGAAGAATTCCAGAAAGCCAAATGCATTATCATTCTATCTTTACATGTGGAATATCTACAAAACCATGAATTTTGGTTGCTCACTCAGGTTAGAACAACTGCATCAAAATTGTGCTTTAACACATCAGGAACAACACATTGAATTCCATGCAAAAATTATATGGTAATTAGGAGCATGGATGAAATTACATTTAAAAATTTTTAGCAGTCATTTCACTCTTAAGGCCAAGGGGTCAAATTGCAGTTGCTTGGATACTTTGTGCAGAAATCCTCAGTGTAAACCCAGCAAATAATTGTAAATGTCTAAAAAAAAATATAAGCTACAATTCTAGCAATGAGTTACAAATGCACATAATCTATTTGGTAAACAAGTTATTTTCAGTCATGTCTACTGCATCATCTATTTCACCCACAAGGTGGCATTTTTATTCTACGTTTTCATTAGTAGCCTGGATGGCCTATCATTTATTAAAAAAATACTCAAATGAAAACTGGAAGACACTGTACAAAGGCACGCCAAAATTTATATTCCTTGATCACCAATACACCCCCTGTAAAATCAAACATTTACTGATTTTACTGTTTAGATACAAATCAATTTGCAAAGTCATGGCACCTAGTTCAACATTTTTCCAACTCCACTTATCTAACAAATATAAAAGACAAATTGCCTTAGATATGATTGGAGGAAATCTCTTGGTATTCTGTGTGCTAATACTCAATGTTTTCAGCATAAAAGTCTTAAAAGTGCAGACATCATAAACAACATGTATGGCCGTCTTAACCTGTAAAGTTAGCCTTGTACTGACCAAAACATTTCAGTCATTCAATACTTCTGCCAAAAGATCTGAATTTCAAAAGATATGCACATTTGGGGAATTAAAATGATACAAATAGAAACCAAAGCAAAACAAATATCAGCTAAAATAAGTGCCTGCCAAGAAAAAAAAAAAAGATTCTGCTCTGCAGAATGTAGTAGATATTTTATCGCTAAACGTCTGTATCATTATGTTTTTAAAACAAATTATATCACTACAAGTAATTGCAGATTTTACTTCATCTGTAAGGAATGCACTGAAGGCAGCACTAATTAAAAATTAATCTTACATTACACAAAGATTGCTTCCATGACAATAAGTCACATTCTAAAGCAAAGTCACACAGCAAGTATACTAACCTAGAAATAAGACGAGCAACTAAACGTGCTTTTCTCTAATGAACTGATAGAATCTCTGCTGTCTTGTTTCAGTTTCCTTCTAGAAACAAGCAGGTATATTCTGTACCTTCTTACCTTGGTCTGAGAGCATATCATTTTTTCTTATAAATTAAAGACAGAGAAATTTTGAACATTGTTGCATGCACACAACCACGTGCTAACTGCTTGATGCAAAAAAAAAAAAAGTTCAAAATACCAATTATAATTCCCAAGATTGGCTCTCTGGAGAGAGGAAAAGGCTGCAGAAAACCACTCCTAGCATCTTCCAGAGTATAATATATCACATTCATGAGTTTTACTTAGATCTTTCTTGAAAATGAAAACTCAGTGGTACTAAATTAAATGTCATTCATTTTTATACTGCCATCGACATGCAATTTGAACAGTAGTAAAAGGTAGAAACCTATCAGGATTTAAGAATACAAACAGAGAAATATGAATTATACGCACTGTTGTAAAACTGTATTTACCGAATAGAAATGTCAAGAGTAAAAGTTAATTCTTGCAGTTACTTTACTTTGCCCATCCAACACACCTTCTTATATTCACTTTTGAAGACAGTCTACTAATCTTCAAATTTAATGCAGTAGTTTCAAACTCCTGCAATCCAAAGACCTCTAAAAGTTTTCCAGTAATGATACAAAGCATTTCAGAAATGTGTGCTATATAACGAATATGAAATTGTCTTCTTACTAAAAACGAAACAAAAAAACTACTATAAATGAAAGAAGGTGACGAAAAGAGCACCCTCTTACATAAACATTATCTATGTCATTGATCTATGGCAAATAGCCTCCAATAAACCATAAGCACCTGTTGTTATGGCTTATTAAAGATTTGTTCTGAAATAATTTCCTACCTGCAGCAGCAGAAAAGCAGCAAACAACAACCTGAAATCTATTTTGTTGGTCTTTCTGTAGGCAGGTAGAGCAGCAAGCAAGCAGCAGCAGCCCTGGGACCTCAGTCTGAGTTTGATAAAAATTTATCCAAAAAACTTACGAGCTAAACTAGCATGAAAACAGAGAAGAAAGGAAGGTTTTTTTTGTTGTTGCTTTTACTACTACGAAAGAAGCTGAAACTTGCAATGTGATGTATCTAGCTTTTGTAGATTTCAGAAAGACAAGTAATAAAGGCCATTCAAAGATGGAAGAAAACCCTTTTTGCCACTGGAATAAATAAAGAACAGTGATGAAGAGCCAGGTGGGACAGTGATGTGGTTTGAAAAATAAACTTCAAGAATATTTCTGAAACATTAAATAGGATCTATTTCTAGCAAAATATTCCATTCTCACTGACATTTAACATGAAGAAAGATAATAGTCTCTTCTCCTGTTCAGTGGAGCCTATAAAAGAAAGAAGTTTATACAACAAGGAGCTTACATGACAAGAAAGGTTTCTTTGAGTCAGTAGCAAAAGGAATACTAGGAAAATGTGGCGCTGAATGAGGTGGGTGCCCAGGTGACAAAGGACACTGAAAAGGCAGAGATACTGAACACCTTCTTTTCTTGGTCTTTACTGCTGAGACTGCCCCTCAGAAATCCCAGGCCCTAGAGATAAGAGAGAGAGTCTGGGGAAAGGAAGATTTCCCCTTAGTCGAGGTGGATCTGGTCAGAAATAATCTAGGCAAACTCAACGTACACAGACATGTGGGCCATGAGAGGATGCACCATGTGTGCTGAGGAAGCTGGCAGAAACAACTGAGAAGCTGCTCTCTGTTGTCTTTGGAAGGTTACAGAAAACAGTAGATGTGCCTGAGGACCAAAGGAAAACCAGCATTATTCCAGCCTTCAAAAAGTCCAAGAAGGATGAGATGAGAAATTGCAGGCCAGCCAGCCTCACCTCCATTCCAGGTGTTGGAACAACAAGTTCTGGATGCCTTCTCCAAGCAAGTGGAGGAGAAGAAGGTTATCAGCAGTAGTCAACATGTACTTGATGATTTCCAGAGGTCCCTTCCAACCCCTACAATTCTGTCATTCTGTGATTTCTGGAACTATCTGATCAAGCATCAAAACAGATTTCATGCGGTTTCAGGCAGCCATAAAAAGGATGGTTTGAAAAAAATCCACAAGGCAATATGATCCACATGCTAATCTGTACCCCATAGGTCAGGTAACATTTCTATAATCCTGTAACAAATACAGCTGCTGTTGCAGAAATGAATGAAATTAACCAAAACTGTCAACTACAGTGGGCCACAGCAAGAGGGAAGCAATTAACATCCTTCACTCTTTCAACTACCGTTTGTTGCTACACTCCTGAACAGTAAATTATTTATTAAATGAATTCTCCTTTCTTGTGAAGGTTCTATTCCTTTCATTTTTCATATTTAAAAGCTATATATATATAAAAATTACACTAATCAAAGCTATATGCTGCTTCACTACTCTTTATTCATTTGATATTTTGTTGAAAGCTTCCAGTAGCAGCAGTCCCCGATCTTGGCAATGGACATTCAATTGCTTCTGGAGCTCCTGGGTGCTCTACTGGAGTACTAAAGCAGAAGAGCATCATTTTTAACTTTTGCAAATTAGCATCTGCAATGAAAAATGCTGTACACAACATATGCTACTTCTACAGATGAAAACAGCTCAACTTACAGGGAAATGAAATAAATAAGATTCAAAACTTTGAAACTTTTTCTCCCAAGTGTATGAAATATTTGACGATCATAAATGCCTTTCCCACACCAAAGACTTTCTAAATTGATTTCCTTCCTTATGAAATTAAAAGCAGTTACAATTACATACAATTTCTTTCCTTCTGAAGAATTCCAAAAAGTAATTCTTGCTGACAAGTATTTCTCAGGTGAATAATGAAGATCACAAGATTTTACACACCTTACAGACCAAATATAACACACATAAAAAAGTTTTCATTGTCGACACCTTATGCATAAAAGCATATCCTGACTATTTTCAAGACACCACTTCTCATGTACCATGAAAATTCATAGTAATGAAACATGTTTTACATCTATTTTTCCCTCCTCTTAATGCTGTTAAATAGCATATAAAACATGTATCCTGCTGTATGGGAACTGCTGAGTCACGGCCTGAACCTCTGATTAATCACCTGAGGTGAGCCTTGAGTCAGCCAGAGGAGCACAGCTGAAGGCAATTCACCTGTGCTGCTGGAAGGGGTGGAGCCTGGCTCCACCCCTCCTGGACCTATTGAAGAGCTGGCTACCACAGGGGAAGGATCTCTTCTGGAGATCCTCCTCTTTTGGTATCTTCTAGTGAGCTCAACCCAAGGGTAAGCTCTTCTACTTATTCTCTTTTGCGATCCTTGTTTGCTTTTGCCTTACTCTTTTGATTATATTGCAATTATAACATCTTGGTTATACACCTGCTTAGAGTTATGTTCAGGAATTGTAGAGAACGCTGCTTTTCCAATCCACCTCTTCTTGAACCTAAGGGAATCACTGACAAAGAAAGGCAGAGCAGATAAGACATTTCATAATATTAAGATATTTTCATAAAATTATAACTTATAAAAAATTGTTCTCTGAAGGACACCAGCATTTTCTATATGAAATAGAATATTTTTAATAATAACGTGTAACAGTCCATATATATTACAATCTTAAAAAGCTTAAATAACCAAAATGTCTTTATTCCGTTAAAAACTGCACACTTATGATATATGCTAAACAAATACTTGCAAATTGGGATACAGTGGTGAGAGTACAATGATTTCAGTAATTGCTAATTTCAGTAATGTTTCTACATACAAATAGCAAACTCTACTCTCTCAAACGTAGGTGCGAAGGATTTGATCAATCCTGTCTTTAGAAAAAAAGTGACTTCCTAGCTTTCATGGTATTTATTATCTCCTCCTTTGCACAACTGTAGTTCTTTTTTTGACAAGCAGAAAAGAATGGAGTTGTGCAGCCCAGTTCTGACATTTAGATACGTGCTTTTTTTTATTACCAAGGCTTCTAATAGTTCAGCTGTATATTTGTTTCACTTAGACCATCCTTTATTCTCAAGAGTTTTCTCTAGACATAATCAAGAATTATGCAAAGCATTTGACCAAACAGGTATTAATTAGTGTACATGCTTGCTCCAAATGGCTATCAAAGAATATGTTCTCTCAAGAACTGCGATATATGTATAGGACTATAAATGTTATGCCACAGAATGTTCTAATAAAGCACACAAAGAAAATACAGAAATGCTTTTCAATAGACCAATATGTAGCTAAGACCCACTCTTTCACCCTTACTTAAAATATGCGTTGACAAAAGAAGTAAGATACGCAGCTGTCGACATTGAATGTCACACTATGTTACCACAGTTTTATAAGAGTATTAATTTAAGAAAACATAATTGAAGTATTTCCCTTTTCACTTCAGTATTAACTATTCCTGTGTTTAGCCACTGCCAGGTAATGCTTCAACATTTTTTAAAAATGAGTTAAAACGTTAAAAGCATTGGTATACAGCAATTTAATGGAGATAAAATTAAGAATTGTATCCAATATAAAAGCTGAAACATTAAAGATAACGTTATAAGCATGTATAGAAAAGAATAAAGTTAGCAAAGGACACGATAAAGGTTATCCAAATGTCTTCAAGAAGAAAAAGTTCAATCTAACGAGTTTGGGTTGTCTTTGTTTTGATAATGACTTATCAGTCAAAACGTACAAGCAATTAATAGTCCACAAGCAAATTTTCTGAAGTCAAAGAGGTGCATATTACACCTGCAGACAAGAAAGGACTATATGCCATTTTGCCATTTCTGCTTACATCTTATCAGAAATTATGAAACAAATATTAGAAGCATTTAGAATTCTCAGTAGTTCTGATCATCATTTTCCTTTTTCAAGTAACAAGTTATTGAACTCAATGGACCTGTTCTTCTTCACTAAACTTTTTTATTACAGTGATACGAACTGAAATTTTTCCCCAGTGCAAACGAGAATGAATCTGTTACCATTACTGGCAACATCATGTTTTATGATAATACCAAATTTGAGGCACTCTCCTACAGAAACCTAAGATGATTCCCTCCAAACTACAGTGGTATGAATGAACACCTTTCAAATCCAACGTGACAGAAACCATAGAGAAGTTAAGAATGAATATCTCTTCTTGGGTTTGAGAGATCATGCTTTCTCAGGCATTCCAAGAAAGGGAATTTATACCTTGAGGTCTTTCAGCTGAACCAGGATCTGATTCCTACATCAGGTGAGTGAAGATTTACTTACCTGGATACACGTTAAGTTGCAAAATTACAGAATATTGAAATCCCAAAATTACCAATACCCTGTGGGCTTGTGCTGCACCTTGTGCTCATGTTACATTCCACCTATGCTCAAGGGAATAAAATTCCAGCTTGGGGTGGCACATCAGTGAACCATCATTTTAATGCTAAAAAAGACAAAACTGCCAATGGAGATTTTGCACAACATAAAAATATGCTTGTCCAGCATTCAAGGTTGTTCCACAGTGTACTTGGCACAGCAGGCCAGAATTACTCTACTACAGGATTCAGTCAGGAATCTCAAGAACCTGTAATTTCAGCAGATTCTCATTCATCTATTGACCTCCAATAAGGTTGGAAATTTACTTTAAAGGAAAAACTATTATTACCAGCATAGAGATAACAAGTGCTTCATCGCACAGCCAAAAATTGTATAGGAAGTATGTACCACAAAAAACAAACAAGCAAACAAACAAAAAATAAACCAAAATTGGCATAACACAAATTACTTTGAAGCAATTGATATCTTCTGGTTTTGTATGCAAGTGAATAGTCTACTGCAAAAAGAAAAATATGTACAGGAAAAGAGGTCTGTTATTTAAATGTATTTGCATAAGAAATAGCACTGGTAAAACTTCACACTCCATCTCCCTCACTCTTTAACTATCTTCTACAAAGTCTATCAGCAAAGCTGCCACGAGCAGATGCTAGTGCTGTAATTAATTCTCAGGACCCTTTTGTTTTACCATAGGGAAAGAACATGA
This sequence comes from Lagopus leucura, assembly GCF_019238085.1. Taxonomy (NCBI): domain Eukaryota; kingdom Metazoa; phylum Chordata; class Aves; order Galliformes; family Phasianidae; genus Lagopus; species Lagopus leucura. The sequence goes on from NW_024962282.1 coordinate 2,749,933, forward strand.
AATACTCGGGTGAACTAAATTGAGCATCAAGTACATTCAGTTTGCTGATGGCAAATTGATTTTTTCACAGCAGGCTATCAGTACAATTTCAGACAAGCATTTCATTAGGATACAGCATACATAACTCCTTATAACTTTGAACTACCTTCAAGACAATACTAGGATCAAAGAGTAATCAAGTCTTTAAGGCTACTCTTAAAAGAAAAATGGGCACTTGACACCATGCTCTCCAGACAGACTGAAACAAAATCAAACTCAAAAGCTTGCTTGTTCTGCATTTCATTTCACTAACAAAATAACTGGCATGAGCTGATTGCTGCATGGCAATTTCGATATGAATTTCCCAGCATTTTCTTTAAAACACTTTAAATATTTTTAAATACCTGAAGCCAGTTCTAGATGAAAACCTGCACAACCCATTACGTTATTTTGTTCCTGAAAGGCTTGTCACAGCAGGGCTCCCCTGATCAGAAGCACAGAGTGGGGGTTGCTTAGCAGTGCAACATGACATGCAGGAAAACTCTCCATAGTATCCAACAGGCCATTCCTCTGATCCTTTTAGAAAGTTCTTCACAAGGTTTAAGTACTACCAGAGGAAACGACCCAAAAAAAGAGAACTCCAACCAACACTGCTCAAGAAGACTAGACTCACTGCAAGCCAATATTAAAACTGTGACATTTCAGTAGAGTCAAATACACTAATTATCCTTTTAGGTTGTAATTTGGCTTACAAGTTGATGCTGAATACCTGTTCAAGAAAAAAAATGATTCATGTTGGTAGTTCCTCTAGGTTCAGTTCAATTAGCTGCACTTATGATAGTCCCGACACTCCCCACCCCACAGAGTCCTATCTAACCTGCGACAAAGCTGCTTCTCTGTACCAATCAAGCACTTCCTGCTGTCCTCTGGATTCCCACTCTGTCTTTACAACAGCTCATCCTGTATTCAGCTACTGCCTCACAGGATCCAGTCTTTTCAGTGATTCTTTTTTTTTTCCAGCTTCTTCCTCAGCTGTCTCTGAACAGATTCATCCTAGTGCTTCATTCCTTTCACTGTCTTTTATCCTCTTGATATTCTTACATTAATTCTAGCAGAAGAGGCTTGAACCTCCCTGCAAGCATCCGGATTTCACTCCCAGTGGGGGATACAAAAAGTATTGGATGTGTTTGAGGCCAGGGTGGATGAGGCTCCTTGCAATTTGCTCTAGTACTTTAATCTAGTGGTTGGCAGCACTGCCTGTGGCAGGGGGTTGCAACTTGACAATCTTGGGTTGTCCCTTTCTACCCAAGTCATTCTATGATTCTGTTGATCATCTTCACTGCTCCAAACCAAACCTGAACTTGCAAAGTCAGCCACACAGATTTTGGAGAGCCCACAGTTTCACAGCACAGCCAGTAACTGGATGTGTGCCAAATGTATGTAAGAATGCCTCTAATGGTTGAGTTGAATTCTGTTGTGAAAGAAATATGCAAAGCAGGCCTGTAAGTAAAACAAAAGTATTTAGTTCAAGTGACCCTGAGTTAGGACAACATGTTACACTACAACTCCCGTTCTGCAGTTGCAGGATTTTTTTTATTTTTTCACAGCTGACTTTAAGAAGAAACGTTAGCTAAAAAGAGCTTTGGGTGGCTTGTTTGGTTCATTTTAACTCAAGCCAATTACTCTGTACACTTGAATATCTCTGAAAAAGAAAACTTAATACACAAATATGAGGAAATACATTATTTTTTCCTTTGTAAACATGAAAGACTCTGAAAAATATCTAACTGCATGCGAAAACTCAAAGAGCAAATGGAATTAATAAATCACAGGCAGAGCTTCCCCAGTTCTGTAGCACCTCCTTAAGAGGATGAAACAGCCCACTTTTTTAAATTGGCTGTTCCTTGTTACCTTTTATACAGCGTTGCTTTCCCTGTGAGATTTAAGTGATAAGTAACTGGAAATTAGGAAGAGAATTAGTCCATTATTCTGTAGCAATGACACAATGATTAATTATATTAGTTTACTGCCCCTTCTGCTTTAAAACCCTGCAGTCACAAAATGAGTTTTGTTCAATATTCCAGAAGGGATATGAGAATTAAATTTATACAATTTAACAAATTCCTGCAGGAAAGCCATTCTCATCTAAGATAGTCGATGGATGAATCTTCTAATTTGCAATAATATGCAGATGGCATACCCCTTACTGAGCAATGCACAGATAAGGAAGCCTCCCAGATGAATCAGAAAAAGACTGTGAAGAGACTTGGGTGGAAATAGATCTGGTAAAGTCTGAGTTTGTGAGTCCTCCTGGAAAGCAGTTAAAAGCTTTTTACTCTAATTCTATCTATGCCTAATAATTATACTTTCTTTTACCTTGTTCTTTGTAAACCACAAAATAAGCTGAACACCCCTTGCGTCTCCTAGGCCTGAATGAACATGCAATACACCAATGTCTTCTAGGGGCTAAGGGTGGCAGATGGAGGTTTACAATCACTGCTGCACCAACGCAAATCTACAAATCTTCCTTGTTTCTGTTAAATAATGAATTTTAAGAGAAATTTTTCTGCTTTTGGAAGAACAACATTTCTGCCACGTTTCCAATGTTGGAAGACAGCCAGGCGCAGTCTACCCTGCTCACTGTTTGCCTTTTGCATGCCATTACTACAAAAATAAATTTGTTTTTCATTAAATTATTTTTTAACAGAGTAGCTTGTGTAAGGATAATATCAATGTTCTGAGAAATTACAGCCATATCTTAACCACAAAGCAGCTATAGGGACAGAAGCAAAATACTGCGTCTAACCCCTGTACCTCAGTCTTGACTAGAAGTCTATTTCTTGGTCTTGTTTTCATTTATATTTCTCTTTTTACAATATCAAAACAAATGTATTGCAAAGCATTACTTCTGTGTTTATACGAATAATATAAAACAAAACTCTGTGAAGAATGCTTTATAGGATTAGGAACTAAACAATTATGAAGTAGATATGCCCAAAGAATTTGAACGTTTGTACTGAGATATAATCAGGATATGATTATATTATTGTAAGAGAGGGAAATAAAGTAGCAGTAAAGCTGAAGGACATATTTATGGCTTGATTTAGTCAAATGGCATTTAATATCACCAATATACTGCATTTCAGTAAAGTAACTCTTAAACGACCTTTCCTCTAATCTCTGGATAAACGGGAGTTCTATGGGCAAACAGAGAAGGATGTCATTGCCTGTTTCCTAAGAATACTTTTAATATCAAAATTAAACCCTGTACTTCTGGCAAATTCAGTTCATAATGAAAACAGACACGCCGTTAAATATGGAAGGATACCAGTCTCTCTCTCTGCTAAATCAGAACAATCTAGATTGCAAAAATCTACTCATTTTATGATAAATTAACTTTGTAACATTCAACTCATTTAAAATAAGCTGTGTTACACCTACAAATAGCATTTGACACGTAAATAAACACTGCATTGAGCAGAACTCCAACATGATGGCTAAATGTAATTGGCTGAGCATAGGGAAAGCATCCTCCTTTCTACTCTACTGTTGTATTGATCCCTTCCGCATCTCCCATGTGCTACGAACAGCCACACTTACCTACTGCAAGTCAGCTGGGGTTCCATTTAAATGATGGTCATTGTAATTTCAGGATGTCCTTTGGTAGCTAACTCTGAGAGTGAACCCAGGCCCACAGTTTTAGATTTGTAAATTCTGGTCTGTTCACAAAACTCTGGAAGAAGTTGAATGATAATTGCCCATTGAAGTAGCTTCATCTCTGGCATCACGTTAACTCAGATCCAAAGAAGTTTATCTTTTGAAAAGTACAACATTCTTAAATATTGGTATCCCTAAGCACTATTGTTAAATGTTAACATTTGCCAAGAACACCACTTTTAATTGTATTTCAACCATCTAGACTTGCTTTCCCAATTTCTCACCATTGGAAAGCCAGCAGGTGCACAGTATCATAGCAACACCTATGCATGCAGGTAGCTCTCAGCTCAGGAGACAGCACCTTTGGAGATTAGAGCATTAAAGGCTACGTTCAAGCAGTAAATACAGTTGTTGTTTCTTTCTTCTCTGAGTTTTCCAATAATACTGGCATGAGTACAAACATCTGGAGGACCCGACTGAAATGTGTTTGATTTCCTAGTAAAACCCAAAGGCAAAAGGCTTTAAATGTTCTACACAACTGTTGCTATCACCACACCAAATAAGCCTCTGAAATCAGTGTGATTCAAATAGGCCACATTGCAAAGGTTTAATGTCACACCCCAGACGTCCTCCCATTTGGGAACTGGGCTCTTAAGGATTAAAGTAATAGCTGAATCATTTATACTGCCTAAACTAGTTTGAATTCCTTGTGTGCCAGCACAGTCATCGTTATTTTTCCCTGCAGAAAGGTTTTTCAGTGCCTAGACATCAAGAGATGGGTGTTTGTCAGACAGCCACGCAATAACTTGAAAGCAAGTGAGATTAGCTCCTATCATAACCTCAGGAAAACCATTTGGTTACAATTTCAGGACCTTCTCACTAAAATTGGATCGCTTGTGCTACCCTTCTTTTAGGGTGCTGAACCTCTCCTTGCATGGAGTATACAAGTATGCTTACATCCCTTAACATTTTCCACACCTAAGAGTTTGGGAAGAGCCCAGTTACCTAACCATCTCACTCATTCTGTCAGGCAGCCCATCCAGATGACTTCAGGTTTCAGTTTGAGAAAAGAACGAATCACAGCAAGCAGGACCTGAGGTGACAGCGACTTCGATATGTCACGGCAGTCTCCTTCCAGCAGAAGAGATCATACATTTTATGTCAGCTACGAAAGAAAGATTTCATGTTTCACCCCTGTAGCTTGTGAATCAAGAGCAATTCTGACTTCTCTACATTGCAGATTTATGTTCTGATAACACATCTGCCAAATAAGTGCATTATTTCAGGCATGCTCACCATTCCTAGGAAAGCAGGTGAACAGCAGCTCCTGCAGCCACTCAGAGTATGGGCAGGACACTCTGCACAGGATGGGTGAGAAAAATACAAAACCTAATCTTACACAGGTCTGCTTTCAAGGCAGTTTGCCCAATTGTCCTCAACCAGCTGCCTGACTGGCCAACTGCCTTTTTGGGTCAATTAGAGGTGGATTGCTCTTCTGAAGTAATTGCACACTTACAATGTGCAGACTCTTTGTATAACCTGTAGTAATCCCCCTATTCAGATCAGAGAGGTTTTAGTATAACCTTTTCCAGCTGTTCTGGTGGTTGCTCCCAACCTGCCTGTGCCACAATTTACCTCCATTGTGTAGGGGTTAAGCTGACCTGCCTTGTTCACGTACAGGTCCATCATTTGTTTGTTCCATTTGACAGCCTGTCTCTGTGTTTCTTCTATTGAAAAGTGCAAGTTGAAATTGCCTATGTACCTTGCCAGGGAACTTAAGACCAGCAGAAGCAAGTAGTCCTGTCAAATAAGGGCATCGTACGAGAGTAAGCATTCAATATTAGACCAACCTGACAATAGTGAAGCTAAAAGACAAAACACATCAAAGCCTCACACAGAAAATGAGACCTTCTCATGCTGCATTTCATCTTTTTAGTTCAAAATGTTAAGCACAAGAGCGACATGTTTCACTGCCCACTGTGAAAGCTGCTGTGCTCATCTCAGTCAGAACAACACAGTCTTGACCTTCATGCCATAATAGTAAGCTAAAGTTCTTGAAAAGGGGCATTGTTTCAAAAGCAAACTGTTTTTACAAGGGTGAGAAATGCTTATTAAGGACTGGGTTGAAACCCCTGAGGTCAGATTATATTTGACATGTGACATCCAAACTTCTTTATCTGAAGAGGGAATTTAGAAAGCTCTCACTCTATGCTACTCAGCTGCGCTTTGAACAGATCCAGTGCAAGTCTGCATTAAAGGGAAGTCCACGGGAATGCTTTAGGTATGGCTTTAGATATCCTTTCTATTTATCTAAATATTTATCTTGTGGTACCTGCTTCTCATCTTAGGGCCTACAGAAAGCTATTTTTTGTCTTGAATAGATACGGCGTTACATACACAGTAAATAAGGCACCACCACTACCGTCAGCAGCACCAGAGGAAACAATTACAAAAGATGAGAACTGTTGCAGTCCATCATACAGTCTCATGTCACTAATATGAAGCCAAATATAAGGTGCACAGGAATTTTTGCACCCTTCACATCACAGAGCATAACTATAAGCTTATAAAGTGCCAGTACCTCTAACTAATTGCCACAACAGTGACAGTATGACATGGCAGTATCACTGCCATGGGCGAGATTCTGGAAGCATCATTTGGACAGAAGACTACAGCAGTAAGAGATAACCTAAAATTTCATACAACCTGACCTCTTGGATCACAGAATCACAGAATGTCCAGGGTTGGAAGGGACCTCAAAGATCGTGAATCTCCAACCCCCTGCCACATGCAGGGCCACCAACCTCCCCATTTAATACCAGACCAGGCTGCCCAGAGCCCCATTGGATCTTATGAAATGCCCCACATTTATTACTTTCTGCTCAGAGATTCCTTCACAGAGGAGGGAAGTGATGTGACAGAGGGCAAATATTAGCAGTGCATGAAAAAGAAAAAAAATTGACCTGCATCTTCAACGCTAGTTTTGCTGCCTCTGTAGTAATTGGGATCCTTGAGCTCCATCTGCTGGCACATGCAGCCCACAACAGCTTGCCGGGATCCTCCCGGTACGCGGAGCAACCAGGGGCAACTGCAGGTGGAATTGCAAGCTGACTGTGACCTTTCCTGGGGAGCTGCTGCAAATTCAAGAGATCCCAAGTCCCAACACAGCAAATCCCATCCGTCTGTGCAATGAGAAAGGTGCATAGACACGTGATACGTACTTGAAAAATAAGCACAGGTACAGGTCAGACAGACAGAGAACGTTAGCTGCTTTTGGCTGCTGGAAATCTGAACTACCTTCAAAAGCATTCAAAAAGTCACATAACAGACACAACAGTAACCTCCACGCGGTACCATCGGTGAGGACGTTTCAGGAGGCAGGAAGAGCTTCAATTCAGGCACTGTGGCCATTCCCAAATTGTCAAATTCTTGCAAGCTGCCCCTTTCAGAAGTGTGCAGTGCCATATATCCTAACACAGGCAACCTCAAAACAGGTATCAACAAGTGCTAAAAACAAAGAACACACCAACACATCAGTAAACAAGCTCCCTTATCCAATTCTTTTTCACATGGGGTCTCACATCTGTTCTGTTTTTGGCTACAGACATATCAGAGTTGGTTCCTCACTCCTGCCACATGGGAGAATGGCTGATCCAAGTCCTTCTCTGAGGTATTCATAGTTACCCTAGATGAGAACCTGGCTCAATAATCACAGAACAGCCAGGTCACAAAGGTAAGGATGATTTGTGTAACTTCTCCATGCTTTTTACAGATATTTGCAATGCTGCTTTTATAGCCAACAGCTTTGGTGCAACTCCATGCACTTTTAAGAAATATTACGTGTGTATTTATCATTAATGTCTATTTACGTAGCCATAGCTTCACTAATAGTTGCATTCTATGTTCTCTTTCTGTCTTGGCACATAAAGATTTTGGAAAACTCCATAATGTTTTGACACTGTATACAAATAAAGGTTATTTGACAGCAAAATACAGCAAAACTTTCAGGTTTGCTCTCTCATCTATTGAAATTTAAGCACTATCTTTTTCAGGAAAGAAAACCAGGGGAAAAAATTATTTTCCCTCTTTTTCCATAGTACCAGATTGAGAGCGAACTATCAAAAGATATATAAGCACTAACTGTTTCCTACAGGATACTTAAGGCGAAACAGATGGCTGTTATTATGGCTTTATGGAGGTCTTACCTAAAGTGCTTATACTCATCTGCCACATTACAGTTTGATTCCCTGTTATAAATACATATATTTATCTTTGTAAAGGACTGTACAGATTTTAAGCTAGAGGAGACTGTACAGCTAGGTAGCTACATCACTGGGAAAGAAACCACATCAGAACCAGAACGCACAATGACACCGGAACTTCTGGGAGCTAAAGTGCCTGTCACTTACAGCAGCTAAAATCACGAAGCAACTCAGCAGAGGGAGCTAACAGCCTTGCTTTAGGGGTACCAACTTTGCCAGCCCAGCAGCTTGCCCACCCAAGCTGCGCATTGCTCTACCGCAGGGGATCCAAAGGGAAAACCTGAGCCCCAGCTCAGCAGTCATTTCCTCCCGCCATCCATCTGTTCCTTTGTTTCCCATCCTTCGTAATGCTGAGTTGGAAAGCTAAACTGCGTGACCCCAGTTAAATCAATCAGCCTTCAATGCACTTACCCAGGTACTCTTGGGGGAACAATTTGATCAGCCAATCATTTAATTACCGGCCACTGAATTAATAATGCAGGAGAACTTAACTCAAAACGAGAAGGATGAATGCAATCAACATAAAATTATTTGTAAAGCAGACATGTTATTTAGAAGTAGAAAAATGCCATAAATGCAAAATGATTCGTAGATATCTTCCCCATCTCTAGCAGAGAGCTAGAGCTCTGTTGCTGTGATGCAACACAGCACAGCACTACCAGACTACTACAACAGATACAATGTAAGAGCTACAAACAATTGGTGAAACTGCCACATCAAGAGATCTCCACTGTGATTTCCTTGCCCAGCAGACTCCTACCAGTCAGCAACTGCAGAGGTTTTTGAAATACATATACATATGATTAGAAGAGAAAGATAAAGGTGTTCTTTTCTCTTGAAGAGTAGGGAAAATTACTTCGGGGAAGCCTTTATGAACCTCGTTCCCTGGAGATAATCCATCCTTTCTGTAATAACTCAGAGATAACCTCACCTAGCCAGAGATGATATTTAAGCATCCACATTGTCCAGGCCATGCATGCTGTAAGACAACAGGAGGTGTGCACTGGGGGATTGTGCACTGCCCTATTCCCTTCACAGGGTAAAACTTCCTGAACATGTTATTTTTCACTGCTGACATATTCATAAGCACATCAGACATGAATAGGAGCTGTCTTATCAATGTTTCCAAAGCCCTCAGAGAACACAAGGAAGATGAAACAGAGGAGTGTCCAGCATCCACTTATTGCACAGATTTTTTAACATGTTATTAAATGTCATAAGCCAAAGCCCAGCCATATGTGCCAACATATTGCACTGCAAGTGCCTGAGGTACTTACAGTTATATGTGATTACGTGCAATGCAGAGTTTGAGTGGGACGTCAGGATGAATTCTGAATTGAATTTCACTTCATCTAAGCTCTATATTGTTTGAGGCTGTTTTGTTTTTGGGTTTTTTTTTTTTGTTTTTAATACAGAAGAATAAAATATCCTGTAGGGTTTTGTTTAAATTCTGTCACTTACAGAACAATTTAGATATCAGGGGGAAGTTCTTTACTGAGAGAGTGATGAGGTGCTGGAACAGGCTGCAGATGCTCTGTCCCTAGAGGTGTGTAAGGCCCAGTTGGGCAATCTGAGCTAATACTTCATCTAGCAGTAGGCAGCTCTGCCTGTGTTGAGAGGTTGGAGCTTGACAATCCTCCAGGTCCCTTCCAACTCAAGCCATTCTGTAATTCTTTGAACACTTCTGCAATTATAACTATCATCACCACCTCTTTATCTTTCCTAATATAACACAGTTTATAATGACAGTTTTATTTTCAGTGTCTGAAGATAGCACTGTTCTGCTGCTTTCTCCTGATTGTTCAACAGTGACATTTTCTAGATCCCATACAAAGCCACGTTAGGCTCTGTGAGTTTCTACAAAAACAATTCGGTGCCTGAAATGTTGTTAGAAAGCTGTAGTTGTCCTCTCTGCCAGGAGAGAAGTTCAGCACAGTGCAGGCAGTGACCACAACGGGTCCATCTGTAGGAGCAAACCTCACCCCGTCTCAGGGGAATGGTGCAAACATCAGGCCTAGTTTGAATATTTTATCCTGTTTTCACAGTAATCTTCCCAAAAAGGGTCTCAAAAATTCCCAGCTCACCCCATATCTGCACCACACGAGGAAAGTGGAATTTTGCTGTAAAATAAAGAAATAACGAGCAATACTGGGTTCATAAGAGGTGCAGGAACAACTCCTGCTCTTATTAACTTCATCAGAAGGAAGAGCAGGCTGATAGGTAAGCAAGGTAAAATATTCAAGCATACTTCATTTTCTGTCCAATGTTAGTACATAAAAACGTGTACTTTTTAAATCTAAAGTGAATATATAACTGTCTGTAATGAGAAACATTGTTAGTGAGTCATTAGAGCATGGCAAGCAGCGTTAACCACATTACATCAGGTGAGAGCATTAGAATACAGTATAGATATATTATCTCAGCATAGAGCATCTAAGAACTTAGCATCTATGTTATGCCTAAATACCAAAGTGACATCTCTATTATCTGCAATGGAAACCTGAATTCTGTCACTGATAATCACAATAAATGCACCAAGTGCTGCTTCAGCATCAGACTGCCTCTGGAACACTTCAGTGCAGACATGATTGTCTGAGACATTACAGCCAGGATCCAGGCTAACATCTTGCAGACCATCAATCTGCAGCACAACCAAAAACCAGCACTGCTGCTTCCATGGAACCATTAACCATTTGGAATGCTCTCTAAGGACAGTGACATACTCCCTGACCTCCAATTACAAAATAAACAAGAGAGTTTGGCAAAGCAGATTGTGACAACAAAAAGAGTATAGATAGAAAGCTTACCCATATCTTGGGCTCACTTACAAAACTCCAGCAGAGCAGATCTCCAGAAGAGATCCTTCCCCACTGTTAGCCAGCTCTTAAATAGGTCTAGGAGGCACAGAGCCTGGCACCTCTCCTAGACCGATGAATTGCCTTCACCTGTGCTCCTCTGGCTGACTCATTGCTCGCCTCAGGTGATCAGTCAGAGGTTCAGGCCATGACTTCAGCAGTTCCCATACAACTGTTCACTGAAGTGGACTTTCTAAATGTTTATTAGATGGGAACAGACAGTGGGGCAATGTTTCTCAAAAGCAATCAATCCATCTTTCATTTCTTGCTCCCAAAATACAACACAACTACAAAAGACATGCATCCTCCTCAGCCCACACTACAGCCAATTTTTCTCATATTTCCTCAGCCTACTTTTATTTTTCCTCTCACTGATAACTAATTAAGATCAGAAAAAAAAATCAACTGGCATCTAGTTTTGAAGTCTATTGCCTGTATTTCATGTTTAAAAGAACTGCACACCACAGAATTTGTCTACTTTTTCCCATCTATACAAAGATTAAAAGTTTCCTATGCCTAAATTACATTTTAATTGTCTTTGGAGTAGCACAGATGTGATCCATGCAAAGGAAGGGGGATTCCTCCCCCTTCAAGCCATTAGGCCTTCCGGACACAAAGTTGTTGCCAGTGGTTTTATATTCCCATAAACCAAACAAGGAGGAACCAGTCAGGAAAACACTTGCATTGTCTGACTGATGTTTTTGCCAATGGAATATTCTTATTAATATTTTTTTTATAATTATTTTTATGATTTCTTCTGATCAAGTACACTCAAATAGTTTTCTCATCTCACTAGCAAGTGTTGTGTTCCCTGGAACATCAACATACGTTTAACTCCAAGCTCATCATTTTTTCTTGCAACAGACTTGTTACTGAAGTGCAATTCTCTTCCACAACTGCTGAAACATAAAGATGATTTTCCTGTTGCGCATGTAACTAAAAGTAAAAGGAAAAAATGTGACCTTGGTTGCATTTGCAGGAGCCTCGTGCATTCACTGGGGTTTTTCCACAATGCTCCTGGAACTTGTTTCTGCTGTACTCCAAAGGAAAACTTCAGGGATTCCTCCTTGTTCCTACTTATTCAGAACTGTGAAACAGGTTGTGTGATAGAAGAAAAAGTAACTACCTGACATACCACTTCTGTATGGGGCACATGGGCTATTTGATTTTAGAAGGGAGGTCTTTCCTTTCACACCTTACCAAGTACCACCGTGTAATTGGGTTTCAGTAGAGTAAACTCCCTGTGAATTTATAGGCCCTGGTTGTATGGTGCTTAGCAGAGGAAACATACCAAGCCAGCAATCCTAGGGCAACTTCTGAAAGGATAATGTTAATGTTTACAACACGCAACGCTTTCTGAAGCTGCTCACCCACAGATTTGGGCATGAAACTGTGTGAAGTTATAAGTTCAGCTTTTGTTCTCCTTTCCAGCACGATTTGTAGACCAGAAATACTTTCTGAAACTGTTGCTATGCCTTAAAGAAGTAACCCCAAGAAAAACAAGTCAGGCCATAGTGCCCTGCAGAACTTATCCTGACCAATATCTTACATCTGATGACAAACTAGTGCACTTCTATTTTAAATGAAGGGAAAATATATCTTGGATACATTTGATTAGAACAGGCAATTTCCAAAACTAATGATACAGTTTACAAATGTACAGTCTTTATAAAACAGAACTAGGTTTTTGTTCATTCAACTCTTCCAGGAAAAAAAACAACGTGATGAGTCTTTCCTATTCCCACCTTTGCCACCAGCTGAAAGCTATACAGCATATCATTCTTGTGCCACTAATGCTAAAAGATCAGTCTTTAGCAGAGGAATTAGTTCCCAGCTGAGAAAAGGAGACACAGATAAGGGTGATTAATTCAGTTATGCCAAGATAGTTACTGCTTTGAGAACACAGATTTGACAGAAAGCAAGCACACAAGAATTCACACTTTGATCTCACAGTTTTCCAGTCAGCTTATAATATCCAGAACTTTATTTTTCAAAGAAAAGAAAACATCAGGTTAATGGCAAACAGTAAGTCACAGACAGCAGAATATAACATTCACATCTTACTGTTTCATATATAAACCTTTACTTTAAAGTGTTATCTAAAATAACATACATGGTTACCAGACCAAATAGCCCATTATAACCTATGCTGAAAATATCATCTTTATTTACAGGACACTAATTAAAATGGACTCTAATTGGGTATGAGATCTGCAGCAAGCTATTTCTCTCTCAGAGCCAGAGCACAGCCCAGCCTTAAGCTGCTAGGCAGAGCTCTATAGAGAGAGATGCCCCTCACATACATGGGGAGAAAGCATTGGCAAGTGAATATCTGGCTCATCTGCTTCTGGAAGAGGTGGAAAATAGCTTGCAAACCATTACTCTGATCAGGCACCATGTTTCGTTACCTATTCCACACTTTAGGCTTTACAAATTACATTCTATCCTTTGCTCCAGTGAACACTTAAGTTCTCTTTCAGCCCTTGGAGTTGTTCTGCCAATATGATGCAGAATTTAGGACAACAAAACTTAAGCATCCTTTCATCCTGTATGAACTTCTACACATATACATTTATCATCATCTTCTAGCACTGCTAATCATCACATCTACAAGAAATAAACAGAAATAAGAGAAAATCAGGGGTACATGATGTTATTTTATAGGCACTTCTATAACCACGTAAATTGCTCCATTGTGAACTTATTAAAGTGATCTGCTTTAAAGAAAAACAACTAGCCTGGGTAGCACTGAAATGCTGCCTTTGAGGATCCCAAAAATTCTGCTCTGCCTTACAGAGCATGAATTAAATACCAGGAGAATCATTCCTTGCAAACCGAGCATCCAGCGTGCACGCAGCAGCAGCTCGCACAGAGCTGTGTCACATAATGCAGTAGCTCTTTAGTCATTTAATGAGAATGCTCTGCTTCAAAAGAAACAGCTAATCAGATAATCACATTAGACTGTATCCCATAGGCCTCGAGCAGTCAAGCTCCCAGAAACATCATTGAATAAGACAACAGGATTATGTCTTATGACCACACATTGTATTTATCACAAAGCACGGCCGATATTCACACTGTCATTATAAGATTATTACATGGTTACCCGTGTTCTATAAAATAGAGATGTCATGTTGAACCGATTATGAAATGGTACTGCAATTTTAAATATTCTTAGCACGTTACTTTTATTATTAATCATTATGTATCACCAAAACATCAGTACTTCAGTGTAAACATTGCAAAACATACACGTGACTTAACAGATGAAATACAGACAGAATCAAACACTCCTGATCTGTTATCTACCCACAAGATCTACAAATAAGGCATATGGTCAGCAGAGTAGGAGAAGATAAATTAACAGCCCGAATGCTTTGCTTTCCTCCCACACACCTTAACTCTGTCAGTTATTCTGCTGGATTCCTCTTAGCAAATCAGGTATCTTCAGGAGGTCACACCTGAGGAAGGCTGTTAGCAGTCTGAAACGTCATTCTTTTAGTTTTGTCGCTTTCCTGTGCACAAAGGAAACAAGCAGTGAATAGCTAGAGGGCTTAGTCTTCAAAAAAAATATATCAAAAACTTGACAGAGTTTTCTGCTAGGAAGATAACTGCGTGGCCTGAGAGACTTCACTTGTTCACTCTCACGCTCTCATACACAACTGACACTTTATCCCACCGAGAGGATCTTGACATAAAACTGCAGAACTGATCACATCTCTGTGATAGATGCCTGACAGTTTTCCCACACAGCAATGTCAAAACTTCCCATCAGTAGCTGCAAACAGAATTAGCAGGGTGGCCACTTAGCAACCAAATGCTTTTGTTTTTGCAATCTTACAGCGTGGCGTCGCCTCTTTTTAGGTTGAACCCACTCCTGTTCATGTGATGGCCAGTGAAAATCCTGGTGGGGCATTTTGCTGTTGTGGTTCTCCAACTCTTCACAGTCACTGTCATCTTGTTGCGCTGAGGGGAAGTGCCTATCCGGATAAATCTCTTTCAGTTTGCCCTCAAAGAATACATCTAGACATCGTCCAGCCTCAGCAACCTCTGAATCTGGCTGTAAGAGAATAAACAACCATTCAGTCTTATTGCACACAGAAACCATCAAGGATGAAATAAATGCCCACCTTTTCTTAATGTCTTGTCTTGGTTCTCCCTGCTTCGTCTCCATTAGTTTCCTGCACTCTTTCTACAGGCCATTAGTCCCTCTGCATTAACAGTGTAAGTAAAAACCAGATGCTGCTATTAAGGAAGATGATTCTGCACCTCTAAGAAAAGAGATGTGCAGTGGACTAGAAAGAATAGCATTTGCCATCACTCATGAATTTCTATGCACCTGAATTTTCCTAGCTATTCTTCTGGATACAGATGGTTTCTCACAGTAAACTCAGCGTCACTCTAGAAAGTTGTCAGCTAAAATATCCTCTTTAATTTTAGACCCATATGCATCTCCAGCTCTCAGCTGCGCGTTATCTTCATTTCTGCCATCAATAAAAAAATATGTACTTTCCAATGAGTAAAATTGATTAATCCTCTTGCTTATCCCAACCCTATACCCAATGTCAATGGAACCACAGAATCACAGAATCACAAGGTTGGAAACGACCTGCAAGATCATCCAGTCCAACCACCCTCCCATTCCTATCAGTGCCACAAGCTACTAAACCATCTCTCGTAGCTCCTCATCCAGGCGCCTCTTGAACACTGCCAGGGATGGCGACTCCACCACCTCCCTGGGCAGCCATTCCAGTGCCTGACCACCCTCTGAGAGAAAAAGTTTTTCCTCATGTCTAACCTGAACCTCCTCTGATACGACTTGTGGCCATTTCCCCTTGTCCTGCTCGTTGCCTGGGAGAAGATGCCAAACCCCTCTTCACCACAACCTCCCTTCAGGAAGCTGTGGAGTGCAATGAGGTCTCCCCTGAGCCTCCTCTTCTCCAGACTGAACAATCCCAGCTCCCTCAGCCGCTCCTCATAAGACTTGTGCTCCAGACCCCTCACCAGTTTTGTTGCCCTTCTCTGGACACGCTCCAGGGCCTCAATGTTTTTCTTGTAGTGAGGGGCCCAAAACTGAACACAGTACTCGAGGTGCGGCCTCACCAGTGCTGAGTACAGGGGGATGATCACCTCCCTGCTCCTGCTGGCCACACTATTTCTAATGCAGGCCAGGATGCCGTTGGCCCTCTTGGCCACTTGGGCACACTGTCGGCTCATGTTCAGCCAAGCATCAACCAACACCCCCAGGTCCCTTTCCTCTTCACAATCATCCAACCACTCATCCCCAAGCCTGTAACGCTGTCTGGGGTTGTTGTGGCCAAAGTGCAGAACCTGACACTTGGCCTTGTAGTGCTTGTAGTGTGGCCTTGTAGTACCAGTAGTGCTATGCCACTGTGACAGCTTTAAAGTGCAACCCTCACCCATGTATATTAGAAACCTACATAATTGAACTTTGCACAGTTCCAAAACATAAGACGCACGTCAGTCACAAGTTCCTCAGGTGCAGAATAGTGGAACTTATCCTTTTTCTGCAGCTTTTTTCTTATGATTGACAAATCCATTGGCCTTTTTATGATCTGATAATAGTGTCGAGCCTGCAATAAGAATAGAATACAGGTTTGTTACCTTTTTAATTAAAACATTTTCTCTCCAGCAACTTCTATTCAAGCTTGGATTGAAGTCACTGCAGAGGATTCCTTGCAGCAAAGAAGAGAACTCTGGTCTTCTGATACCTACACTTGCACACCCTCTTCCTGTGTGCCTTTAGGTTTGATTAAATGATGCTTGCTTGCAAAATCAGTCTTGAAAATAACATACTTCAATGACTACTGTGCTATTTGCACTTCCTAAAGTTTATCCCCAGATAGAAATGTCATCATTTAACCTTAATCAATAATATATGTAACACTGATAATTGGCTGCCATTTCCCCCAGGCCTTTATAAAAATAATGTGCCGAGGTACTGGAAGCTGATACTGTGGGAAGCAGTCTGCCAAGAGTGACTGAAAATATACTAATATGTGCTCTTCTTAAAGGTCAACAAAAGTCTTTTTCAATGCCACCAACCACCAGGATTTCTCCCTCCGTAAATCTTTCTGGATCAAAACTTACTTGTTACATAACATTATGTAATTCCATTAGATCAGTGCAAGCTTTATTAGGTGGAATGGTTTTTATCTTGTTATTTGCACAGTTCCTTCATGTCTACCTACTCTTTTTCTCTTGTTTCGCTCCTCTAACTTGTTTCACTTTCACTGTTAAAATTGCAAGAATCTAATTCTTGCAATTCATTGAATTCTTTAATTCATGACGTGTGCCAGAATATTCTTTTGGCTTCCCTCTGACACAGAGGTGCTCAGTACTTACCAGGGGGCTGACTGGTTCATGGAATGGGAGGCTCATACTACTGCAGAACAGGGAAAGCACCAGCTTTTCACATTTCTGTGGAAGCCAAATTTGAAATATATTTTAATCCGAAACAAGTGAGTTTCATCCTTGTTCTTAGTTAATCCTACTAACCACAAGGGGAGCTTTTACATAATCTTTACACTTTTGATGCAAAATAGCATGCTTCATTCTAACCTGTGGGATGTTATGCCTTGCTGCCTTTTATAGTTTAGAAAGTGAGAATGGTAAAAGAAATGGGGGAAAAAAAAAGAAAAAAAAGAAAAAAAAAAGCTTTATGGAAAGTATTTTGTATGCACATGTTTTTCCTGGAAACTCTTGGGAATTCCTCACTGACACAGTTTCTAACCAATTCCATTTTCTAAAAAGAACTTCACAAATCCACGCTCAGACCACGACTATTTCTGGTCAGCTGTACCCTTTCTAATACAAACAGGAATCACATAAAAGTTCAGAAGTTACATCCAGTTCTTTATGCAGCTCAGGTCTGGAATCATCACAGATGAAATTGTATGGTGCTGTGGCTCATAAGCCTTGCTGCAGTGCTCTGAGAACCATTGCTGAGGCCCTTAAGTACAGTGCCTAATCCTAGGTTTCGTTTGTGCAGTGCCAGCTCAGCAACTGTACTCAGCAATGTGAATTCAGTATCTCTGTCCAGCTGTCACTAATATACACAGGACATCTGTTTGGAGCTTTAGCTTCCTAGCATCAAATAGGCTGTAAGAAATAGTAATTTTAATAAGAGATTTGGAAAACTGGTAATGAAGATACAAAAGGATAAAATTTCCTCTATGCTGGTTTAGCAGTGCCTAGATGTCATCCTAAAGGTAATTA
Source organism: Lagopus leucura (assembly GCF_019238085.1). Classification (NCBI taxonomy): domain Eukaryota; kingdom Metazoa; phylum Chordata; class Aves; order Galliformes; family Phasianidae; genus Lagopus; species Lagopus leucura. The sequence continues at coordinate 2,767,925 of NW_024962282.1, forward strand.
ATGTTCAGTATGAACTAAGTAAGTTGACTGCAATTCAGCTGAGAGTCAAAAAGTGTCTGCATCAGAAAATGTCCTTGCAATTGGCCTGAGTAGATGTCTGAGAGCGTGCCAAGTCTTGAAAGAAAAAGATTTGGTGGCACAGTGCCAGGCACAGTCGACACAGAGAGGGATGCTCTGCTGCCAAATGTGACTTCCTTGTTCATTTTTCTGTTGCATCACTTTCATTTTGAATTAAACAATTTTCTAGAAAGAACAGAACGACATAAGTGAATACTAACAATTCTTCTGTTGTATTTACTATCCTCAGAAACACTCTAGGAGCAACTAACTCAAAACAGTTGACTTTCCAGTGAAGAGACAAAGTCTCAAGCTGAGGTCATATGTCCTTTCCTATACAGTAACAGGATGTAGTTATTCCCACCTTCTGATCATAGTCATCAAGGCCATATTGTGCATTATAACTATGAGCATAGCGTGTGTTTTCACAGTCGTATTCTACCTCTGGTTTCATTGGATTACGGCAAAGTGTACACACCCATTCTCCCCTGCAAAATAAGAAACCAAGAATCTGTGTAACAACTGGTCAGCCACTTTGTCAAACAACAAACATCAGAAATCACTATATTCGAAACTCATTTTTAACACATATTGCAACTGCAGATAACCTTAAATCTCAAGCCCGTTCTATTAGATGCTTTTGAAGGTATTGGAATACAACTCAAAATGCAGTCATTTCAGATTTTACTTATTGCATTGCTTTTGTTACAGACAAAAAAAAAAAAAAAATAGGTAGCATTTGAAACCATATAACCAAAATGTGTGTAGCTGCATTCACAAAATTGCTAATTCACGAAATCAAATAAAGAAATCAGCAGCAAGCAAAGTGAAAATACAGCCAACAGTAAGATGGTAAGACAAAACTTGATCCATTAGATAATAAATATCAAGGAAATAATCAAGGAATATCAAGGAAAATAGCATTATCACAAAAGTTAGTGTGCACAAGCATGTGGGATCCCAAAACAAGTAGACATAATTATAGACATAATTCGGCATGAGGCTAAGCCCTGTTCCTAGTAGATCTATTTTCAGAAATCCCTTGAAGAATGTCATGAGGAGAGTGCCAGACTTCTGCAACATCAGGACCAGACATATGTCTATTACAGAACTATGAATACAGAAGTTTAGTTAGCAAGAGTAATTATATTTCATTAGAAATTAAAATTTGCCTAGGAAGCTTATTCTACAAGGAAAATTTGTTTTTCAGTGCTTTAAAATGAGAGGTTAGTGATGACTCAGCTCTTACACAATAGAGGGAAAAGCCCAAGACATGGAACTTACTGCTTTTTGAACAGACAGAACAAACTAGTCTCCAAAGTAACATCCCACAAGGTATTTGCACAGCAGAGACCGTTATTTGGCCTTAGCACAAACAAAGTAGTCTTTGGACCCACCTAGAAATGATTTGTAGCTGACTTCAGAATGATACAACACCAGGAATGCATATTACTTCTGAAGTTTGGTATGTGGACGTGTAACTCAGTCTGTATGATTGTCACATACCATTTGTCTACGTGAAGTCGCTAAGGACTGTATGTCTTTGGAAATCTATTCTAAATGAACACTGCCACAAAAACTTCATTAATCCCAAATTTCCCCTAAGCCTGGCTGGAAAACTGAACAGGAAGGAGGTCAATGATTGCCTTTCCTCATGCAGGGAAGAACTGACACACAACAGATGTTGCATGAAAGTTAGAACTTTATTTTTCTCCAGTAAGGTATAACAATGTTTTAAAAGCTCTAGGTCTGCTATCTACTTCATTGTAGTAGCCAGCTAACTTTATAGAAGGCACACATGGCTTAGAATAGTTGTTAATATTTCATCTAGTAAGACAATTCCGATTCTAGGAAAATAACTTAAAAAGTAAGAAAGAGATGCAGTTACCCTCCTGTTAGGTTGACACATACATCCCTAAGGTGACATTCTACCCCAAGGAAATAACCAGAAAGAGAGCACATTAGCAAAACGCCACGTGTACTCACACTGGAAAGCTGAGTAGGGCTGGAACATGGCAGGAGAGATGGAAGACCTTGGGGCAATGATCACAGCACAGCAGTTCTCCTCCATTAAGACACACAGCACAGAAGTCTTCATTCTCAATTGTATTGACTTCCTGAGTAACTGGAGATTTTTTCATGATGGAGGTACCATTGGTGAGCTTCTGATCGACAGATGGAATATCTGCAGGAGGAGATTTTATTTGTCCTGCATCCTGGGTTATGAGAAATTTTCTGTCATCTGCGTTCTCCTCTTTGGATTTCAGTCCTTCAGGTGAACCACCTTTATTTATCTTGAAGAAAGAAAAATCTGGGATAACACAATCATCACTTTCATATAGAACATATAGAACAGCAGCAGTTATCTGCAGAAAAAAAAAAAAAGTTTCTCTACAGTGAACTCTTCTGCGGAGGAAACTGGGGTTTGGCAGGCCTATGCTCAGCTCAGCACCAGCCAGTGGTTGGCCAGGTCAAGTCATTTTCTTTACATACCACTGTGTTATAGCACAGACAGAGATGTACAGATCTCATGTCATGAATACCAGATACAACATCTTTGATGACCTTATTTGCTCTTCATGGAAACTGCACATTATACAGGTGCAGGTGCAATTTTTACAGGAAGCAACTGAAAAAAAAACAAAAAAAAAAAACAAAAAAACCCAAGAAAATAGTTTTTTCTTCCCAGTACAAATTCTAGTTTCCTTCTGTGGAAAGAAGTTCACTTTTAAGACACTGGGGAAGTGATAGAATATTAAGCTTTCAAAAATCTGTAACACTGTTATTTCTGGAATTGGTTCCCATCACTCATGTTGCGATGCCTGAACAAGGATTCAGATCAGTTTCAAGCTATTTATGCTGTGTTTGTAATTTGATAGACAATCTAGGCTGTTAGAACACAAAAATGCTACAGCTATCTGATCTCAGAGAGGGACTTCTCACAAATAGAAGTAACAGGAAGCTACACAGCAAACAAAAGCTGCATGCTCTTACTTCAGCCCATCACAGATGTATTAAGAATGAAATTAATCAAGAAACCTGTGCTAAGTGTATAATGACTTCCAGGAACTCTGAATACTATAGGTCAGCAAGACAGGGAGAAAGCAGGTAAAACTTCAAGCAAATCCCACTCACTTTTATAGCCATACTTGAAGACTGAGTCCCATGCTCAATTACCAGGAGAAAATTGCCCTCCTGCCCACTCTCCTGTGGCTGGAGCTTAAAAACTGGTAGCTCGCCAGATTCCGATGCACATATTTTCAGACGTTCCAGTCTCACGTAGGGGATCCTTGGCTCTCTAGGGCAAGCACCACCATTAAAATAACATATGGTTAAAGTCAATCACATTCCACACAATTCTCCTCCCTAGTCATTTTCAACATTTTTCATGTACTATTCTTCTCTTTTTCCTTCATTAGCTGTGGCTCTGGTGGCTAAAAGTTGACTAAAGGGTTAACTGGTTAAAAGGATTTTTAAATGCCAGTTCTTTATGAAATCAGAGTGCAAACACTTTCATTTAATCATGTGTGCAAATGCATCAGTACCTTCTGCCCTTTCCCCATATACACTGGCATACAACCCAAGTCATGTTCGATGCTTTTCAAATAAGAACTCAGCATAACATTCAACCTTAAGATATTAGCACAGCAATAGACAAAAACAAAACTTATTAAAATTCTCAATGTAATATTAATCCTGTTCCCAACTTACTTTTTTGGCTTTAAATGGGACTAAACAGTTTACAGTTGTCCAAATGACAAATGTTTTCATTTATATACTCTGAAAATCACAAGAGAATTATAGGCATGCATGAACACATCACTTCTTTTAAGCTGTAGTTTTCAAGTTTAAGAGAATACTCCATAACTTTCAGAATTATTATCTATAAGGAGCATTGCATTCTTCTTAAAAAAACTTTTCCATTTGCATTAAGTAAGAGACATTTTCTAAACACGTGAATAAAATTCCATGACTAGTGCTGTTGTATAAAAAAAGACTGTTACCTGACATTCTGATTGCCTTTCATAACCATTTCAAAATGTTCCTTTTCACAATTATTGGAAACTGGAACAGAAAAGAAGAAAAAATAAAATATTTATAATATCAGAGTCAGATTTGGGTAGAAAATACTTTAATATTCATGTACTTCTGACTGCTGTTTAATATGATAACATAAGTGAATTATGTGATCAGTTCATCAGTATGTATATTAAATGTGTGTGCTATTTTCTATTCTGGGGAACATTCTTTGTCCTTGTCTTAACTAGAACTTCTGTACTGTATATGAGGAGCCTTTCCAAAACATTTTGCTGAATTGGTTACATTCCCTTGGAATTATAGACATATACAGACACACTGCACACATCCATACACAGGGAACATCATGAGTAATCCTTTGTGCTATATAGCCTTCACTTGGCAAAAGCAGACCCACAGCCTAAGGCTCAGGAAGCCTTTGCAGTCTCCTGTTCCATACTTAGAAGCTTCTGGATAATTCTAGTTACTCAAAAACAGGAAAGAAATTATGACTCTCTTAGGGACAAAAGCTACATTGTATGATCCTTTATATCCTCCAGCGTACGTAACGTAAAAACATATTAATTCAAAACTATCCATTATATAAGCATGTAAATAACCACAACTCTTGACCAACACTAGGCACAGGCAATGAAACAACTTTGGAGAGATGGACTAGGGGCAAGGATAGAATAGGGGCAGGGATGAATGCTCTAACAGGTGCTCTTGTATAGAACAGTCCACTGACATCACCCGTAACAACTTTGTTACGAATTATTTCAACATGGATAATATTAACAAGAAAATAAAGCAAATATGTCTACCTGGAGACAAGTGTGTGCTACCAAAACATGCTTTTTTAAAGGAAATCTAGCTGGGGTCAATGGTCCCTATCCTGTTGTGTAAGAGCAATGTACCTTCATGATACTCTATCACTGTTCTGAGTCACTGGGAACAAAACAAGACTAACAAGTAGAAGTGTGTTTCATGTCGTTCACCTACAACTGTTGCTCAGTTGAAATTTAACAGATGAGAATCTGCAAAGAATTACTAAAGTATGACCGCATACTGATCTGAAGCTCTTGCTGCCCTTTGTCAAAACAGGATTTTCCAGTGGTGCTGGAATCCCAATATTAATCAACTTTTCCATCAGCTACTTGGCTTATGAGGAAGCATACTTATACAAATTTGAGAAAGACATCAACCCAGAGGAGTTGCAAGAATGTTAAAAACTCAAAACTTATCTTAATACATCATGGAAAAACCTCCAAAGTCAGCAGGAATTAACTGAGACAACACCAAGTATGAAGGAAAGTGTATGAAGGAAAGTGATTGAATTAGCATAGGAAAATGACTGACGGAGATGAGAACTGTTTAGTAGAAATAACTAAGGGTGAGTGTCATACTATTCACTACATGCAAGTTAATCTTGTAATGAAGCTGCAGAAAAATGGCAAATGCTGCTCACTGCCTGTAGTGAGGAATATAAAACACAGGAGCTGCTTTGCTCAGTGCCCCAGAGGCCTCAGCTGTAACACTATGTTCAGCCCTGGGCTGCACAGTAATTGCAGAGCCCAGACATTACACAACTGCTCATCTCCAAAAGACTTAAGCCTAACTGAGGCACAGCTTTTTAGGGGCACAGATGATCCTTGCTACTCACACAGCTGATTGTGGCATAATTGTCACAACTTGGCATAGTACATCTAAGAGAAGACAAACTCATCTACTTGGCTCACTGAACTACGTCTTCTTTGTACTAATTAGAATTCTCGGAATAAAAACACAGCATGGAGATAGAAATATTAATTCATCTTTTACAGGGAAATGCAGCCAAATATTGGCATAAGTCACAGAATAGCAGTTTGATCCCGAAATCCTTTGCTTGCATGAATAGTTCCATTGACTTTTAGAGTTTGCAGGAATGAGGCTATACAGTGCAGCACAAGGCTGCTGGCAATTTGCCCACGTAAAGAGTTAAATAAGGTCTAATTCCCTATTAAGACTAAAGAAATAGGCCTTGGCTGAAGGGAATGTTCCACAGTAGACAGAGCCAAGCAAAAGCACATACTGTGCAATATATTAACCTCACAAAAATTTGCTCTGCTACTGACATGAAGGACTTAGCAGAAGGCACATCACATTTTGGAAGTAATTTTTTTTTTTTTAATTGAATTTGGACTCTCCAAACCAGCTCTTCAATAGTCATAACTGCAGGTCTCATTAATGGGAGTGTTTCTCAGAGAACTAATACTCCAGGTACTTCACACAGATGCATGCGTTTCTGGCTCAGAGCTGAAGGATGTTACAGATTCAAGGCATATCATTTTCAAGTTTTTCTCCACAAATGAGATCAAATACTTTTCCACTGGATTAAGTACTTGATAATTGAAGCTTGCTGGGGAAGCACATTTGTGAAAGTACATCAATATGCAAACTGCTTTGCAACGCTTGTAATGTACAGTAACAAGAAAGAAAAACCCCAAACTTAAACGAAACAATGAAAAGCCTGTTACCTTCTTCATTTCTAAGTGATCTTATCCTGGCATTCACAGGAAGAAGAGAATTGTTGCTGAGCAGTTCAGAAGGAGAAGTACAACGATGAGATTTTTTGACCGAAAGATTAATAGGTTCTTCCAGAACGTTTTGCATAGAAAGACTTAATTCATTCACTACATCTTGTTCAGCTGTAGCCAAGCTGTTTTCTGGCTGATGATCCACAGAATTGAAATCTTCATTTTCCAGCTTCAGAGGAAAAAACATTAAACCCAATTATTAATTTTCTTAATAAAAATAACAATGCAATCAGTCTTTAAGTACCAGAAGAAAACCATACTTATTGAACAGCTGTTTTTACATGACTAACTACAGCATGTGCTATCAATGAAAATGGATTCCATTTCAGTAGAGGAGTTTGAGTGACTCCTACCTTGCACTTTGTGCTGCCCTGATGTGCATCATCTGGTGTGAGGGCAGTAGAAATCCCAGGGTTCAGCTCAACTGGAGCTCTTCCCAGTGCCAAACTGTAGCTAGGCACTGGCTCTGGTGGAGTATCACAGTCACAGCGGGTGCTTGGGGATGGGCCAAGTGCCACAGTGGCTATGCCTTGCACCTGTGGGTCGACCGACCTCGATAATCTTGAAGGCAGTTCCATTTCTAAATCGTTTGAAAAGCCCACAACGCCTAATGATGCTGAAGGCTGGGAAAGGAAATAAAAACAGTTTGGTTAACCAGGTTTTAGAAGTAAAACACTGCTGTTTCTGTAATGGTTTAGACACTGCTATTGTTAAAGAAGCAGTTGAGTCACAAGGTCATGACAGTATCTACCATAATCCAATACCGTTTCCAGAAGCTTCACAGTACCCCTATTGAAACTGAAAACTAGAAAAGGAGGTGCCTAGGTTACTCCTCTGTGATTTACAAAAATTGCCATCCTTTGATCACTCCAAGGGATTCAGATTTTTAACTCCCTACAACGGAGGGGAATATGGAGAATATTGAACTTACGTCTATCTTTGATGTCAACCCTAACTTTCATTAAGTCACACCCAGAGAAATATGATTCTGACCAGGAATTTCATCATTTTATTCAGAAATTGTCAGATAATTTTACTTAGAATGAAGATTTAAGAGAACTAAGATTCAGATCTGACATTAAGTGGATGAAACTTGTTACTTTACGATGCTAAATACTTTATGGCAGTAAATCTGTCCCATTTAAACTTAAGATACTTGCCCTTTAAATATCATAATGTAAAGTCACATTACATGTACTAAGAAGGAAAAGGGTCTACAAGTGTGGCTGCAAAAGAAGTGGAATAGCCTACTTACTGAAGCCTCTACAAAGGCATTTTTAGCAAAACGCACATGCTAATGTCTCGTGATTTGTCACTGTCAGAAACACTGCCATGCAAAACAAAGGAAAATCCACTCATGTACGTGACTTTCCTAAGCTGCCTTACATCCAGGAACACGTGGCTGAACCGAAATCAGGTCTCTGCTAGCATCCATACGAAGCAAATACAAGCAGCCTTAAGAATTATGCAGATCTGTGTCATTTCAATATGCAGTTTTCCATAGTTCATTGGTGTTTCATTACCCTTGAAAATCGACTGAATAAATCCTTTTTTGACTACAATACAGTAAGTAGTACTTATTACAAAATAAATCAAGACAAAAAGAAATTTGATGATTGCATCTGAATCAGAGTTGTCATTTTTATACTGATTTTTCTGCTAGGGGCCTATGACTTAGAATTGAATTCGAGACCTATTTCCTAGATTTAATTAGCATTTTTCTCAACTGTTACTCCAGTTTGGATTTTCACTTTGTCCATCAATCTGGCACTGGTAAATACAGTATAGACATATAGACATACTGAGCTGTCAGATGTGCCCGTGTAAATCCTGCATAGTGCCAAAGACATCAGTCTCAAATCTCTCTGCCTGCAACGCATGTCACCTATGCTAAGATAACATTCTGCCCACTGACATCAACTTTCATTTAAGGAGGTAATTTTATTTCCTTTTCCTCAATTTGCAATAAGTGCTACAGCATTGGCCACAGATTTGGGATCACACTCAGTGAGACAAAGTGGCCTGCATTTGAGACAAAAAAGTCAGTTCTTCTGCAGTGTTGGTGAAGGTTTGTGCCATTCTACCATCAAATGTAAGTAGTAAGTAGTAGTAAGTTTTAGCAGTTCTGGAGGGGCCTTTTCCACCAGAGATCTTACTGGGTCTCCACAGCCAGAGTATTAGAAACCTTCTTCTTGAGGTCACTGTCCCAAATCTAAGATTTCTGGACTAGAAAAAATCTTGGAAACAGCAAGATTTAGTGAAATGTGTTCTTCCTACCTCACATTAGAATAAAAAGACAGAACACAGCATAACAGGAAAAGCACTGATGGAGACACCGTTTTCCTTCTCTCCCATTCCTCCATTGCAGAGGTTTAGAACCCAGTCTTAATGGTGACACATAAGGATGACCACAAATACTACAAGTGTTCAGTTCATGCCATAATTTGTTTGACAGGCTCCTGCACATGGCGTGCAAATGTGGTATCAAGAATGCCCCAGAGAACACGTACTCCTTTTCAGTCCATCACTCTTTATCATATGGCTTTTTGAGATGGTAAAATGAATGCGTGAATTGTGCTTAAATCACATACAGAAAATAAACAAATAAGAAACAGAATTCCTGCTTAAACTGAACAGAGGGACTGTAATCAGCCTTGCCTTTTCCCCTTATTTCAAAGTCCACTGTGGGTACTACTTAATTCCCTGGGAGGCAGTTAAATTCCTATTTAGCTAGATTCTCCAAAGTACTGGGGATCCATAGGAAATCCCTAATGATGTGCTCCATTAGGAATGGGCATGCTGGGTGCACATGTGGTAAGAACATCACCCAGAGCTGTACAGAGCATTCACTAGAGACCTTGTGGCTGTTCACTTCTTCTAATCATTACACACATTGTCCTTTAATTGTACTATAACACTGTGCCATCATGTGTTACATATCGAGGCCTCAACCTGTGATGGTCTGCCTATGCATAACTGCAAAAGCTGTGGGTAAAATATTAGCTCTGTTATATAAGTAGGATTACTTCTGGCCTCAGAGAGCCAAGTTTACTTACTGGGAGCAATCACTGGGTCTACTCCTACTGAAGGAAAAAGAAATAGATATACACCTAAAATTTTATTACAGCAAATATTGTTAGAAAGTTGAAAATTAATGGCATTGTATGGCTATGTATTTCTTACTCTTCTAGCTGGCATCAGCTTCTTAAGAGATCTCTTTGGATTATATAAGCTAATATAAAACCTTACTCTTGTTAAAAAGAAAAAAAAGAATAATGAGGCCATCAAACTGCCATCTGTCTTTCCCTTGGGGCAAAAGTTAATTTTGTAGTTTTCTTAATGATGAAGCAACATTATGATCTTTCAGTGCAAAATATTAAAACTCACAGTTAAGAACAGACACATTCCATCCTGATCCATGGAGCTGCTGTCAAGTGTGAAGTGAACAATGCACTGGGAACAAGGCTCATTAATAACCTATTAATTCACTCCCTAAAATAATCATTTCTTTTGCCATTAGCAAAAATTTCTCTTCTCCCTTGACAGTTCAGATAGTTTTTGCAGACGGGATGCCTTTAAAGAAAGAATTGATCTCTGTTTTATAAAAGCTCTATTGCTTTTATATCGCACCCTTTGAACAACAAGCATTAATTATGCTCTTGGGTAGATAGTGGCTTCAGCTAGGTTAATTTTGAAACTTTTTGACATTTTAATGTACAGCCTGGCACATCCAACTACATCTGTGATATTATAAATAAAATTCTCATTGTTTCATAATTAATTTTGGTCTGATGATCCTTATAGTATAATGGCAGTAGCATCACCACCCCAAAATGCTTCCTATCACGAATTCCATAGCTATGGTACTGAAAGTTAAGAATAAAGAACATGCAAAGTGCCTTCAGAGAACAAAAAATAAACACACTGTTCAGTTCAAATATTTCTTTGATCACTCTTGCATTTAAAAATGTCCAGTGTAAACATGCAGCACTAATACAGAAGAATTCTGAGAAGCAAATACTTACCTTGAAACACTGGGATTAGGATTTGTTAGGATTGTTTTGGCAAAATCTCACAGGCTGTTGACATTCAAGTGTCACAGATAAAGAAAGCTAAAACTAGGAACCGCCAATTCTCTTTGCTATAAGAGAAATAACACGCCGCAAATGCTTGCAGAGTAATGAACGGCTGCTATTAAGTGGAGCAATCCCCCTGGCAGCTCGTTATGCTAGGAGGTTAAACAAATGTACTACTCCAATCCAGTTGTTTAACTCACCACTTACAGCGGCACTGATAACACAGTGTACACATGCTTCCTTTTTCCTATTTCCCCACTTCAGAATAGAATCCAAAGGATTTCCCCTTTCTGTTTTTATGAGAAAAAGAATCCAAAGCTTCCTTAACATTTTGTCTGAATAAATTGGAGCTGGCTTAAAGTGGAAGGAGGAAGAGATTGTATGGAGCAAGTAGCATCATGTTTTATTTATTCTTTTTTTCCAGGTCAAAGAAAAAGGTTTCGTTAAATTAACATTCTGGGAAATGTACCTAATTGCATTAAGCATGAACACATCTGTTCTGTAAGCAGCTCGATTCTTTAAGTAAAAAAATACTCTGGTACCTTAGAAATTTGCATGACCACACATTCCAGACTGCTAAAATCATTTATTTCATATCTAATCCCCTTAAAATTGCCAATAATTAGGGGAAAAAAAAAAAAAACAAAAACAAAAAAACAGCAATAAACTCACTCCACACATAAGCTCACATAAAAAGTTCCAGGGTGAGGTATTAAGTTATTACTTTTGATCAGCAAGCAATGACAGCATGTTTAGTGCTATACCAATGACAATAAAACCTGTCCCTTGCTCCCTAGGGCTTCCCACAAATTTTACATTGCTTTTGAAGAAAAAAAATAAATAAATAAAACACAAAAACAAAATACCAATAGTAAAGCCCTTGCCACTAAGATGGAAGAGTTGTCCTTAATAAATAAATTCAGGATAAATGCATTGAAGGCAAAATACCCAAGAATGCCACCTCCACCAGATGGAGATCAACCACTCTTTTTGATAAACCTGAAGCAATGGTGATGTTGGCATGGGGATGCTCAAGAAATCCCCACACATTGAGCCCACAATGATCCAATGTGTCCCACCGCCCATCACATGCCACTGTTGCATACAGTTGGACTAAAACAGAATTATCTTTCAAAATCCTCTCAGGAATGTTCCTTGGATGGTATGGAATTTTTTTAATTATTATTATTTCCCCATTTCATGTCCCAGAATGCTGAGACCAGCAGTACAAAGTGAGCTCAAAAATTATTAGACAAATTCATAAAGAAGGGGTCCATGAACAGCTGCAAGACAATTGTCTGGGTACAACCTGCAGTTCAGAAAGTCTCTAAAGAGCTGGTTTTCAGAAGCAGGTGTGGTGTATCAACAAACAATCAACTTAAACTTGCCTGATTCATGTGCCCTTTCCTAAGCATCTACTATTGCATATGGTTATAACTGAGCAGATAACACTATTCCGTAATAATTTACAACTACTGTGTCTGACATGTTCAGAGATTTGTTTTAAGCAAATGGAGAAACAAGCACAAGGGAAGAAATCTTCGAAAGCTGCTGAGGAACAAAATCAAACCTTAGCTTTACAAATGCTGTCCTGATCCCAGTGTTCCAATGGGCAGAACCATGACAGCCAAAGCCTATTATGTTTTTAGGATGAGCAGGGACAGGACAGGATGTGCCCAGGATCCAATCAACAGCTGGACAAGGTGAGGAATCCTTCCCTCCCAGAAGTAATGTCTCTGCTCTTAAAGAAAGGAAGGGATGCACTTCTAGAGTCTAAGGGGGAAAAAGCTCCAGCTAGTTCTACAATAATGACAGAGTACATTGAAACAGCATCTAAGCCTTAAACTATAAATTTATTTTAGATATACAGTAATAAAAAAAAAGAAATGACATTTCTTTAAGTATTGTGTACAGCCTTTAGATCCCTTGCTCATCACATTAAAATAGCAGTTAGGTATAGATATGGAAAACAAGGACTGTATGCCCCTTATTACTCCTACAAACACAATTAGGCCAAAGATATCTTATTATTCTTGCCTCTGCTCCTGAATAGATCGCTCTCCAACACTAAGATAGCAGTTGCTTTGATATCAGTGTTTCTAACTGACACCGACTAGAAATTCCTGGTTTATACTTATGGAAAGCCAAAATTCAGTCCACTCAATAGTGCAGTGCTTAATTTTTGCCCTGACAGAGGCTGAGCTGTCAAGACGTGAAGACTTTTCTAAAAGTGTCTGAAGCGTTTCATCATTGCTTTTCTACTTTGGTTTATAAATGATCAGCTTTAAATACGAGGGGCAGAAAACAGTATTCATCAGAACAACTCAAATAAGCATCCTTGAACTCAGGAGCACTCAGGGCACACATGAATACAATCCCATATACAGACAATTCAACTAGTCATCAGTCCGAAATTATAAATGCATACAGTAAGCATGTTTCACAGTTAAGACACAAGTGATTAATTACAATAGTAATCAAGCTTTGTGCCTCTCCAAAATAAAGAAAATCACTAGAGTAATGGAAGCTGGTTTTTTGGGGTTTTTTTTGGACAGATCTGAGCAAATACATCACCAAACAGTTAACTCTGAGTTTTGCTACATCCTGGTTCACACAGCTTTCTCCTTAAAGAAAGAAGCTCAGCAGTCAAGGTCCACTAGCAGTGCTTCACACAATGAAGGGTGTCAGAGTTCAGCAGAACTGCAAAGTGACGCCAAGAAGTCCAACACCAAGTATTCTTTAAAAGGCAGAATACAATTTTTCTCCTCCTGTTAGCAAAAGGTTTCTGTAGCCATTTTCTCTACCATATTTTTCAAGTGCTATCTGTGCCATCCAAGAACATAAGAGGTGAAATGTTCTGAACATAGGCCATATAGAAAGTGTACAGACACCCATACAGAATTTTTTTTGTCTGAAGACAAGCATGGAAACAGATGATAATGAATAGATACATCCTCTCGTTCTTTAAAGAACCAGTCTCCCATTTAAACTTAGCTTTGTTTTTGTTGCCAGCAAAAACAGTCAGATGCCTTTAAGCAGCATTCATGACAAATATATTTCAAGAATTTCCTTACTGTGCTGCTACCCTTCATCATTTCTAATCAGCCATTGCCAGAGCTTCGGGATATTATGACTTCACCCCAAACAGCTCATTAGAAAACATAAATACAAGCAAAGATGGGGGTACTGAAGCTCTTAAGCATCCTCACTTCTTGCAGATACACCAGAAAACCAGTAAAAACTTTAGAGATCTGTGTTGTCTGCAAAAGAATACATACATCTCAGTACCACTAAAAAAATTCCCTTATTTTTTTTCTAGGTCTACTCTCTTCTTGCCATCTTCTCAACCTGCATGGCCTTTCTTTCTTCTTTTCTCCTTCTCTTTTACATCAGACTACGTTAGTCTCTTGCACTTGTACTTCAGTTTTCTTCCCTATTTCTCATTTCTCATTTCAGCTGTTAGAACAAGTCTTCCATTGTAGGTCCAGAAGAAAAGGATGGCTTCTTCAACATGCACATATAGAAAGCTCTGAAAGCTAATCCATTAACATTTATTTTCACAAATAACTTTGTGGGTGTGTCTGCATTACAAGAGAAGGTCGTGGTCTTATTTACACCTTAAGTATATCTTTTTTTAGTCATTTCCTATGGCAAAGGCAGCCCATTTGCCAACAATGTACATAGTTTTCCTCAGTCCTGTGCTCTGTCATCAGAGACTGAGTGAGTTCTGTTTCCATATACGAAAGTTCAGAGGCAAAAAACATCATCATCTCAGAACACTGTGATGCCACCCGCCCAATTCAGAAGTGCCCTCACATTTACAGGATAAGTTAGCAGTTGCAGATTTCACTGTGGCTTCCAAATCTGATTTCCATGCTGCTTCCATACCCTCAGTAATCATTACCTTTCTGTTTCTCTACAATTCCCAAAAGGATCATAAACACATTGGGTCAATAAAGCAAGATAGCCTAAGAAAAGTTGTTAGTTTAGCACGGAAAGACAAGTTTTTCCACAATATTATACACACAAATTCCGAGAAAATACACCCATGAAACACTTCTACATGGCACAAGTTTTGCACAGAAATACCAGACAGATTTGAAGTGTACCAAACAGAACATGAAGTGCAGTTTGGAGTATTTTAAACAAACCATGGAGAGGCAAAAGGGAGTTCAGGCACCTCAAGTGCACTGGCGGTGTTCAAAGCCAGCAAGAATCTACTGAGAAAGATTAATTATCTTTTGGTTTTGCTTTTGCCTCTTCTTCAATAGCAAGGGATGCCCAGTAGTGGGTGTAGGGATTAAAGGATGGCTATGTCATATGCTAAAATTTTCTACAGATACAAAAGTTTATGGGCTTTCTGCTTGTACACAAAGAGTGTAACAGAATTGTTGTAACTCTTTCAGACACCACATCTCCACTAACAATTCTTGTTATTTCCACTATTTTTAAGGATGCCTTTCAGGATTTCATCAGAAACTGAGTCCTTTTTCAAATTCAACTGCTGTTAGTATGGTAGGAGAAGGACCTGACAGTTAAATCACTAAAGACAGGAAGTGACAGAATTTACTCTGTGAAGAAGCAGATATTCTACTTATTCACTATCCATGCTGAACAGTCATGCCAGTTATACCTAAACAACACTGGCTTGTTGCTATCTGGGCTACAGCACAGTGTATACACATTTCTGGAGGATGTACACAAGGTTAGGCAATGACTGTCTCTCAAGATCTACAAGTTAATTTGCCAACTTTTGGTGTATTTTAATTTTTTTCACCTTGATTGCAAGTTCCAATACCATCTTATACTCAATATCAAATTATGTTTTCCCATTCACATGTTTATTTTTTAAAGTTCTTTATACCTTTCTCACTGGATGGAAAGTTGATTGTTGCAATGTTGTTTCAGGGGAGCGACTGCTGACACTGATTTCTTCATCCAATGATTGAGACATGGAAGATATTTTGCTTCTGTCGAGAGGAACTACAGGCTTCTGGGCATCAAGTTCAGTGGAATTCTCACAGACCTATAAATCAAGATTAAGAGTTAGTGTTTTCAAAATCTTAGTAAAAACAGTAGCAAACTTGCATCAACACAGCACACACAATACAAAAAAAACTGGAAAGACTAACACAACAAAGACATTCAAACTCTAACTGGAGAGATAAATGAATAAATAGAGAGATATTTCTCTCATATATTCATAGAAAAAGATCAATAAACCTGCTGAAATGCATAGGTATTCCAAAAGCCATGTAAGGTACTAAGGTAAGTCATTCAAGGTGGGAACTCCACAGAGTTTACAGAATGGGAGACCTCAACCACCCTTCCACTGCAATTCTCACTGTTCTGAATAAGTTTCAAAGCCTTCTTATAGTGTCACCTTATCTTCCTTACACAGTTTGCATGCCCACTATCAAGCACTGACCCTTTTTCAAAGGCAGGATCTCTGGGACAGGGATTCAGAAGATGAGTTTTATTCCTTCTTTGCTATAAAAATAATGTCAGTCATTCAATTGTTCTGTCCTTCGTTTACCTACATACAAAGGATGAATGATGATGCTTTTGTCCTCCCACCTGTTGCTTGCCTTGTGTCTTTAGAGAGCCAGATCTTCAGGATCTTGGTTATTTATGCAGCACTTTACAAAAGTTTTGGACAGATCACTGTGAGGCATGAAGCTTCTGCTGATTACTAGCACAGATAAGGCAGCAGAAAGTTCAACCTACATGAAATCTTAAAGGTGTCCCCCATTTCCGAGCTTACATTGACCAGAAACAACAGGAAAGAACTTTTAAAACTTACTTGTGCTTCATCTTCAATTTGCTGCTGAATCGGGGCTGGTTGTCTCACTATGTAATTTATCTGACCAACTATGGTCTGTTGAACATGCTGAGGTGGCTTAGCTTGGTTCAGCTGCAAACTGGACTGCCCTTGGGCCTGGAGAAGAAGCTCCAGATCCTTTTTCATTTCCTCCAGTTCAAACTGGTGGTGCATTATGTCCAGGCTCTGCTGCATGACTTGTTTGTGAGTGTTCTCATACTGACTTGGTGGTGGTGATGCTGGTGACAGCTGCTGCTGCTGCTGCGGTGGTGGCTGCTGCACGTGGTTAGACTTTATCTTCTGAAGATGGCCAAGCTGCACTTGCACAGTTGATGTCTGCAAAGCAGTCTGTGAGCGAAATGGCTGTGGATGGCTTGTGTGAACCTGCTGAGCCTCATGTGATACAACAGCATAGCCCAGAGGCACAGTCTGTTGCAGCTGCTGGGATGGTAAGTGTTTTCCTGTTCTCCCAGATGCACTCTCTGACTCAGACCTTGACTGCTGCTCTCGTTCGGAGTGCGTTGGCTTCAAAGGCTGGGAAACACCCCTTTGCTCTTTGTCACGTTGCTGCATGCTGCACTGCAGGGGAAAGTGCTGCTGATGCAGTTCGGAAGGCTGTCGAAAATGTTGATGGGGGCTTATGTTCTGGTGAGAAGGCTGAGCTTTGTTTGGGTGAGGTACACTGAGGCAGTGTGAGCAACACACAGGAATCGGACACTGAGCAGCAGGGGGAAACTGATGTGGCTGGTTATTCACAGGCTCCAGCTGTGACACTGGGGAACAGTGCCCATGATACAAGGGTGTCTGTAATCCTTGTACATTGCCATACAGGAGGACATCTGAATGTGAAGTGTGTCCACCTTCCGTAGTGAAACCTCCTGCAAAAATAATAATAATAACAGCAAACTTACTCTGCCAAGATCTTGACAAATTTACAGAACGAAAACTCTAAATGACAGTCATTCCTTTATCTTTGGTTCATACATAAATGGGCTCATACCCTACCTTCAATATACCTTCAAGATGAATTTTTTCAGGACTTTGCAGTGATTTAAAATCACACTAAACTCCTACAGATGTCCATGGTACTCACGGTTGAAATACCAGCAAATGCTTTGAAAAACTACCCCCCACTCACATTATTTTAACTGATGTATATGGCTTATACTTCTACTCTTCACTAAACTACAAGCACATTTTCCCATCCATAAGTGCAGGTAGAAATGACTGCTTTCAGGGTTAAAGTGAGAAAAATAAAATAGATTGATGTTATGTAAGAAAGAATCATAAAAGCTAGAAATAGAAATGACCTATAAACTGATCTGTTCCTTGTTTTTAGCCGAGAGAAAATTATTCTCTGCAACTCTTTTGCAACTGTTTTACCTCTTCTAGTTTTAATTGTCTCAGAACAGGACGAGAAGAACCCTTTATGCCATTGATCTGCCCACCAAACTGAATTTACTGTAAAAACCCATAGCACCTGGAAAATGTATAACTGGTGGGAAACAAGCTGAAAGTATGCACATTCATTACATAAATAATACTGTCAATATTACATAGTCAGTGTCTTAAAGCCGTCTTTGCGCCCATTGATTGTAAGCATCTTAAGCACTTTTCAGATCCCATGGCCACGAAGATACTAACAGATCTGAAGAGTGTGAGCATAGCTACCCCTGGGTAAGCGAGAGAAAATAGCATCAGTGTCACAATAAGTACTCCATTTCAACCAAGGATCCATATGGGACTGGCAGGGTCACAGTGTTGTAGTTACATAGCTATTGCTTGCTGGGACAAAATTGCATTTCACATGCACCAGGCAAAAGCTAAGACTGTTTGGCAGCCAATTATGCTGCATGTTACGTAATACTACTTAAAAAATTATCCATTCTCACAGCCATTTGATTAAATTTGTAGTTGTGTTCTTACACTGTGATTTTCTAAGACACAAAAATGACATTTATAGAGTACATTCATAGGCAATGTTTATAGAGTAATACTTATAAATAATAATGCCTTCTAATAGAGGAAAAGCGTGAAAGTTTTTAGTCACGACAGCATTTCTTCAGGACTGTGACAGGTAGAACCTAAACCATGATTCAAAAAAAAAAATATGAATACTCCTTTTGGGAAAGTATATGTACGTCTTGTCTGTCCTTGGGCACTTGCCTAATAAAGAACACTATGTTGTTCTTACCAAAATTGGACAGTTGCTTACTCCAGTAGGAGGGATCCCAAGTGAATCTGATCTTCAGAGGAGAGGCTATGTCTGTGTTAGAGTTTGTCTCTAACAAGCGCTGGATCTGAAACACAATCTGGTGACAAATCAAAGGATTATGATTTTATTAACAATTAAAAGATCATGAAAAGTGTTTTATTGGAGAAACATTAAATCCTTAAAACATTTCTCACGCGTGCTGCATAATTTCACTTTATTGAGAAAATAAGCATTGCTCTTACCAGTTCTTTACTGAAGAGAAACGGGATGCTGTTTTTACTGCTCACTGCCCAGTTGACAAAGTTCTGCACGTGTTCAACCTGTGTACTTAAAACTGCAACACCTTGCAGTTGTTGCTCCAATTTCTGCTTCCTTTCGTTTGTGATTTTCTGTTAATAATGTGGAACAGTAGGAGATAGTTGTCATCCCTCGAGCAAACATAATGCACACAATCACTGGAGTTACAGCATGCACGTATGCTCTTATTTAGAATCTCTCAATCATCAATCATAGAGATAAAGCTAATCCTATTTAACAAAAGTGTCCAAACTCAGGAAGAAAAATGGCTTCTTCAGGAGCAAATTACAGCATTCTGGCCTTGGCTTAGCAGAAAAACATAGCACAAGAGAAGAGTAGAAGTCAGACTGAATTTGCCAATGGAGCTTTTCCTCATCTCTTACAACACGTAAGAGAGAATACCTAAGAAAGAATGCAACAGAGGTGAATCACGTAGTGATTCCTCAGAAAGTTCTTCCAGTTTCCAGCAACTCATGATTCAGGAACCACAAAGAAGCAGCTGTGTTACCACCCTCAGGGTACCTCTATCATATGCTTCAACTGCAAATGTAAAAACTGAAGAGTCAAAACCATAGGATCTTTTACAGAAAGCAGACCCGAGGATCCTTTTCTAAACATGCTAAGTGTAATGCTAGACAAATGAAGCATTAACATCAAAAGACGTTTTTTAAGTATTCAAACTGTGCACATATTTCTCTATAACAGCATTATAAAAGGTGGTTAACATGATAAGCAAACATTTTGCTACTTAATCATAAATCCTTGTCAACCATTGATTCCACGTAAAATTCAGCAATAAAAAAAAGTATTTGAAAACATAAGCAAAGGGACAATAACATTCACAGTCTATATTCTTTTCATTGGCTCTGGGATTTAATTTTAATTTAGTTTAATTTCCCAAGGTAGGAAAGAAACTAGACTCACTTACTTCAAGTTGTTCGAGAAGGATGTTTGTTCGTTTATTGATTTCATTTATCAAAACCATCTTGGCCATTTTGATTTGATTTTCTACTTTTTTGTGTAAATGTTTTACCTCAAGCAACCTGCAGGGAAGAGATACATATCCCTGGATGAGCCAACTGGTATATCATTTATTCAGTGCTTGGTAGGTATTTGTTACAAGAACTGATCTAAATGTTGACTAAGAAATCCAATGAAAGCTGAACCATTTCCTCTAAGTTCTGCCATTCTTCTCTTCCCATTTTATAGTAACCTTGACTGGAAACACAGTTTGTTCTGAGATTTCTGAAGAACTCAGTTATTTTTGAATCCCTGGAGGCATTCAAGCCCAGGCTGGATGTGGCTCTGGGCAGCCTGTTCTAGTGGTTGATGACTCTGCACACGGCAGGGGATTTGAAGCATAAGGATCATTATAGTCCTTTTCAACCCAGGCCATTCTACAATTGTATGATTTTTAAAATAATTCTTATTTCTATTATTTCAAATTCTAGGTCAGAAACAGTAGAGTATACAAAGAAGTCTTTGAAACTAGCTGTCAGGTGCCTCATAAGGACTATGGAATCCTGTATTACAATGTTGTGAACGTGACATAATTTAAACATAAATTTGATAGTTTTAATCTTCATTTTACCTATTCTCAAAGAAAAGGAATAGTATCTGTGTTTTATTATGGTAACCTGTGTTCAGTGAAAATAGTATTTTAACTCATAACTCATCTTCTGAAATAAATGCAAAACAACTACCTGTCTTCAATCTGTTTAGTTGAAACCTGAATTCCACTTTTTTTCTCTTCCACTTTAGCTACAACATTTTCCAGGATAGCTCTCTGATTTTGCAAAGCTTCGTCAAGAAGTCTGAACCTGCAAAGGAAGGGGAAATCTTTACTGTATGTTCATTTCCATTGATAATGTCTTGCTTTTTCTTTTATAAGCTTAAATAAAGCCTTGTTTACATTTCCTGCTATTATAATAGGTTAGAGGGATTTGTTGTCACCACAGCAGCATTATGCCATTAAGTACAACTGCCCATTGCTAGTCTTCATCTGCTGCTCTGACTTTCCATCGGGTAGAGCTTGCTTCTCCCTGCAGCCACAGACTTCTCTAAGAAACCTGGGCCAGATGCACAGCTCACAAGGATCAGTTTTGCTTTATCTTTAAAATCTGAATCCCACAGTGAAAGGAAAGGAAGCAGTTCCAGCTGCTCCCTAAAAAAAAAAAAAATTAAAATAAAATACAATCTAGTTCTGGATTTTTTTACTGAACACAGCTCACACGTGGCCTAAACATTGGTTTTTGCTCTTCTTTCCCTGGGAGAATAACTGCAAAGACACAGAGGTATTTAAAAGAAAGAGGTCATTCTAGATATCTGGTGGATGGCCAGAAGGTCTTGGTTTCAATATCTTAAAATACGTTCTTAACAACATTCCTTACCAGCCAAAAAATTAATTATTTACACTGCTGATTAAGGAGTTTATCATGTGTGATTTGATTAGTGGGGACCTACTTGAACTTCCAAACCTGTACGCTGAACACTCAGATATGGTCATTCTTTATTTTTCTGCCCACTACCCGGTGTCTTTGCCTATAGTACATGTATGAGGGAATTTGATTCTGCAACCCAGACAATCCATTTTAACTGTCACAGGCACTGTTCTTCTCACATTTCTCCTGCCTTTTTCCAAACATAATTCCTAGGGATCCATTTTAGCCTTTTGTATTTGAAAGCAGAAGTTGTATGCCTGAAGCAGAAAAAAAATAGGTATGTTCAAGTCAATTGCTCTCAGATGGACAGTTTGGGAGAGCAGCTGCCTTCATGTCTGTCTGGACATAACCCTCTGCTTCTTTCCTACCACAAATGCTGTGACAGCTATCCCAAACTTAACACCCTACATAAAGGCAGCGCATCTCACAAAAAGTCATGCTGCCACTGTGTATAGATAATTCCTTACATGATTCATACACCTCAGAACTGAATAACAGATTTGGACCATGCTAAGGATGGAGCTGAACTCTCATCTAGAGTCTCACGTTTGTTGGTCATGGGTTGGCAGTTGGACTTGATCTTAGAGGTCTTTTCCAACCTTAATGATTCTATGGTTCTATGATGGTACTTAAAGATACTCCTGTATACTGTGTCTGAAAGATCAAATAATTTGGAAGGAACTGCTGAGAACAGTGTAGAGTTCTGTAAGGGCTTTAACCAACATATTAAGCTCCCTGAGCAAAAGACAATGGAACTGAGTTTGTTGTGGCTATGAAGCTACACTGTGCTGAAATTTCAGTTGATAGGAAATGCAGATGGAACAGTCCTAAATCTGAATCAGATACGCTTTTAGGTAGGATCATGCGAAAGACATGAGGCGGCCAATGTCTGGTACCTGTGCTCCTTATGGTCTTTCAGCAGGCAGCTGCTGCATGTAAGGATATCACAGGTCTCACAGAAGAGCTTGAGTGGTTCTTGAGTGTGCACTGGACAAAGCAAGGGCAATTCATTTGCCTCTTCTTCAGTCACTGAGGAACATAAAGCAACAGTGTCATTGACCAGAAGTGCTATTGTAGGTCAGCAAAAGTGTTTCAAACTAATAATTTATAAATTTTGATGTTACTTCTAAAGACTCAGATCTTGGAACAATTTGATTATGTGAAGCATGGGAATTTGGTTTGAGGTTTTTGTTTGTGTGCATGCATGTGCTTTGTTTTGTTGTTTTTTTTTTTTTTTCCTCCTAGCACATCCTACAAATTGATCACATCAAAGAGACTCTGGAATTAATAATCAGACCTCTAAACTCTCATGATATTTAAATCCCTCTAGCAATTTTGGGTACCTGTTTCATGATTTTGAATGTGCTGATCTTGCAAACCAATTAACAAAACCACACTGTAAAACACAGAAAAGCAAATACATTAAAGAAACTTGAAGTCACAATGCAAGCAAGAAAATCTTCTGTTTTTAAAAAGCTGCATGGAATTGTTTTTCACAAACTTAAGTTCATTTTGAACACAACTTCAGCAACTAAAAGATATTGGTATTAAGCACTAATATCTGTTCTTATAATGATTTTCTAAAGATTAATGTGATGAAGACTACAAATGGACAGTGAACATGTAAAGTGGGCACACTCCACTCTGGATATGGTAGAATTATTTTAGGAGGAAGGAAGGAACACAGTCCACAATAGAATGCTCAGAAACTCTAAAAAATGGCAAAGAAAAATCCCTTGCATTACATTCACAAACACAGCCACATTGATTTTATTTTAATTATTTTTAGCAGATAAGCAAGCAGGTGGATGCTCTTCCACCCATACGGGGTTTATATATTTTATATTTATACATATGAGGAAAAATAAGAAGTCCATAATATTTATCTAAAATTGAGTACAAGTTGGATAAAACCTTTCTAAGTGTTGAGCACATGTAGAGTATGCAAGCTCACAATACCAAGTTATTTCTATTAAACTCCAGCTTATAACAAGATGCTGTCTTAAGGATCGAAGTATAATGAAGCTTAATAACCATTTCATGTAATGATTTCTCTTTCTTCTTTTCTTTCTTTCAGGCAAGTTTTTTACTCTCTGGATAACAGTAATCATCCTAGAGGAATTAGTGTTTTTTTCAGTTCTGTGTCAGATTTAAGAGATGAGCAGATCTCAAATGCAAACTGAGGATAAAAAAATCAATATAATCTAATTACAGCACAGACCCAGAGCCTCTGCCACTAGCAAGTCCCTGATTCAAATGATACACCAGTGGGAACTACCACTGAGTCATGGTATTCTCAACCTATGCTATACTAAGATCAGACCTACATCCCTTTAGTTTTAAAATGAGTTGAACTCTAAGAAATCTGACATGAAACAAAGGCACAAGCCTGCTTGTGCTTTTCCTAGAAACAAACATCTTGATCAGAACTCAAGTTAGAATTGAAGATTAAAAAGATGAGAAAACATTCTAGTTTGTGTTTTCATCTTTGTATTTATGCAACACGCACAAAACCACAACTAAGCCACAGGTAGATTTTCTTACTATCATTTATCAACAACACGAGCTCGTAAGCTTACTCAACATGAATTGAAATTATAAACAGTCGGAGCCTCAAAACTACTTTTCTGATCTTGCCATCAACTCAAGAAGAAAAATGTATTGTCCATCCAATCAGGGTATTTGAGGGGGTGCTAGAGATCTTCATTTTACATTATTCTCTAGAAAAGACCTAGACAATATTTAAATGTCATCTGTGCTTGTCCCTGGAAGTGTTCAAGAGAAGTTTAGACCACGTACTAAAGGACATGCTTTAGTGGGGAAATGGTGGTAGATGGTTGGACTGGATGATCTTGGAGGTCTTTTCCAACCTTGGTGGTTCTATGACAATTATCATTATTACACTTTCTGTTCACATTCTATTTGTCAATGGCACATCATGTGCTAAGTGAAGTGCCTCAAACTGTATTTTGCATGAACAGCCAGGAATTAAAAGAACTCAACCTATGGCAATAATAAAGTACAGGCTTCTTAAAGCAAAATTCAGAAGTCACATTATAATTTGTGTAAGCAGTGAGCTACTACTATGTATTTTCCTTGTTCTGCTTCCTTATAAAGAAGGTGATAGGGCAGCAAAAACAACTTCAGATGAAAGCAAAGTGTAAACTTGAATTCTATAGAATTACAACACTCTTATTTTAGGTTACAAATCGCTTTTGTAAGTTTAGGTTAGTATATGCCTCAATACTGACTCGAAGTAAAGAAAATAATGATCAGCAACAAGAGATGACCATTCTCTGTGGATCACTACTGTACAGGGATGAGACACCTGCAGTGGGTTTCATTTGTAATTGCTGATAGTAAAACTCAGAAACCATGCTTTTCACTTACGAAAGGAACACACTACAGCAATCACAGCCTTTTGCTGTCTGGCACTCTCCTTCCCACACCTTGTCCATCAACATGACAATTGCTTTATGGCAGTTTCCCTAAAGAAATCACCCAAGTGGAGACAAAAATACTGCAGAGTCGAGACCAGATGGCCTGGTAGCCCACCAAACCCTAGCTTAGCACTCCACAGACTGAAAAATACATGGAACAGGCTGTTTCCATGAAGCACAAATACCAAAATCTTATAAATAACATGGAACGCCGATTGTGGCAAGTTCAGACACAGCTACAGAAAATCCAAATAATCTCTCATTGACTGCATTAGTCTCGCTCATGCAGAGCACAATATCTCTGGCACACAGCCTGCAGCTGTTCCATTTTCTAGTCAATAACTGATATGAGATGAATTATAAATATTCAAGTGTATTTTCAGTACCTGTGCAGCCCTTCAGGGATACAGACAGGAAGTGGTCCCCGGTTTCCTTGCCATGCCTGTGTTCCTCTGTACATGTGCTGCACAGCCACTTATTGCAGCTTGTACAGAGACTATGAGCAGGTCTCTTCTCTTTACACATGTAGCAGCTCTAAGAACAAAAAGTGCGATTACATACAAAGATAACAAATCAGCCTTTAGAAAAAGACTTAGCTACATTGGCAAGCTTCCTATTTTGCTTTCTTAGATTAGTGCGACTTGAGTGATTTTAGGAATTCGGTTATTGTTGTAAAAGGGAATGGAATAAAATTAAGATCCAAAACTCTTAAATCACATTGGTTGTCTTTCTGTGCTCCAGTACAATAAGATGTGATTATAACAAAGTGCAGGAACGATTCAGCAAAAACCCTAGGGTCTGCGTTACACACAGGGTCAGAATAAATCACCACAATGACTTGTTTCTTGTGAACCAGAAGAGCCACAAGACTATAAAATAAGACTTGTATGATTTCAGTTTAAGGAGGGCTATGGGAAGTTACTTTTGAAAATGATTGATGGGATTTGTAATCCCTTTCTCTTACTGTTTTTAGCCTGATGGCTGTAAAACATCAATAGCACACAAACCTGACACACACATATGAATATGTGTAAGTATATAGAGACAGAAAGATGTTTCTTTATTTTCATTGATATGAAATTACATATATAAATTGGAACTATTTCAGTAGTGCTACTCTAAATCTACATTGCTTCACTTAAAATTAGTTTATCTGTTGTAACATTGTATGAACCACTGACGTGATACAGTGCAGTTGTAGAACAGGCCAACGATAATGCAATTTAGAAAACAATACAGAAATACCCACATATTCTTAACATAAAACTTATTTCCTACTCTCTTCAGAGTTGACCAAACCCAAGATCAATTTACATATTGATATCAACTGTGATGAAATGAAAATGTAAGACAGACATGGGAACATCAGCTGAACCAAAACTTGTAACTAACGATCATCTCTAGTGATGCAACAGTATAGGAAACGCCTTTTGTTATATAGGCCATGTTGTCTGGAACTCTCCCTAAGGGTGAAATGAATAAAGCAGCATGTAATTGAAGTGGGTGATTTGATTCCTTTGTCATCCAGAATGAACTCAGGAGTTATTTCAAGAGTGTAATGACTTTTCACTTAAAAAGGATTTGCACAAGGCATAAAATGAAAAGTCTTAATGTTAATGTACTAATGGGCAGAGTGAAGACAGTGATGTAATTTTACCATCAAAGCATAAAAGCTTTGCCACTAGTTTGTCATCAGATGCAACACGATGTATGCAGTTACAAAATACCTCCTGTAGTTACACATAGCTCCTGAATATTACTGCTACTGTCACAGCTTCTAAAGCAGCGAATAGATGCCAAAGGGATTCTTACGGCATCCATTCTGTTGCCCATCAGCTTACCTTCAATATGGTTTGTTACAATTGGACTCCAGCTACTCTGATGGGAAACACAGACATATATAGCAGCATGCATTCAGCATGTAGGCCCTGATGAAGTAAAATTATATATATATTCTCTTTGCTGTGTATCAGAGGATGACCTTAGAAATCCTAAGGGAAGAACAATTACAGCTCTTTCTGTGTTGGTCTTCTGGGTGTTAAACCACAGTATCAACATTAAGTGGAACACCATATTCACCTCAGTCTGAGACTCAAGATTGGCTTAAAGGATTTATTTCACCAGAGGAACAAAAACATAGTTGTTATTATTCATTTGAACTTCATCATTCTCTTCAGTGGGGCTGTGCAGGCAGCTCCCAGAGTTAAGGTCATTTGATGACGTAGAAATGGTATTTTCAGCAAGAGACTTTGAACTGCATACTTTTGACATTTCTGCAGCTGGTAGGTAGCACATTCTATCATTTTTGAATGATAGAACTCACTGAAAAACCTCTTGCACCCAAACACTCTCTTATGGGCTTTGGCAGATTTCCATTTGAACATCAGGTAAGTTAAGAAAATGATGGCTGTGCTTCAGTTGGATGAGCTGGTGCTTCTCCCCCTGATACCATAGGTAGTAAGAATGTGGCTCTAGTTTTAAGAGGAGGGTGTTTAAAGGACAGTAAGCAGGGCTTTCTGTCATATGAATGTCAATAAAAAGGAAGAAAGCGAAAAACTATTAGGAATGTTCCCAAGTCCCTCTGGGATATTCCTGTGCTCCAGTGAGAATTCTGCTTTCCTGAACTGCTCGTAGGACTCCTAAGGGGTTACAGAACAGAAAGGAAAAAAAAAGAAAAAGAAAAAAGAAAAGCACATTCTTTTAACAAAAGTCTAAAAAACCAATCTAGATAATAGATTTTCTCATTTGATTTCCTTTCTATACCAACTCTCATTGAAAGGTAAATGAAGTGAGTCATAGTAATTAAGAAATCCCATTACAATAAGGTCATTCTACATATTCAACAGTATCCTCTGAATTTAGCTCTTTTCAGAGAATATGTGAATGTATCATTCTCTTTTAAAGTTACATGGCACTCTTCAAGCAACTTAGAACTGTAGACCACTCACTTTGCTCACCTTGATTTCTGAATTCCCCTAGAGCACTACATGGATGAGATTACACGTTCTCTCCATTTTAAAAATGGAGAAAATGAAACATGGAAATGATTGATAGGGAAGATGTACAGCCCATCAGTACTTGCTTGCAACTATATCAGTGGATCAATCACGTAACTTCAAGAGGTCTGAAGCCTTCTGCATGGGGCAGAATTGACAAATTGTTGCTGCACCCACTGGAGTTTAGAGGAGTGGAAATATAGATCTTCCACCATATATTATGGAAAAAGTATTCCAATTATGTTTTACATCCATTCCCCCCAAAAACATTGAAATACAATGTGACTTCTTTTATCATTAAAATAATCAGAAAATTATAATCTTCCACAGGTTCTAATGGGTAATCTTAGTGTAACCATTCATCCAATAGTTTTGTTCCTGTTTGCTTTGTGTTGAGAGCTGAAAGGGGATAATGAGGCACCCAAGAAATCCATCATCATCCAGACAATACATAATATATACACAGTAATTATATGTGTAAGCAATAATTATAATAATAATATACACAATAAAAATAAATTGTCACAGATTCAGTCTACATCACTAGCATCAGTATATTTTTTTTTATTACAGTCAAGGTCAATCTTCAAATAAGGTTACAAGAGTACTATGAAGGCAGGAAGTTCATCCCTAGCAGTGATGTACTTACAGTCTGCAGAAGCAAAACATAAGATTCTGTTGTTCAAAATGATCTGCTCTGTTTGTCAAACAGTGTCAGTGCTTTAACAACTCCCAAGGCACCCTACAGTGTGGTTTTCACTCACCTTTGCCATAGCTGAATTTGCAGTGGGAAAATCCTTGAGAAAGCAATTTTCAACTACATCTCTTGCAAAACAGGTCTGTTTGCACGCCGGGCAGGAAAGAATACCTACATTAAAAAAAAACAGAAAAAGAAAAAGAAAACACAAACACAAATATAACAGTGCACACCAGCAATGTGAACCAGGAAATAACAGAAACCACACTTAGGTATTGCTGGCTTTTTTTTTTTTTTTTTAATTTAAATCACACTAACACTTATCTGCAGGAAACTATGGTATTCTTCAAGCCCTAAGATACCTGTGGTTAGATGCAGTTAATTGCATATGGAAGAAAAAAAAATAAATCCCTAGAAGTATACATCACAGTTCAGGTGATTTCTTGATTTATCTCAGTATTTATTAAGGATATCCACGAGTGCAAATTGCCATGAATTTATCATGGCTTACAACTTTGATAAAAACTGAGCTACATTTTAAGCTGCACACTGTTGTGACAGACATACCTGTGCTTTCTACTAGCTACCATTCTTCTAAAACAGCTTTGCATTACCAGAGGTACACCAGAGCATAAAACACATACTGCTTCCTACCACTTTTACAGTATGCCACGCTATTCAGCTGAAGCCACAGAGAAGTAACAAGCTGTTAGCAGAAGCAAAGAAAATCAGAATGAAGGTTAAAAAGTTTCAACTTCAAAAACCAAAATTACAGGACATCTACTACAACAAATCCACAAGTGACAAAAGGACAGTGGGCCATGTTCTGCTGACATTCCTGAAGCAGTGAAAGCAATGCAAGCAACATGAGCAGCAAAACCTAGCTCCACCTCCATAAGCTAATACACAGCTGGTATAAACCTTTGTGTTAGCTTGGCTGGGAACTAACACTGCAGCTTAAGAAGTTGTCCTTAGAGAGATGCAAAAATGCAGTCATGCAGTTACTTCAACCCTGGGCTTCTGGGACTAGCATTCATATTTTGCTAGATGGTCCAGTGCTTTTTTGAAAAGGGAAGTGCATGTTTCGATCACATTTCAGCAAACTACCTTTAGAAGTTGTGGTGTCAGTCTATTTTTACCTTGACTTTTTTTCAAATCTAACTCTTTCCATTCCATTGAGAAATTTCCAAAATATCAAAGCTGCTTTTACCTCATCGAGTGATCACTGACAATAACAAACAGCAACATTTTCCATGGCTAAACGATGCAAGCTCATTAAGGCAGGTTCTTAAAAGAAAGATCAATTACAACTTTCTACTAGACTGGCGTCGTTCAATGTTCTCTTTCCTTCACTAAAATTATTTTTAAATAAGGAGAGTGGCTTGTAGACTAATTCAATCTGAAGTTGTCTATTACTCTTCATATGAGATGGTCACCATAGACACTGATGTTCTCCAGGTATCTAGTGCTACCTGCCCTCGTGGTACAGCTCCTTGATTCCTGACCACAAGTACAGTTCAAATCCTGCCTGCCCCTCATTTTAGACTTGGGCTACTGCTGTTTTAACAACAGGGCAACACGTTGTCAGAGACACACAAACCACAAACCCTTTCTACATTACCACTTCTGACAGAATCAGTCTTTAGTCAGATACCTGACTACATTCATTTTCTTTCATATTCCTTTGAAAAAACATTGAGTTCCATTACATGTCCTATGAAGCAGGACTTCTTACAAAGAATTGCTGCCACAAGTTTTAGACCTTTTTAGCCTCATTATTCTAAGAAAAGCAAAAGTATATTGTCTGCTATTTTCCAAGGTTGCATTTACAATCAAACTATGATTTGGAGGCTCAGGTAGCAGACTACTGCCTGCCTCACCCTTGTTTCACCATGCATTTTGTACAACGGTGCACATGAGCCCCCAGGTGGCCATGCTACCCAGCTACCAGGCACCCCAAGGGAAAAGGTAACACAAGCAATTGCCAACACTGTACTCATCCCCTGGGTACAGAATCAGCACCTCATCTAAGAGTGCTCTAGTGACAGAGCTACGAAGAGGCTAGAAACCCATTTGATAAAGATGCTCACAATTGCAGAAAGCTGTAGAAGTCTTTCAACCTTTTCCTCTCCTTTGCATCCTTAATAATAATGAGCACAGTTAAAAGGTTATCTTATTTATCCACAATCTTTGTAGCTAATCACCTTCATACGTTACATCCTAAGACAACAGCTTTTGTATTGTCACAGAATAACCATCTCACGCTTTCCCAAATTATGATTGTGTGTCTTTTAGACATTCCATTAAAAGCTCAGTCCTCCGGAGAAATATAACAGCAGGAGCACTGCAGCAGTTAAGATAAGATGCATTATCCAAACAGTGCCCCCAGCTCCTTGCAAATGGTGTGCACTGCGAGTGTCAGGGAATTGCAGCACTAATTCCTAGAAGGTGAAACTGGGCAAGCTTCCACATGAACTCTTACAAAGCAAGACAGTCACAGAAATAAAGGGGCAAATACATTTTGATTGATAAGCTGGGAAGCAAAATAGCTACTTTGCAAGCAGCGTCCCAAATAAGTCTCTTGGGACATGCTCTAATTCTTGGTGCAGCTGATAGGAAACCATCTAGTGACTTCACAGGGAATTGCCTCTAGCCCTTTGAGATCACAAACCAGTTTCTTACATCAGTAACAGAAATTGCCCAAACGGTGCCAGCTCTTGATCTGGCTAACACAGAGCTCCATACTGAGCTACATAATGTGCCACAAACTGACCTAAGAGAAAATTCTCAGCAGGTTACTTTCTTAAGGAAAGAGTGCATGGCCATCAGAGCTTCCTTCACTGACACACCACACAGGTGAGCACACAATCTTAAACAAAGCATTTCTGGGAGCAACAGCTTACAGGAAAACAAAGGTAGCACTCAGGACTTTGCTACAGCAAGGACAACTTCTGTCAATTCTCCATGAGGTTAAAAAAAAAGTTAATATTGAAGTTACATATTTTATTATACTTCAACATACTACCCAGTTAGTACAGAATGTTAAACCAAATCATACCAATTGAAAGATATTTAATGTGAAGCTCGTGGCCTCAGGCTAGTTCACATGAACTTTAAATTGTGCTAATCTGTTTCAAACCGGCAAAGTATAAAATACAGTGTGTAAAGAACATTATCAATTTAAGAACAGGCAATATTGCGTTTTTAATGTTCTTTAAAGAAAGCTTCAATACTTCCCACCTGAACAAAACATATTTTTTGTGTGTCTTTTAGTTCTGCACAAATGCCTTCTTATGCATACTAAGAAACACAATTGTGTTAAGGAGTTTAAAACCACAGAGATTTCAGGGGTACATGACACTAATGCTGTTTAATAGCTGAGGATATCTAAAAGCAATGCCCAGCATACCATGTTACAATTTATCTCCATATTTTAAATTTTAGTTATGCTACTTGCACAGATCAAGCCCCACACAAACAGGTCAAACACTGTGTCAGAATCATCACTGCAGACCATCAAATGGTTGCTTTGATTGAATGCCTCAAATAGCCAAATAACTGAACTACAATGATCTCCAACCTAAGACAGAATGAACACTATAAGTTAACAGATGAAATAATGGGGACACCATGGCAGTACTGGAAGTAGTTTCCTACTCATACAAGAACAAGCCAGCCTTTTCGTATCTCCTAATACTGGGTTTTATGCTTCAGACTCCACCAGAAGCATAGAGGAAGGACTCCCTGAATGTGGAAGCATTGAAGATCACAATGGTTTATCTGATTTTACTTCTCATTTCATGCCTTTTTCATTTAACAGAAGCATGTGCTCCCTGGAAATTCCCAATATTTTTCAATATAAATTCTCAAGGAGTCTAATAAAATTTTGGCATCATAAATGCACTACAGAATGATTTCTGAAGCAATTGTTCAGAAATTAAGCAAATCTTACATAGATGTTAACCAAGAGCCCCAAGCAGCAGCTACTTCAACAGTACAAAGTGAGCACACCTTGCTGTGCTTATGCTTGCAGTACAAATCATCATTAAAGTATGACTTCCCAGAAACTCCTTACCTGTCCTCAGGATAGCCAGTCACTTCGTTACACACCAAGTCATTCGTGTCAGGAGCAGGGGGTTATTAAGCACAACTGCACACACAGTGTGCTCCCTGGAATAAGCCTTTGCTATAATGCAGGTGGAAGCAGATGCACCTTTGGCAGAGTATCTGGGGGTGCTCTCCCCTCCTCAGCAAGAAATGCTAATGAATCAGAAGGTCAGAGAGATGTACTGGTCCACCGCAAAGCGAATGGGATTTTTCTCTGGCCTTCCTGAGATTCATTCAGCTCTGCATTAAGTTGCCTTGGCTGCATTTTTCCTGAACAAGTGAAATAAAAACCCCACAGATGGAATGAATATCATCCTCCTCCTTCTCTTGCCTGGGTCTTCTCCTAATCCTCACAAAAACCTGGAGCCAGTGTGCAGGAGGAAAGAGTAGAGCTTTTCCAGATTCAGGTAGCTGTAGGTCTCATAACACCACTCACTCCGTGGTACACTTCACAGACCATTCCCTATGTGTTTCTCTTGCCTTACCTCCTGACCGCTGCTTCTAAAAAGCAGTTAGCTTGTTAGAAGAATCTGTACTTTGCAGACAGCTCACTTGCATATGTTACTGTTACACACTGTGGGTGAAGGGAAGAGTAGCCAGGAGCCCTAGAGATTCACTGTTTGTACATACGAGAATGATGCAACTTGTGGATCTAAATAGCAATCCAACATGGAATTACTGCATTCAAACAACAGAGTTTATACATTAAGAGATGAGGAGACAAATTCTGTTATGATGTAATCATGATGCCCAAATGAGGGACATTATTGCTATCAAAATCTCTTGAGGTAGAAAAAAAAAAACTATGAGCTGTTGTCATAAACTTCATAGAGTTTGCATCTGAACTATACTGGTAGAAAGGAGATAGCAACATTTGCATAAGCTGTTTTTTCAGAAGTTCATTACTAACAGCTCTTAATCTTCTGAAATCACTATTTGCGACATCACATTTGGTTGCTAATGATGTGGGTATGCATTTATGAAGGCTAGCAAGGATACTTACGTTGGATTTGTGTGCCATGTTACTGTGACATGCAGGACAAAACCTCACTTCAGAATGATACGCAGGAAAAAACACAGATGAGCTATTCTCAATGTATCTGAGCTATCAGGTAGTACTGAGCAATCGCTGAAGACCACATTGAACAGACTCCCAGGAATCACCATCACCAGAGGAATCTGAACATGTAGCCCTACACCTCTATCTTTCCAATAGTAACTAGACAGTAGGTTGGAGAAAATTCCACAACGGTGGAACCCGTAGGCAGACACAAACACCCAACCTGAATATTTCAATCCCATATCTGGGAGATCCAAAATCAGCTTTCAGGAAAACAACAGCATTCTGCCACCAAAGCCCGCTCAGGCATATACCATTCAAGTCCTAACTCCCTGCAGACCAGGTTGCTCACACCCTAAAACAGTTTCATTTCCGCAAAAGGGAAAAGTATGTGGACAGGACATTAGCAAAAATTTCTTTTCCAAAAGAGGATCAACTGCTGGAACAGACTCCTCAGAGAGATGGTGGAGTCACCATCCCTGGAGGCGTTCAAGAAACATTTAGATGTTGTACTGAGGGACATGTCTTAGTGGGAAATATTGGTGATAGGTGGACAGCTGGACTGAATGATCTTGGAGATCTTTTCCAACCTTGGTGATTGATTCTACGAGTCTATGACAGCAAGGTACTGACCCTTGTACTGAGAGTTCCTCTGTAAAAACACAAAGACCTAAAATTTTGGGGAGCCCTCATGTTTTTAATCCACCTATATGCAATAATCTAATTTGTAAGTGACAGAGCTGAAGAAAATTTGCAGCAATCATTCCTGTAAGTGCAAACTAGTGTCTGCAGCCTGTACACAAATGAAGTAGAAAGACCCTTTCAATACCTAAAGCCTTGGCTCACAGGCTTGTTTCAAGGTCCTCCAGTGTAGTCAGGTTTGAACAGGAAGAGCCCTTAAGCTGGTAGTCTGGGAAATGATCCAGCACAGATAATTCACCTGTTATTGCCCTAAGAATTGATTAGCATAAAGTAACAAACAGTGGAGCTATCACACATACTGGCTGTCTGCATGCTGCACCTATCCCTCCACTCTTTTTCCTCCAGCAATCAGCAGAATAATTATTCTCACAGAGCATTAGCTACAGCTCAAGCTGCAGGTGTAATTTACGCTTCCTTGGAGACCCAATTAAAGGTTATAGGAAACAGTTCTGAGGACAATCTCCTGCTCTACAGCTTCATATTTATGTAACTAGTCCCCCACTGTCTCACTTGCCCTTTGGATCAGGCATCTGAACAACCACGTGAGAAAGGATGAGTAACCTCAAACACATTCTAGGATGACTAAATTAATATATTTTCAAGAGTGCCCTTTTTGGAATAACGTTTTTACTTCCTTTTTTGAAATGAAAGATATACTTAGTGTTAAGTGTATCTAATTAAAGCAAATTGGTGTTCTCCTTCAGAACTAATAGGAGCGATGCATTGCATCACTTGCCTTGTATGATTGCACCAAAACATTGTTATTTGGGGCATCAAGTCAGAAAAACTGTTACACCAAGAAGGCCAAGGTGCTTCACTCCAAGCCTAAAAGTGGGCTACAGAACTCAGCAGAAGTGCATTTTGTCTTACACACAGATATAGTATAAGTCAAGTCACTGCGTTTGTGCCTGGAGTCTGCTCTTATGCCAGCATACCATACACCTTATGCCAAAATATCATTGTGAAAGTCTAGAGCCAAAAGAGTCAGAGCTCAACCTCCTTAAAACAACCCCCTGATGATAACTCTGAAGGAAAAATGCAAGCATGGCCAGTGCTAGGCCAACTGTTGGATGTCCTTCACTGAAAGGCCTTTGCAATGGGGAATCTGCAGTTATACAGAACACCACTCTTATTAGATAAGAAAACCATGTATTTTCAGCCAGCAGTAATAGAGCACAGCAAGCTGGCATGTGTTAACAGCAAAGTCACATTTCTTCTCTTTCATATTCTGTTCTCGCTTATTTTATCTGTTCAGTTTGCATATCTCTAACATGCAACCCCGCCACATTAGTTGGCATTTAAGCAAGGATCTTGGACCCTTGGATGCTCATAGAAAGCTAGTGTCAAACAAGTGCAGACAGTTTTAGACTTCTCTGCAGAACGTTGAAAGAAATTATGCAGCCATTTTCCATGATTTTTGTTATCTGAGCCAGAGAAAGGCCAAAGCATGTTTCTAAAATAGCATTTCAGAAAAAAATAACACAGAAGGTTAGTATAAGAACATTGCTCTCTGGGGCCTAAATTATGATTTAAACAGTGCCTGTGATGATTATTATTATTATTTTTTTTTTTGGAGAGGACAAATAAGCAGCCTTCAAGATGTCTCCAAAAAACATGAACCTTTCACAACACACCTCTACAGTTCCTCTTCCTGTTCCTTCCGGAGTTATGACATTGAAAGTATGAAAATGATTTACATCATCAAATATCTGAAGGAAAGAAAGATTTGCAGACAAAGAGGAATTTATTTTGATGCTAACCCCCAATTCAGACAGATTTGGCTTTGAGTGCTTTCAGAACTCAGTGAGAAGGAGACAGGCCCAGAAGGGCAGCACACAAGAACCAACCATTTGTTTTCACAGTGCACCATGAGTGGCAGAGGATTTCACAAACGTATCCTGGCTGACTCACAGTGGTTGCAGTTTCAATCACTAATTGAAGAGACACAGATGTTTTGGTTTTGCTGCTCTTGTTGCTTATATATGAATGGAGTTTTGCACCTGGTGTCTCACTTCATTTACAGTGGGTCATCATTGTGTGTTATTTCTTTCCTCTACCATTTCTCCAGTCTTTTCCTTTCCCATAGAAATTTCCCAACTACAAGAGAAGGAGGAAGTAAACAGAGAAACTTCAAGAATATAGATGTGGACCATTCTTTCTTCCAATCTCCTGTACACAAATATTTCCCAACCCGCTCTCAGGTGCCCAAATAAACATCTGATATTTTAATGATTCATGAGAACCCCCAGCTGCACTTCATCCAAGATCATCAAGAAGCATAAATTCTTTTCCACTTTGCAAACAAAAACAAGGAGGAGAAAGGAATGACATGGATGTCAAACGAGCACACACAAAAAAAACCAACGTAGTGGTGGTTTTCAACATCACTCAATTACAAAAGAGGCCCCTCATACTTAAAACCTGGTGTGACTGGACATTTAACATTTCAAGGAGGCATTTTCTTGAAATGACTGCTTTGCTGCCTGCTTCTCCTACCTTTATGTCTTTTCCTGTCTGCACCCTCCCACAGCCTTTCTCCTTTGCCATTCAGTTATTCCTTTATCTTCTGTGTTCTGCCAGCTTCTCAGCAGTCATCTTCTAACACTATTTCCACTTGTGCTTGAACCTGAACTTATCTAGTTTATTTTATCACATCAATGCAGATTATCACCACCTTAGGGAAAATATCTTCAATTCCTCCATGTTTCTAAAACCTGCTTTGGAAGAGATAATAAACGATGTGATTTATTCATCTAGAGCTCAAAGCCTGTGGAAATACAAGCAATCTATGTGCCTTTGCTCTCCTTATAAATTAGTAATGAGTTTGGAATGCTTCCCCATGGTAATTAAGCCTCATTCAGTTAAAATGACTGTATTCTGAGATGGAAGTCCCTTTTCATTCCAAAAAAAATTACGTATTTTCTATTAACAGCATCACTAGAAACTGTACAAATGATTTCAGCACTTGAAAAGCTACACAGCCCAAAATGCTTCATGTCCTAGCCAGCTTCAGGCAATTTGTTAGGACAAGTTACAGCATATCCCTCAGTCATAAGTGCTTAGATAGAGTGAAACCACACTTAAAATGAGAACAAAAGGAAAGCGCAAAGAGTTTCAGTGCACCACAATACCCATATTCTAATAACAATTGCTGTGCCCTCCATGAAGAGCAAAGAGCCGGATGTCACTGTTTACTGTGGTGTTTGCAGGGACAGGAAAGGGAGAAGAGGAGGTATATTAACTCTAACCACAACCACAGAGAAGTCCAACATGTCCAAAAGAATAAATATTAACTTAGCCTAGCAACTACTTTCTTGCATTTCACTGTATGTTTTAAGCAAAGCAAATATTCATAAAGTCACACTTGGTAAATGAAACCAAGACCCTTCTGGAAAACATGATTGTTGTCTGTCTGCATCATTTCTATTCAAAGCACTGCTGCTGGATGGAGATTGTGCTAAAGGAAGTTTTCCTCAGTCCATTCCTTGCTCATACACACCTTGAGTCTCCTAGCTTATTCTTTCAAAGTAGCTACATAGAAGTGTTCCTCAAGCCATACATGTTTATAATACTGTATTACAAAGCACCTAAGTCAATCACAGGCTCATAAACATTACCTTCATATACAACTTCATGCACAGTGGAAATGTAGCTGTATCCTTGAATCAGCTCTGGAAGGCAGTCCTTGCAGAAGGAGTGAAGGCATGGCAACATCCTGGGTTCTCTCCTGCACAGATCCCATTTGCACACCAAGCATTTCCTCAGCACATCCAGGGGCTCCATTGCCGTTGGCTGAGGTTTGACATCAAAAACACGGAGAGTCACAAAACGGCTCATGTCAGCCCCTCTGCTTCCCAAAACACTTGATCTCTTAAGCACAAAATAGAAGGCAGCAGTGGGGTGCACGTTCTCAGAAACAACACTTACTCAGTCCCTTGAAGAAAGAGGAAGTTCTTTGCAGCTAAAAAAAAAAATAAAAAATCACATAACCCGCTTTACCAAAAAAAGAAAAAACAAACCAAAAACAAAAACCAAACCAAACCTTTGCAGATTGTTGTGCAGGAAAGCGTGGTTTAAGGTTTACAAACCATGATCCCACTATCTCTCTATAGTACTTGCAGCTTTTGTAAAAAACTGAAGTAATCTGTTCTATTGATCTACTTACAAAGCTGGTATCGGGCTGAACTGTCACATGCTGTACATTTCCTGCTAGAAGCACTGAAACCATGCAATAAAAATAATGATATTCTCTGATTGCTTTTATAATTACACCTCAATATTTCAGAGCTTGCAGGTAAAGCAAATAAAGACAATCATAACTGCTCGTACCTCCATCATTTCAGCAATGCCCATTAGAAAGCTGCCTTGATAAATGCAATGCAACTTCTGTTGAGCTTCTTAGAAATCTAATAAAGTGCACTTTGCAGTGATCAAATTTCACCAGTCAAGACGAACACACATCAGGTTATAGACCAAATTGGAACTTTCTGCAAGCAGGACATTTCCTTTGCCAACCTAAGCTCCTCAAGATGAGTTGAGTACTTTGCAGATCATGTACCATCCTTGATTCTCAAATGTACAGAGATGTCAGATACAGCCTGCAATGAGAAACTTTGGCAAGTTGCATCCAAGAAGGAAAAGCAAACAGTCTCATCTCCTTTGGAAGCACCCCTCTGGCTGACTGAACCCCCTGGTGGGGCCAGAGCCCCACATGACTGCTCACTGCCTTGGCGTGGTGGCCTTGCTGCCAGCAGTACAAACTTGCAGCTGTCTCCAGATCTCCCCATCACAGAAGAGCAGCAGCTCTAATCTTAGGAATAAACATCCCCTTGGGGGGAGTCCGGCTCAAGCAAGGTTCCAATGGAAATGGTTAGCAGAAAGACCTTCTTCTTTAATGAAACAAAATTATAGACGTCTCAGAAGTCCACAAATGGTTTTGTTGTGTTTTTTTAAATCTTTTTTAGAAGTATTGCATCCTGAAATCCTAATTATTCAAACTACTTTAAAAAAGTAGTTTCATACCCAAGACCCACTACTAAGAAAAGGTAGATATCCATCAACTTTACTGAATGCACTTCAACAAATTCAAACCCATCACTAAAACATAGTTGTAGCATCAAAACAACTGGTCTGTTCAGAAATTAATTGTGGTGACTGTACCTGTAGTTTAAGTAATAGATGGTACAAAAGCAATTATTACAGGATAGAATCACAGAACGATTTGAGTTGGGAGGGACCCTTAAAGGCCATCCAGTCCAACTACCCAGCAGTGAGCAGGGACATCTGCAGCTCAATTAGGTGCCCAGAGCCCCTCCAGCCTGACCTTGAATGTCTCCAGATATGGGGCACCCATCACATCTGGCACGTGATGCATCACATCATCTTTCAGAGGCATATGCCATTAGGGCAGCACAGCTTTTTGGCTTGCGCCACCTTCATTTCTTGCAAATACCATTGCTAAGATGACAAACCAGATCCTACAGAAACATGCAACGTCTGCAATAGGAATTTGAGGTCTTAGACTACCACAGTTTAGGCAAAGAAACCACAGCCCAGAGCCAAAGCACAAACGCAGAGAATCACTGCAAACACAAAACCAAATACTGGGGTATGTTGCACCACTATGAAGACCAGACAAGCAGCTGAATGAGTAGAAGCACGTTCCATACTCCTTTAGTTTATGTTTTAGTTTTTCCTAACAGGAGAAATTAAGTACAAGCATTTTGGAAGGATGGGGGACGACGGTGAGAAAAAATTTCCTGCTGAGTCAGGAATGCAAACCAACAGTCAGGCAGCTACATTACCAGTGGCCCACGGGAGACATCATGTCCAGCATCAGAGGCTGCAAATGAAGTATCTGCGTGTGAGGGAGCTAGGGGAAGCAGCTGGCAGCAATCTCACCTGCAAGGCAAAGGGCCTGGCTTTTGGGCCATCAGCCTAAATGAGGGAGAACAAGTTTTTTCCTTGCCACTCAGCACGTAAGGACTCAAATTCCAAACATCTGATGACCTTCCACAGAAGTACAAGATGAGAATTTAGTCACATTCATAAAATCAGGTGGTAAAAGCAGTAAAATTGCAATTTACTCAGGCCTCTTGTATTCCAAACTTTCCCCAGGTATTCTGGACTGTTTGGGAGATACATCTGAGGAATAGGCTCTAGGGTAATCTGGCTGCAAAACCAGCCTAAGCCTCAACAAGGACCAAGCCTGATAGCCATGCACCCTGAGGCACCATGGCCCCAAGCTTGTGCCCAACAGCTGCCCAACCCTGAGGGACAGTGGATTGTGATACCTCCTTAATGCATGGGAAGTCTAGCTATAAGAAAAGCCAGTATACACTGCTACTTTGTGAAGGTACCATAGGAGGTACTTCAAGTGCCAAATGCTGGCACTGTAACCAGGCAGTTTCAAATCACCCTAAGCATCTGCCAAACCACTACACAATACAGCCAGAAATAACTACATGGATAAGACTTAATGTGAACGGCATAGGACAAGACAAAAAAGAAAAAGTCAGAAAATTCTATAAATCAACACATTTTACACATTGGTCTTTATTCAGAAAGTTCGAATAAAACTAAGGCCTTTATGCCACAAGCACACAGGCACCACCAACTTCTTTGATCTTCTCCTCTGCTCTTCTACTGAAGAACTTTGCTTTCACAATTACAGGCTGCTTGGGCAGCTTGCCCTTGCCCAGGACTTTGTAGTAACCCTAGAAAGATTAAAGAAAAACAACAAAAAAGACAACAATTAGTGTTTGCAACCAACTTCCAGGCTCTTCCATTCTGTCTTTTAGCACACATCAATAAAAACCAGAACTATGATCATCACTGCGACCTAAATTCCTCATCTATCTCTTAAGTTGGTAAAATATATCCTGCATGAGGTACTGCAGTTGCGTTTGTTCAGAGAAGTAGAAACTATGAGGTGGTTACACTTTTTCAGTAATCTAGAACATGTGAAGCTGTTACCTTCCCAAAGCCACAGACAGAAAACGATGCCAAGTCCTGCAAAGAAGTTGCCAACTGCTTCCCACTTCTCCAAAGGACAGAGCAGCAGGCTGCACTGCTGCAGCTAACTACTAGCCAGTTACATCTGGCCCACGCTCTTTACATCACCTCTCTGCTGGAATCCCCTCATTTCACCCCTGTCCTCTCCATTAAAAGGACAATTGTGGCACAAGGCTGATTAGTAATACAGCCTTTCAAGTCACTGTTTTTTATAAGTGGCACAACCGGCCAACAAGGAGGCTTCTCAGATGCAGAGCATACCTACTTGATAAGGTAGTTACTGTCACTGATTTGGTGGCTGACTGAGATATGAGGTATCGCAGCCAGTGAATGAGGATCAGAAGTTTATATCTGAGAACGATAGCACACCAGAACAACACAACATGTAAAGATGTGACTCTATTCTCAGTACTAGAAATGGCTTTCTGTAAGTGAGAACAGCACTATGATGTTTTCATATGTGCTTCTGGCAATTAAACAACCTTCTACCACCTTTCAAAAAAAAAGGGAAGTCATTCCTTCATTAACAACATAAACACCAGTTTACCTACTGATATGCTAAGATACACGATTATGTTCCAGGTTTACAAATATTCAGGCACTGCAATTTATTTGCAGTTTACCATTTTAGCCTGAAACACACAGCTAAGTAACACGTTAAATGAGCAGGAACTGAAGTCCTGAATTTGAGCAGAAACTTACTGAGCGCACAACATCGATGACTGGGGCCAGTCCAGCCTGGTTTTTTGCATAATTGAGTCTTGTCTGTTCAGTTACAAGGGTCCATAGTTTATCCAAATTGACAGTGGGACAGAACTTTTGGTTTCTCTTCAAGTGATAGTGCCTCATACCCACTTTTCCAAAGTAGCCAGGGTGACTGTGAAAGAAAATACGTTTCTTGTTAAATCACATTTTTACTTCATCCTGAATCGATAGGATTGTAACACTGAAACAAGGATCTTAACTTGCTCAGAGTAATCAAAAAAATTAAAAAAAATTATTTCACTTTTGCATTATACACGTAGTATTCAACTGTAATAATCACTGCTATCCAAGCCACAAAAAAAAAAAAAAATTTCAGTGCCTCTTCTCCCCTGAACTTACAATTTAATCCTCCTCATGGTGAGTCTGGCCCAAATCTGTATTTCCATTGCAAAATCAAGTCAGTGAATTCAGGCAAGACTGCACTGCATGAGGAGCTCCAAAGCTCCTGTCACTAATCTGGTGACTGACTGAGACAGGAATGCTCACAGCCAGTGAATATAGATTAGTGGTTACTTTTCGAGTACTCTAGCACATCAGGACAACAGGCACTGTCCAGACGTGACTCTAGTCTCGGCATTCAGTCAACAACCCCCACTCCCTACAGTAGGCAGCTAAAGAGCAGTTCTGATTTATGTAACGTTTCTAATTCTAATTCATGTAACAATTCATATATGCATCTGTTAGCTGGACACCATCCTAACCAGCAAATTCACTGAGTTCTGCAAGATGACTAACTTAAGAAAGGCCTTTGAGTTTAGATAAAATGAGGACATGAATTGATGGCAGCTGTGAAGCCACGCTTTGTGTTAGAAGAAAAAATACAAGGGATTGTAAGTTCGTTCAGCGGTTCACATATAAAATATAGTTGTTTCTACTTCAGAAATGGGCATTTTTTGCTAGTACAAACTTAAAATGCTAGCTTACTATTTATCAAAGTTGATCCTGTGATGGTGCATACCACCAGCATTACCACGGCCTCCAGGATGCTTCCTGTGTTTGCCTGAAAAGAAAAATTCAACCTGTTACACCAAGAATACATAATGCTTTAACTTCGGACCACAATTAAATGCCAACTTCAGCTAATTACTCTGATGTCTGCAGTCTTACTCTGTCCCCTGCACACACAAGAACAGGCACTGCATGTTTAACAAGCCGCCCAGCCCCGTTCTCAGGCTCTACGTCCCCACATACACGCACAACCCGGTACCCGGCGACGCTCTCCCGCAGGACAGCCCCGCTCCCTCGGTCCCTCGCCCACACGGCACCCCCACTCACCGATACGGCCGTGCCCGTGGCTGACGTGTCCCCTCAGCTTCCTGGTCTTCCGCAGTCTGGAAGGCTGTGAGGGAGCGACAGCGGCAGTGAGCAGCACGGCCGCGATCGGAACGAGACGGCCCCACCCGCTCAGGCGCCATGGAGGCCCGGGCCCGCCGACGGGAAGCCCAA
This sequence comes from Lagopus leucura, assembly GCF_019238085.1. NCBI lineage: Eukaryota > Metazoa > Chordata > Aves > Galliformes > Phasianidae > Lagopus > Lagopus leucura. Next base: position 2,811,652 of record NW_024962282.1, read on the forward strand.
ACAGCCTCACCTTGCTGCCCTCCCCATTTCATCCCATCCCGTCCCACACCATCCCGAGCAGGCCACGGGCAAGGAGAAGCCCCGTTCACCCCACCCCCTTCCCGGCCACATCCCTCAGCGACGGGAGGCGAGAAGCAGCCCAGCCGCACCCACCATCTTGTCAGCGTGCGCGCCGGCAGAGAAAGAGCGCCGCGCTCGCGAGACCTGGGGAAGGCAACGCCGGGAGAGGCCAGCTCTCGCGAGACTATGCAGAGGCTCTCGCGAGACTGTGCATTGGCTCTCGCAGCCAGCGTGGAGTCTCGCGAGATCGGCGACGGAGGCGCTTGTTGGATCCCGCGCAGAAATGGGCGGTAGTTCCGCCCTGTGTGGGGGTGCTCGGGGAGGCGTGTCCCCGAGGACGCGAATGGGTAGCGCTTATATTTCCGTTGAACTTGATATTTTACATTGAGCGTTTATTTGATGTACACTTTCAAAGTACTGACTCATAGAGTAACAGAATCATAGAATAGCCTGGGTTAAAAAGGACAATAATGATCATTGGGTTTCAATCCCCTGCTATGTGCAGGGTCGCCAACCAGCAGACCAGGCTGCCCAGAGCCACGTCCAGCCTGGCCTTGAATGCCTCCAGGGATGGGGCATCCACAACTTCCTTGGGCAGCCTGTTCCAGTGCGTCACCACCATCTGAGTGAAAAACTTCCTCCTCATATCTAACCTAAATCTCCCGTTTCCATTTAAACATTCCCTCTTGTCCCATTGCTATCATTGATACATGTTTGAGTGTGAGGGAGGCAAGGAAAAAAAGGAAATGACTTCACCTTTTCAGTGAATAAACCCTCGCTTTTGCTCTATGAGGCTGATAGCAAACCAGAACCACTGTCAGGTTTGGAATTGCGCGAGCCTCAACGCCGTAAGAGAGAAATGACTCTGCAAATGAAGAAAAGTACAGTGCTTTTTTCATCCTTCAATGCTCTAACTGCAGTGGACACCAAAGAGCAGCAGGCTGTATGGAAGGCAGCTGATAGCTCATCAGAAATTCAAGAAACTCTTCCCCCCCAACCACCAGCTGTTCTTATTCTGCTCAGGTCACTGAACCAAGGCAGTGCCAAAGCAATTTGAAAATACTACCGTGTAATCGTGGATTCATAGAATCACGGAAGTTGGAAGGAACACTAAGATCAACCCAGCCAGCAGCGCACCCCCACCATGCCCACTCACCACAGCCCTCTGTGTCGCATCTCTATGGCTCTGGAGCACCTCCAGGGATGGCAACCCTGATTCTAGGAAGTCTAGGAGCAGTATGATACATACAAAGACAGAAAGGGATTTGCTACTGACCCACTTGAAAAAAAATGTTTAAAGAGATGCTTCTGCTAGGATAAAATTAACGCCTTAGTAATATAAACTGCCTTTGCTCTGGCTAAAAACATTAAGTAGAATTAAAAACACTTTATGTCACAAAATAGCAAACTTACTGAAAGGGTAACAACCATTTTGTATTTTAACTGCAAATTCACATTCACAAGTTCCTCTGGTTCAGTACCCACTCAGCATCAGAAGTACACAAAGACTGTAAAACAGGTATATTTACACGGTTTATTGGGAACCATACTTACATACATGAGGAAAGGACATACTGTACCTACACTTTGCAGCTTGCATGTCAAAAAACGGAGCTCTCCCCACAGTTAGCAGTCTTAGTGCAGAATGGATTACAAGGAGTTTACTGACCAGCGTTCAAACCAAGTGGAAGCTTTGTATTGTGAACCAAGTACCTTATTATCAAGTTACTTTCTTACTTCGTTTTTAAAATTTATGAGAAAGAAAAGTAGGAAAAAAAAACAATACCAACTCTGCCACACAAAGCCAGCCCTCGCACACACAACCTCTGCCATGGACCCATGGGTCCATTTGTTACCGCAGTACTCAGGCACCAGTGCAGTTCTCACAAACATCCCCTGAAATCAGTGGTTCTGCTGAGAGCTGCATGCAGTCAGCTACTCATCTTTGCACCAAGCGTAACTCAACTCATACTAGGAAAGCACCTGTTATTCTCAGGAATATACAAATATTTACCACAGTTTTCTTTGCTCATTACAAAATCAGTTACAAAAGCTTACAGCACAGTATTTACAAATCCCATCCAAATACACGGATGCTCTGTAACAGCACGGGCAATCACTCAAAGCTGCAGTCGGCTTTTTTCATTCTCCCACATCAAGGTCTGCAGCTGCAGGTGTCCCAAGCACAGTGTCATACGTAGTCTTTGGGTTGGTGGTTCAGCAGAAAGGGATCAGTTTTTCTTGTGAAGGAACTTCATTTTGTTTCCTAAAGAAAATGCACCACCAGTCACTTTTTCACATACTGGAAAAGACAACTGCAATCAAAAGTTACTGAACGAATGGGTTAATTTGCAGTGCAATTGTTTAACACCAGGAGGGAGAGCCAACTAACAAAATGCTTAGTAGTCAACTTTTTTTTTTCTTCAATTATGTTTGGAAATGAAACATTTGGAATTGGAAATGAAATGAAACCGTTTCACAAAGACCATAATGAACTCTGATTTTAAGTATGTTTTCATTGTATTCTTTTGATGTTTCCCATCCCGTACCTAAACCTCTGCTTCATTATCTGATTTCATCTCAAAGATTTTATATATTTTTTAAAATAAAATAGCACAGAAGTCACGTGAAAATTAATTCTAGAAATACTTCTATACAGTTTGCTCACCAAGGCCTCGCAGAAACTTGTTCACTCCACTTTGTTCAGTGTCTGGAAGCTCCTCCAAATACTGTTCAACCCTCTGCTCAAAGAGACCTACGGAAGAGCGGAGAAAACTGAGCCGGAAAGCGCTCTGCCGACAGAGATCCCGCCGTCCCCTTCCTCTGATGCTGCTTCCTCTCGCCGCCCCTCGGCTCTGCCCCCTCCGCAGCACAAAGCCATCCGCACCCTTACCTTTCGCCCTGCATTTTCGCAGTTCTCTGTCCTGAATGAAACCAGCGAACATTTGGGATTCCATGAACACTTCCAAGAAGCGGCGGATGCTCTTGGAGGCCACGGATTTACGGAATGCCTCCCTTTGGAAGACACGCTCTCCTTTTTCATTCTGGGTTAGGAACAGGGAATAATGGCCAACTGTCTCCACAAAGAATCGGATAAAAACCTCAGACACTAATCCATTCAGGGTGTTACATTCTGCAAAATAAGGCAGCAATAAGACACCACAATCAGCTGCTGCGGCTCTCAGCACTGTCCCCACCCCGGGCTGGGCACCGTCATCTAGTGGTTTACTGATGCAATGGTGATAAGAGAAAGGACTTTTGCAGCTCCTTTGCAGCCCTGTAACTGGTGTTTTGTAACAAGAAATACAAATCCTCAGGAGACAGCTCAGAAAATTAAAAACTTCGTGGGTGCAGCATCAAAGTGATACCTCTAAGTTTAAATATGAATAACTCTTTACTTGATGAGCCTCTGTGCAGCTCTGAGAATTAAAATGGATGCTTGGAGGATAATAAGCTCGTACACTGAAAACAGATCTAAAAGTATATGTTGTAGAATCTACGCTTTCGCCACTACTGGTGTACATATGGCTTTACATATGTAAAGCAAAGATGAGTAGAAACAAATTTTAGAGGCTGAATAGAGTCCTCCCTCATACCTGTTAACCACAGGTGGTTACATTCACCCTGGGCTCTTTTTATAATTGCTGGAAAGAAATGTGAATTTTCCAAGGCAATTCAGACCCTCCAGCACTGAAACCACTTTCTGAGGTACCTGCTGCTCTCCCTGAAGATAGCAAGAGCCCACAGGAGACTCACCTCTCAGCACATAGTTATTCTGGATTGAATCAGAGCCAAGTTAAGTACAACCTCTGATTGATTAAAGGCTTAAAACTACTCGTGGAAGTATGTTTCACTTACAAAGCTATCAAAGTAGAATGCTGACAATGTATTGCTATGTGCTGATGCTATCAGTCCTATTCCTTGTGCATTCAGAGACACTCTTTGATACTGCAAATTGTATCTGAGTACTGGAGTCCCCTCTTTCTTTCTCCTGGGTTGAAACTAAGAATAGTACCTACGTGGCTGTTTATGAGTTTCCAAATGAGCTTACCATCATCTGAATCACTATCTGAGTCCTGATTTATCAGTTCATTCTTTCTCTCTAGAGCCTGCTCCAGAGCAGCTTGCAGCTTTCTAGGTAATAGTGTGTCTTCATCATCCATCTGACAGAGGAAGAAAACATCCTTAAATCACATTCATCCTGTGCAGCAACTGCAGCAATTAATTTTGCACAGTTTAAGGTTCAGAAGAAAAGCATTTTGCATCAGCTGCTATCATGCCTACTTAAATGAAATAATAATAAAAACCTGTGTGCAGCTATCATGTATTTCTAAACATTTCTTGTCACTCTTAATGAGATTGAAGCCAGAAAAGATAATCCAAAGAGCAAGGTAAAGATCTGTATGCTTGGAATCAGCTCTTCACAAGCCAAAGAGTCCAAATAGTTGTTTCACTGAATACACATCATGCAAAGAGCAGCCACATGCACACACAGCTGCTCTAGTTGCTTTTATTTAACTTCAGTTCTCAGTAATTGCTTTCACTTATGTCCTAGCACATCTTATTTTCTGGGCTTTTGTCCCATTGCTCCCTTTGTTTATTTAATGCTTGTTCAGCAAAGGTGAGCACACCTTGGAATATTTATAGGAATATTCACAGTCATATTTTCCAGGGAACCTTACAAAGAAAATTTACTCACCTTGCCTACTGGTGGATACTTCTGAAATTACCAAGTGGCACATTTCTACCTGCCTGCTCACAACCCTTCTCCCACCACACTCAGCCATTCCCCATGCTCCCTCTCTCACTCAGAGACTTCTCCTCTTTGCAATTTTTGTCCTTTTCACCTTGAACAATGAGTTTTCTTGCTTACATGATGCTATTTTTGATGGTTTTCTTTGCATTGCCAATACAGTTATTGGTTTCTTTAGCAGCTGCAATCCCTTTCGTACACCTGAAGACACTGGTGCTAATTTCAGATGAAACAGAAAATGAGCTCCTTTTTGCTAGTGTCTTACCCACTGCATATGGGCATCTATGATTTAAAAGCAAGCAACCTAGTATGATAAAATTAAGCAGGTTGCTAAAGTATGTGGCAACATTTCAAGGTGTAATTTACCTGTCTGATGAATCGATCTGATCCCAGGTTAACCATCAGAGCCTGAAGAAAGAAAACATGATGGCAAAATATATCTTAAGAGATAGAAAACATTCATTTAGTCTGCTTTCTAATGGAGAAGGATTGTCTGAACGATCCCAAGCTCATCACAGATCAAATTTCTACTGTGAAAACAGTCATAAAGGAGGTTACAAAAGAGGAAGATGAAGTTCCTTCTGTAGAACTAAAGTCAGATTTAAAATAGATCTGTAAATATGTGCAAAAATTAACACAGTTGGGCAGATTTTTTTTTGTTTTACACCTTAGCATGTTATTAATTTTTGCTAATGAGTGATTGAAAAGTATCTCAGGGAGTGGGTTAAAGAAAATGGTGCTGTCTGAGACAGCGGGGCTTCTGGAGGGCAAGGGTGTGACATGCCAATGCTAATGGAGCAGTGAAGCTGTGAGAAGGAGCTGGGATGTGGGAGAGCAATGTTAGGATGTGGGAGGAAAACAGCAGAGATTTACAAAAGCCTGAAGCACAGAGAGCCTTGTAAATGAACACACACACACACACACACACACACAAAATTGGAAAATGACAGGAAAGCAGTAGGAGTAAGACAAGAAAGAAGTGTGTGGCCTTGAGGATTTTGGTGGTGTTTTACCAGAACAGCTGATGAAGTGCAACTCTCATTTGATTTCCAATACAGTGTTAGCAAAGTCTTAAAAGTTACCTTCCCACCAATAAAAAAACCCAAAACCTTAAAGATTTTATTTTCTCTTCTGCCTATGTCTGCATGCACAACTGCCATTAGCATTAGCCAGTGTCATAGCAGCTTGCATTTCGTGATCTTATCATGACAGGTACAACACAAACATAAGAAATCAGAATATTGGCTCTGTATTTAATTGTTGGCCCAGTCAACATTCACTTCTTTCTGTCCTCAGGACCAAGGAGCAAACAGCAGGCTCTCTCCAGGCCAGGCCAGCTTTAGCCCTGGCAAATAATTCTGGTGCCAGCTCTTACCTCCTCCACAGGCAGCTCCTTCAGCTTGGGCAGAGAGCTGGAAAGCAGGCCCACCAGGAAAGGCGTAGGGCAACACACGATGTCAATCATGGATGAGGGCAGAACAGGGATGAATGTGTGCTGCCAGGAGAAGGGGTACAGCAGGGCCACCACGGCGTGTGAGCAGCTTGAGAGGGTGCTGAGGAGAGAGGATGTTTTCATGTCAAGCACTGACAAACAAACAAGAGACAGCGAAAGGAAAACATAAAAATTGAAAATGCTAAAGAAAAATGACTACATCAGATAAAAACAAGATAAACAAACAAAGCAAAACCAAACCAACTAACCACACAATAATAATATATTTTGATGGACTTCGGACCAACTGTCATGATACTGGTGTTATCCCTGTTCAGAAAAGTGCTCTGAAATACCCATGAAGTTGAGGCTTCGTATCATTCGTGGAAAATTTACATCATACACCATCCCTCCTCTACTGAACCCGATTCCCTTTTACAGTCACATGGTTTCCAAACATTAAAAATAAAGGAGCCTCATTACTGCGCCAGTTTGAGCAGCAGGGGAATAGAGGCATGCTTTCTGTTACACAGCTTTGATTTTGGGCTGCATTACAGCATCTCCTTCTTGCAGGCAGTGGATGACAGAAATTTGGACTGTTACCCAGCCCAGCATGACCGAGCTAATTTTCTCACAGTGCAAACTTCTGCTGTGCTTAATGTAGCCACAAAGAACTATAAATAACTAATAACTTCAGAGCTGCTATTGCTTGAGAATGCTGAGGGGAAACGTCAATTTCTTCACTGCAAGTCTTACTGGAAACTTTAGGGGGCATCAGACTTCCACTGGAATAGCTGTCAGAAGCACTTCTGGTTATGGATTGTGCCAGGGCCAGAAGAAAGGTTTTGCCTGTTAGTTCCTGTCAGTGATTAACTTTTGAAGATTGCTGAAGGGGAAAAGTGAGAATAAGAAGAGAAAGAGAGAAGTTTGGGGAGCAGTAAATGCATGCCTTTTTAGCCTGTTGTTTGCTGGTTTGTTTAATTTATTTGATACTTAATTAAAGATCTGTCAATTACAGCGTGTTTTCATAACTTATGTAGTCTGAAACAGGTCCTGCACATATGAGGGAGGTTGAAACTAGATGATCATTAGGGGCCTTTTCAATCCAGGCCATTCTATGATTCTATGAAAAATCAGAAAGTTAGAGAAATGCATCATTTTAGAGCATGCAGGGTTCTGCCATTGACTCATGCTTTGGTCCTACGAGTGTGGGTGATAGCAAACATAATGCTGTTCTTCAGAAGAGCTGTGGGGCACAGTGCAGGCCCCCAGCATGATTCTCAAACTGGTTTTAATGATGCTGTCGCACTTTTAACTGCATCCAATTCGGTCTTCTTACACGACTGACTAAAAAAAGAGCCACGTCGAGCTAAAAGCAGGAAGGCAAACATTCTTCTAACATTCGGTTAATATTTTTCTCTGTTCTATAGAATGCCCTTTTGTAACTTGCTGCTTTACACGCAGTGCCGTGACGTAAATCAGCCCCTGCATCCTCTCTGAGCGCCATTCCCACGCCAGGGGAGGACACTGGGTTCTCCTTCAGAGCTCTCCCAGGGGGCGGATGGGGCCAGGAGCAGCTGAGCACAGCACGTGGCAGCACCCTGCTCCATGGCATCCTGCTGCCCTTGTCAGCTCCTCCTGTGCCTGGTAGGGCTCTGCACATCCGTTTGGCAAAATTCAGTCCCAGAAAATGGTTTCCTGTGAGACATCTCAGGCAGGAAACACTCACTGTGAGCCCCAAACCCCCAGAAGAGCATACTCCTGTCCCTTGTGCCGAGGCTGGGAGGCCTGGAAGACGCATGGAACCAAATTTTTACATGTACAAAGCATCTGTGTACATCTGTGTACATTCTTACGTGTACAAAGCATCCTTCCACAGCTGGAAGGAGTCCCCATTAGAAAGGGCACACACCTCCCACTTCAGTGTGAGGTTTTAACATTCCGTAAGGTCACTTTCAGAAATGACAGCCATAAGGGAACTTTAAAACTCTGCCATACAGTTCCAATTCTCTCAAAAGCATATTCTGTAAATGAAAGTAAAAATAAAGCCCTAACCTGGAAACAAGTCCACTCCACTTTTTCCTTTCAAGCTGTGCAACACATACACTGCTCCAACTGTTGTTGTTGATGAGAAACATGAAGTAAATAAGATGGTTTATTTTCTCCAAGGTATGTGAAGCACACAAAGTAAAGCAACAGAATAGTCACAGAATATTTTCATAATATTCTCATTTTTAATAGACCAAGGCAGTTTTGATGAAGATGAAAGTACTGACATGATGTCATACAGTGTTATTAATGCATGAGTCTATCAGTAATGATAGGAAACTAGTGACATTTTTCCATTACAACTTTGGAACCTGATGAATCTTTTCAGACATGGAACGGCTATGTCATCATCAAAGCAGCTACTGAGGAACTGATGTGATAACACTGCATCTTCCCCACTCAAAGTTGACTTCTCCTTTTCTGTGGTACATTGCTCTACAAATCATTTTCCCGTGGTAGCACACAGAAGTTTTCCCTGTTGCATACGTGGATGTGGAGACCCACTCAGACCAAGAGCTGAGGTACAAGTGTTTTCAGACATGGCCATGACTCAGCTGAATTGTGGGGACTGCTGCTGGACATGGTTAGCACCCATGTCAAAAGCAACTTGACTCAACTTTGACCACTAATAGAATAAAGGTAATTAACTTCCAGTTCAGTTCAACAAATATCCCCAAATCCAGGCTATTTTAAAAAGTAATCATCACTGTATTACTATAGAATAATCATCATATTCTCAGAAACACAGCTGCTGTTGAACAGCAAACGGATGCTGTGCTGATGCTGCAGGGAGCACTGCCAGTGCCACTGCCAGTTCTGCATGTGCCTGCTTCAAAAGACCAGAGCTCATCAACTCTCACAAAATATTGAAGTCATATTCAGTTACACATACTACTCACACTGGAAATATTCCACACGTACACTTGACAACTCCTTTTCCTCTATTCTAACAACCGAAGACTGTATTCCCTCCTACTCCTCCATCCACCTCCTACAGTTCCTCAGAGACCTGAGGGAGCCTTACACCCTAAGCACCTCTTAAGTCCATGACTGCAGTGCCTCCATTTGCTGGACCAGACTCTGCTACCCTTGTGCATCTCCACAAGCTTTGGCACTTGCACTTACGAAAGGCATGAGAGAAGACCCCTGTCTCCTCCTCTTCCTCCCCCCTGGGACAAGCAAGCTACTGTGCCAGAAGCAGAGGGGAGACCATCCTTTCCACGTGAGGCCAAGTCACACAGCAGCTCCATTTCACAGCGCTGGACCAGCTCTAAGCAGATACTCTGAACCATGCACTAGTTTGGCCCCTCCATTTCTTCAAATGGAGAAATGAATATAAAAATGTAAATTCACAAATAAGTCTTTCTACTGCCCGTGTTTACTTGTCTACAACCTTTTCGTGATTCTCATTTCTTCCTGCTGCCTTAATTATGTTACTCTGTCCTTAGTTGCTGAACTCTTTCATCTGCTACTGTAGCATGTTCATAATCCAACCCACAGCTGGCCGAGTTCCCTTCCTGACCCACATCCCCCATCTGCCTGGGAGAGCTTCCTCCTTTCTATGATTGGAGCCTGGAGGCCTTGTCCTCCTCAGGTGTAACACCTCAACACAGGTGGGTGTTGCACACCCATGTGTCTTGTGGCAGGTCCTGGCAATGCTTTTCTGTGGTATCTCCTGTCCTTGTGCCATTGGTGAACTCCATGCAAAACTATCCATCTGACACTTCACTCCTGGACCCCTCAACACCTCCCCAGACTTTGGCTTAACTTCAGTCTCTGAGAGAGGGCAACATCTGCAACAACTCTGCAATGGTCTGAGAGGTTTGTGGAGAACTCTGTAAAGAGTTCTGGGAAAAGACCCCAAGGCCAAGAATTTGGCCAGCCTCCTTCACCACACAGTCTGCAGAGGGGAAGGACAAAGCAAAAAGCTAGAAAGGCATCACATAAAGAGAACATGGCAGTGACAATTGTAGCAGATTGCTGCAGTTTGGATGAGATACGAGCTGTGGAATTCCTTCGCTGGGCAGGCAGCCTTGGGAGCAGAACTGCACTGCACCAGATGCAATGCACAGCTAAACGCTGGAAAAGGAACAATTTCTCTCAGTGGATAGGACTAAACAACAGCAGCAGTTCCACTCAGGGGGATAAGCCTAAGAAATAGCATCGGAGGCAAGGCATAAATCAAAATATATCAGTATCATGAGGGATGGAGTCCATATTGCAGCATTTTTGCTGACATCTCCCCTTGCAGCATTCCTGCTTTTAAAGGAAGCCCTTGAAGATCTCTGGGCTGCCTGAAGAGCTGGGTGATGATAGGGAGATGTTGCTGCTTTCTTTCTGCTCCCCAGTGTGGCTGCTCTGCTCCAGTACAGCCCTTGGCCCCAGAACACTTGTTCTGCAGCTGCACGTACTCAGAGCCCCCAGTCTGTAACTTTTGCTTCAGTCCCAGAGCTGAGGTCCTGTGCTTCAGCAACCCACCGCCTGCCCACCAAATAGGCCAGGCAAGGACACATTTCAGGAGAATTCAAGAACAAGTCACTGATACAGCAGTGCAGAACATTTACAGTTTTCTAACTTGTGTGAAATAGACGTGCTACATATGCAAAATTATTACTGCTTGATTCTCATTTACCCATTTATCATTTATCCTAGCTGTTTAAAGGATGGGAAAAGAGCTGGATTTCCCCTTTTCTGACACAAGCCAAATGAAGTGTTTTTTGCAGCTTTTTAGCTAGATCTGCCCCATTAACATTTCAAAACAAGATCGTGTGCTGTAGCTACAGAAGAGAATGTGGTGATGGAGCAGTCTGGCTGTGTGGCTGTGGCCGTGAAAAAATGCCCCGAGTCAGGACTGGATATGTGTAAATAGGCACAGTGAACAAAAGCTTCATTCAGAGGCACAGCGTCAGATGCAGGGGGAGCTGGGGGGGCATGACAGAAGATGATTGCAGGAAGTGTATGGGACAACCTTCTGGACAGGAAAGCAAGAAATACCTTTGTGCTTGTAACTCAATACTAAAGCCAAGCTGAAATAGAAATGTTTGAGAAATGAAGCTGTCACAGGTAACCCACTGCTTATTAGAGATTAAAGGATGCCCCTACGTGTACATGCGTAATGCCTGCAATTACTGAGGGCCCAGGAGATCTGTCTATTCGTAGCACTGCTTTCTTCTGATTGCTGCTATGTGCATGTGATCAGGATTCAAAATTTAACTTGCTGTCACTGACATTTTTAACCATCTGCCTCTGGATAACACCTTGTTTTCCCACTTCATGCAGAGTGATACAGAACCATGAAATAACTGAGGTAGGAAGGGACCTCAAGAGGACAACTGGATCCAACCCACAGGCCTGATGTTTGGTCAGGTGGTCCAGGAACAAAGCCAGATCAAAGAGGCCATTATTTCACTATGTAAAATGTGCTTTTGTGAAATGATTCTCATTTACCCAATCCAAGTTGTGATGAACTTTTATGTGAAAAGGTTGCATGCTTTGGTGGCAAGAGCTTGGAGGCTGACAGGAGGGGATAATATGTGTGCCAAGGACTGTGCTACTGAACTGTAAACACAAGGACATTCTGCCATATTAGAAGCCATCCTAGAATAAACTTTTGTGCATACTTAAAAGAGACTTTTCTAGCTGCTAATTTCTTCAGAAATTGCTCAGACTAAGCAGAAGATTCCTTTCCACTGTAGCCCTGGGCTACACAAAGAAATGGGAGGCTCAGCTGATAGAGGAAAAAGGAAAGGAAAGGAAAATGAGCCTGATGGGGAGGTGAAAAGGGAAATGGATTGAGGGCAAAGAGACCAGGATTCAAAACTGAGGGATGGGACAGTGAGTTGCTGGGCTGAACGATGCAAGGAGAACAATTTAATGTGAACCTGGATATGTCTGTGCACATGGGGACAAATTATCAGGCCACTGCAAAACGTGTCCCTCCCCACTGCTTCTTTGAGATGTAGGAACAGTGATGCTGCTTAATGACATCTGCCCTTCTTCTTTTGATACTGCAGATGCTGTGAGAGGGGCTCAAACAGCACAGGGGGAGGTTGGTCTCCAGTAGGACTGAGCTTGTACAACAGAGGCTTTTCTGAGCTTGCACAACAGAAGCTGTCTCAAGATGTAGACAAAAATCAGCTGTAATCCACGTGCTTACACTGCAACGACCTTGCACCATGCCCCTACACTACGCACAGCTCACTGATAAGCAAGCACAGTATCTATCAGGAAAAATTTGCCATTTGAAAAGATGAGTTTCTGCCACTATGATTATAGGCAGCTGTATGCAAGAGACAAAAAATTACAATCAAAACAAACATCAGAATTTGTGTTCAACTTATTGCTGCTTGAAACAAATGCAAATTAATTTTAACACAGTAACCTACCTGAGCACTGATGGAAAAATTATTTCTAATGATTGCAGAGCAGCAGGAATTACAGCTAGTTCATTGGCTTTCCCAACTGAAAACCAAACAGGCAAAATACTACTTTGGATTTTAATTCAACAAAGTACTTGGGGACAAGGTTCAGCCTTGATTTACATTCACTGTACTGAAATGAAGCCTAAAATACCTTTTGTTTTTCCACTTCTGTTCTCACAAATACACACACAAGATGTGACAGTAGCTTCGAACCAAGAGTACCTGATGCTATGGAAAGAGAGCTGTGTGAATGGCTGTACAGTTGTCTCTGTCAGCAAGGAATGTTTCAGCATCTGAGATTTGAATATTTAGTGCTTGTCTAGAAGCCCTTCAGGGATAAAGGACGCTACAGAGAATCCTTCAAGCCTTTATACGGTGCTTTAGAAGGAAGCACTGTAATTTCTGAATGAGTCAGTACATCTTAATTTTAGTATATTATTTATGTATTTATTAACTTTTAATGGTTTAATTTAACTTTAGTTAAATAATTAGATTCTCCTCCAGACAGAGAATTCCACATGGTGGAACCCCCTTACAAAAGGCTCAGCCCCCATAGTGGTACATGAGGACGAGGACGTTCCTGCTGCAGCCGTGGCAGTTCTCTTGCTGTCTGACATGGCCCTGTGCCTGTGGGAAGCACTGTTCAGAGGGAATGAAGAGCAGCTCTTGTCAAGCCAGGTACAGGTGTCTGTTGCTACGTCTGACCTTTCTCTAGAATAATCAATGAGACATTTAAAATGAGATCTGTTTGCACCTATTACAAGGAAAGCTGAGTGTGTATTGCTTGTAAAAGCCAGAGTAATGTTGTGCATTGCGATTTGTTTTTTTAAAGCAAACATGTAAGAAAGAAGTAAACTAAGAGTCATGACATGAGGCTTAAAGCACACAGTTATACTGCACCTCTGATCAATATCCAACTTCCCTCCTTTGGGTGAAGGAATAGAATACACCCTCAGTAAGTTTGAAGATGACACCAAGGTGGCAGGAAGTACTGATGTGCCTAAGGATAGGTAGGCCCTACAGATCGATCTGGATAGGCTGATTGATGGGCTGAGGCCAATGCTGTGAAGTTCAACAAGTCCAAGTGCAGGTCCTGCATCTTAGAGGTGATCTTAGAGGTCTTTTCCAAACTTAATGACTCTGTAATTCTATCATTCCTTCTTTTCAGGAAATATGGACAGATGCTTTCTTGTCTTCCAAACCAAATATTTTACAGGTAGCAGCAACTTGATGCAGAAGGCACTCTATGCACTCTGTGCATCCTAACTGTGCATTCACCAAGTGTGAAAGAAAGTCAGGAGTTAGTGTTTCCCCTTATTTGAGTGCTGATGTATTCTGCAAGCCAGAATTCGTGGAGCTGGAGTACAATTCAATGAGTATGGCCCATTTCTGGTCCCTCCGCACTATGTTTTATAGAAAATTGAGCAGGCAACATCTTCATCCACAAATTCTTTTCTGACCGCAACCCCTTTAGCGTAAGCTTTCAACACTCTCCTCTATTTTGTGTTACCTCATCCTACCTGTGTAGGATGCACCAGGCGCCCCACTATAAAGTACCTGAACGTCTCCTGACAGCACAGCGAGAGCCCGCGAGACAGAATGGAGCAGGAAGAGTGAGAGCCCGCAGCCCATTTGTTGCACAAATCAGAAGTGGGAAAATGAGCTTTAGTCAAAGCCTGACTAAACATCACTGGAAAGGAGAGCAGGAGGAAAAGGAAAAATTTACAAGCTTATTGTACCCTTCTCGCAATATGGCACATGAATAAATGCCATCAAAGTTCACCGTGTATTAAAAATACCATTATTATATTTCCTTTCTATGGGACCTTGGAATCTTAAACAAGAGTCCCTCCCCAAGGAGCTGGTTGAGTCACCATCCCTTGATGTGTTTAAAAACCATTTGGATGCGGTGCTCAGGGACATGATTGAGCAGAGGGTTGTTAGAGTTCGGGTAGTATGGTTAGGTTGCGGTTGGACTTGATGATCTTTAAGGTCTTTTCCAACCTGAGAAATCCTATGATTCTATGATTAAGACAGACTTAGAAAGTTCATTTGGTTTCTCAGGCTGTCTCTTCCACCTGACACATTTCCTGAGAAGTTACATTAGAAATACTCTCAATGCACAGCTCTTCCACTGCCATCAGTCATCGCAGAATCTGAATGCCAGATTGGTACCTCTCCAAGTGGTACAAAATGTAAGTATCTCTTGAGAAGAAAGAACACAGTGCAAAAAATTCTCTCTCAAAAGTCTTTAGAGACAGCAATTGCTAGTTATCTTGAACCACCAATTTCACATCACGTTAAACACTTTCCATTCTAGCACTTAGATGGTAAGACAAGGCACTCTGCATCTTGCAGGATTGGGGTGCATACAAACATCCTACATAAAGAAGATGATAACAAAGAAAGAAAGCAGAATACTAAGCAATTGGAGCTACATCAAGACAAATAATCACATACTTTATGAAGGGCTTAAGAGTTTTGAGACTTTTTAAGTATGCATGCTTCTATTTAGTGGTACTTCATAGTACAAGCAGACAGAAAAATCAGTCTCACAAAAGGAAAGTGATTGCAGAGAAGGCAGTGGAGAATCAGGCTGTGGAGTATGGTTCTTGATGTAAAAGATGAAGGCAGCTGCAGGTTACTGTCCCCTAAGTGAAACAGGAGTGGTCTGCAAGTTCTAAATCACAATCCAGCTCTCACTGAAGGAAATGGAAAATCTCTCTAGTTACTTATATCAGAAATTGACATTCTTGCTGTAAAATAAACTCTTCATATTGGGCATGATTACATCTGGGGTAATCATACAAGTGATGACTCCTTTTGCTGCAGGAATTAGTGAAAGAAATTTCCCAGCTTGTGTTCAAGCATGTCAGACAGCACAATAATCCCGACCATCTTCAGAAAGCACTTGATGATTTTTGGATAAAACATCCTAGAAGAAATGACATTCACACTCCACCTGACTTGAGATAGAAGATATACAATCTACTGCACACTCCAGCAGGTTCCACACATTGTATCTCTAAATATTTCTTCGATGAACAGTGGATAATGGGGGAAAAACTTTTGCTTGAGACAAAGAGTTGAACTTCTAGCTCAATAAAGGGCTGTGCCAGATGTGATCAAAAGAATGCACTGCTGGATCTTCTCCATCCTGTCCTAAGAAAAGGTACAGATCACATAGAGATCGGACACAGTAAACTTTTCCTCAAAAAAAAAAAGGTTTCTGGCAAGCATTTGCTGTCAAGTTCCCTGCACTGTTTTTTGTGGAGTTTTGTTATGATATGGGAAGTAAAAGGAAATCTTTATTACTGGGCGAAGTTCACGATCTGTTTGCTGAGCACACTTTGCCTCTTTGTCTCAACACACATTTTTACCTTTTAACCTGCAGGCTGGCAGATTTTACAAGTTTTATGATATAGCAGCTACTGGAAAGGAGCAGCAAGCACATGAGCCTAGTAAGGCCTCACTACCATGATTTGCTTGTGAGAATTGTACCCTACTTTTATTACATAACAATAAGAATAGGGAATGAGCCTCCATGTTATTAATCTGTCCAAAATTTTAGCTGCTCTTTTCCATTTGACCTCAGTACCGAGCTGAGTAATAAGTTCACTCTTACTACTAAGTAAACGTTGCCACATCTTCTATTTGAATTTGCACAACTTGAGCTACAAGATCAAAAGCATCTCTAATACAGTTTTTCTAGGTGGGCACTGGGAGACTGCGATCAGGCTGCCCTGTAACTGCTAAAAGTGCTGCTTCCTAGTGTGAGCTCGTGGCTTCCAAGGCAACAGATTCAAATAGGAGGACAAGCCTCAGTACTCTCTGAACATAACAAGGACAGTCCTAAACCATCTCTGTCCGTGAGATTAGGAAAATACCACTGTTTGTTCTGAAAGCCTTTGCGCTTGTGTACAAGTACACTCTGCTCCATTTTTGCTCCTCAAAGTTAACAGAGACATGCCTGTGGGGTGACTTCCTGCAAGTATTTACATATTTATGCTTCTGACCTGAATTAGTCAGTTTTTCTGTCTGAAGCCTGACCTTTGGTCAGGTCTGAGACCTGCCTGAACTTTCCACTTCTGCTGGAATAGATTCCTCCTGGAAGTCCCAAATATTTCAGGAGCAGACACAGAGGTTTTTACCCTTAATAGCTGTTATGTCCTCCCACCTCATAAGTGCCTAGCTTCTTCCCACAGCAGTGCCTCTTGGCTTTGTGGGGTGAATGCTGCAGAGGAAGGTTGTCTGGGGCTGTGGCCCACCAGGTGACAGACTGCTGGTCTGTGTCACACTAGGGTGCCCCATACGGCCGAAGGGATGAGAGCAGGCAGGGGGACAGAGAAACAGCAAATCTCTTCTGGGAAAGATGGAGTCATCTGCAGTCATCCCTAAGGGAGAAAGACACGGATGTGCAGAGGTGGAAGCTGCACTGAAGTTCACTGTCACAGCTGCCATTATTGCCTTATCTTTGTTCACTCAAGCTTCTCTTGCACATGTGTAAAACTTGTGGGCTTATTTATGGAATGCCTGAGACACTGTAAACTGACCTGGCTCACACCAGCCTGAAATGTACCCAGCCCAGACCTGTTGCCCATTCTAGCTTCCTGCCCTTCTCCTGACCCAGCATGAGAATTCTCACTGCAACCGGGCTGAGAGGCCCAACTGGCTTGGAGAAACTGCAAAATGAATAATCCCCACTGTGCCTGAGCTGGCACAGCCTTCTGGGTGGAGGAGGGCATGGCCTGGGGCAGGAATTAACAAGGGAAGCCAGAGAGGAGACTGCCTTAGCCTGGCAGTGCTTGCATAAATGCCTTTTCCTTAGGATACATTTTTGAGCTCATCTATATGATGTGGTAGCATAAAACCTGTGTCTTTCTACAGCAACTTTCCTTGAGGCTCATACTCATTCATCATTGCAAAGTAGCTGAAATATCTTGGGAAAACAAATAATGACAACAGTAAGAACTTGCTTTTTCTCCTGCAAGAGCATGGACTCCACAGATTCTTTTCATAGCCTCTACAGCTTTCCACTGAAAGAAATACTTCTGGATTTCAATCCACAGCAAAAATCTCATCCAGACACTCACACTAATTTATGTATAAAAAATGAGATTATAACAAAGGGACTCTGAGATGTCCAAGCCCTTCCTTTCCCTCTGTTCAGGAAGTCAGGGGAAAAGCCAACAGACCTGTCCTCACAGGCATGGATACCCTACCCAGCAGCAAACATGCCTGCAGTTTTTTCCCTGGAACAAAACTAAAACAAGCAGAGTAATGTTTTTCCTCCAGTGTTTGTGTTCTATTTATTTTCTGTTGCTACCTTTGTGCCTGCAGTAACACCAATGTCCGCTGCGCCCAGGAAGCCCCTGATTTTGCATCTGCTGCCTCACTTTGTAAACCCCAAAGGACTGCAGTAGATAAACTCTCCCTTTGCAGCTGGCAGTATCGTGGGATTATTCAAGATTGGGGTGAACAGGCAGAATACAACAGGTAAAAACATAAAAAGAGGCTTCCAGCTGGGACAGGGATTGGAAATATAGTGGGACATACATCTCAGCTGTGCTCTCAGCAATGTTTGAGGAACTGGAGTGTTGCTTCCTTTTCCTGACTTATTCTTCCAGATTTCTCTCTTACTGCCTTTATTTCTCTGCTGTCTTCCTGACAGTTCACAGAAAGCAACATACTGAAAGGCCACTGGCAGATTCAGACAAATTTTTGAGGGTAGGCGAATAGTTGCAGGGGTTTATTCACTCAGTTTCAAGTAGAAAAAAAAATGCACAAGCAACCTATTGAGGAAAACAAATCAACAAACCCAACTATCTGCACACATGCACAACTAACCAAGGCTAACTCACAGGCTTGTCATTCAAACCTTACTGTTTCCTTATTTCTGGTAGCATCACTTTCTGTATTGAAAGATGGCAACCTCTTCTCAGTAAAGAGTAAGGACTCCAAGTTTTCACACTCTGGGCAGCACAAGAACCATAAATAACAAGTTACTGAATGAGTCTCACTTCGCTAGGCATGACTTTCTGAAACCTGTATAATGTGTGAAGTCATTTATTGCTTGGAGACCTGTTAACTAGGCAGCCATAAAAACCCATTGCATCTCATTGTTTGAAGCCTGAACTCCATCATTTCTTTCTAAGCTGCTTTTTGGGTACATGCGGAAATCAAACCCTTGTAAAATCTTTTTAATTTCCTGCTCTGGTACTTTGGGTCCACAGACCTGTAAGATATTTCACTTCTTTTTTTTTTTTTCTTTTTTTTTTTTTTCCTCCACATTACTGGTAAACTCCTTCAGTTTCAGCCATGATGCCTATAAACAAAATTCATGTCAGACAAGGCAGGGGTTCCAAGATAGACAGTTATTAGCTCAGAGCCAGAGTGTTTCATTTTAGACTTCATCCCCATTTAAACCATGAAAACCTCAGTAAGTATTGAATTTAAATCCACTTCTTACTGTCGCTTTCTCTGGACCTTTGTCAAAGGACTCGTTATTAGTTTGTTTTACTCTTAGAGCCCTTGTTCTATATCAAGTATAACTGTGCACGTGCACAGAACAAGAAACAGTCTCTGTCCTGGAGCATTTAGGATCCCAGACAGACCAAACAAAAATGAGGAAAGGAGAGGAAAGAAAGGGAGGACCTGTCTTTCTGGCATGTGCCGCACAGCAGGTGAAAGGGTTCAGAAGGAGAGCTCAGTATTCCCAAGACTTAATCTTACCTACCTTACCTACCAGGGCAGATTATGTCATACTCTTGTTAGAGGAAACAAAACAAAGTATATAATAAGGGCTGGGTGGCTTCTGTCCCTTGCAGGAACAACCATAAGACTTTGTAAGCCTCAGCTCAGCAATATGACTGTTTTCCAAGCCAAGATGCCACAAGTGTGTCAAAGTAGGTTTAATGGTTGTTTCTGTTCTCTGAATAGTGCTGAGAAGTATTAGAGGATATCAGTGAGATCGGCTGTCCCAGAGAAACTCCAGGGAATGGCTGCTCTCTGTCCCCTGGGCAGCAAGCCTTCTCCACTCTACTGTGCCCACAGCCAAGATCAAGGCTCAGGGTACTTGGCCAACCAGGACAACATTGCCAAGGAGCTCCAAAGCAGTGCAACAGTTGGCATCAGCATCATACAATTCTCACTTCCTCTGTAATAATTAAGCATTTAGTAGGAAAGTATTCAGAAGAAGTACATCAGAGTATTTTCAAAAGCCAACTGCCCCAGTGTTCCTGGTGTAACTCACATATCTTCTAGGGTACTGCAGAAACCCTGAACTAACTCTGCAGTTCTCAACAGGAGTTTATAGGAAATTAAGTCATTCCCAATGGTCATTCAAAGTAAGGGTTACTGACAAGGAAAGGGATGAAATAAAATGTTCTTGTTGTTCTAGACAACAAAAAGGACTACTAAGGAAATAACTTTATAACCTGAGAAAAGTCTGCAGCTTTAAGGAATTCTCCCCTAAAGGTTGTAAAGCTTTTACTATGCAAAGTATTTTTGCTATTATATACACTGGCGGCCACTAAGTGCAGCTATTATTTCTGGCGGTCATTCAGAGAAGGTCAGGACAGATAAAGTGTTTAACAGAGGTTGTTTGGGTAGATCCATCTGGGTTTTTAACAACCCATACTGTCTACTGTGGCTTTTTAAAAGATGCTCGATTTTTTTCTGGATCTAATAAATTACAGTCTTTCCTTTTATTTGCTATGTTTTATTATTTGTCAGGCTACAGCAAAGAAAGTCTTCTTTACAATGCCCGCATTTTCCTATAGAGGTTATACACAAGCACTCAAAAAAGGGCTGATTCTTTGCTGAGGGGTAGAGGTGCAACCTACATGGAGGTCCCATTTTCTTGGTAAGGGCTCCATGGAGCCATGACCTGGTCCCTCTCCCTCCTTACACCATGGGGTGAGCATATGCCTCAGAGGGAACAAGGAGGGAAGGTTGCAACCATAGGGCAAGGAAACAAGATGTTAAAAGGCCGTAGCAAGGAGCCCAAGATGGAGTTTCAGAAAGAAAACATTTTCAGGTTGTGTGAGCACCTAAATAAAGTAGCCTAACTAGTTGGGAAGGAGTGTATTAGCATTCTTAATGCTCACACTGCATGGTTTGGTAGTGCAGAATTTCAAACCTAGCCCCATCACAAACTCTCTGCACTGCACAGAGCAAACCAAGCAACTCTCAGCATCCCACTGGGTGCACTGTATGGCCAACGCTGTCCAGTGAGGATCTCTGACGCTGTTTATGGGTACTTTGTTTCAAAACAGAAATGAAATATCGCTAGGACTATATTGCTTTGAAACGTTCTGCAAAAGGCTTGTAGACTGTGAAGCAGGTATGTGTTGATATCCCTATTGTACAGGCAGAGCTAGAAAGCAACATCTAGAAAATGTGTTCCCCATCTGATGCAAATAATTTGTGCTGAAGTAAAATTATTTAAACCTTGCAGGGAGAGAATACTCACATCCAGCAGTCATTCTAGACATACATTAATGCTTTTTGTACTGGCAGACAGCGCTGCCCCAGCCTGTGATTCAGGTGCCTTTGTCACTTACCTGAGTTTGTCTGCTACAAAAATCACACGCCGCTCCAAGAGGAGAGAAGCAAAGATCCTGATGATCTGACGCACACTGAGGCACTTGAAAAGGCATTCAAAGTCCACATGTTCCAGGCGCGAGTCCATCGGCCGCCGCAGCTCAATGACCTGAACACGTTCAACAGGTATCAGTCAGTGTCACTGGTCAGGTCTGACAGACCCAGGGGCACGCAGCACCCTGGCCCAGGCATGCCTGCTGAGGGGACAAACACAGCAACCCCCATCCTCTTTTGGAAACTGAGGCTGGAGGCATAAAACTCCAGAGAAACAGTGCACTACACAGTCCACTGTCATTTCATGTTCTTCCCAGAATACAGACATGCATTAAATCTACTATCATTTCCTAGGGAAGTGTAATTCTGCCTTCTAAACACTCTCTCACAAATGTAAAGCTTGGCTGAGTCAACAGAATTAAGTACGTAACAAAAAAGAACTGGAAGTTTCCAAGGTTAAAACAGTCATAAAGCCAAAGTATATTTGGTATCAACTTGGCTTGCAATTCAAATTCACATCTAGATGGGAGCCAGGGACTGATCTTAAGCATCATGCCAAGTTTAATCCCAATTTACTTCATCTTTCCTCCTTTATAATGCACAAGTCACTAGCTGGTGTTTAATCGTTTTGCTGTCATAAATACATGTACATACGTGTGTGTATATATATATATATATATACATACTTAACTGGGAGTAAGGACAAGGTCTTAGATGGTGACTTGTGACATCCCTTTAAAGTCTAATTGTCATACTTCATCCATGACCTCGGACCCTCTCCTTCCTTTTCTCAAATGCACTTTGCTTGATTCCTTTATTACATCTTCCTTTTATTCTGCAATTGACATGCTCAGATGTGGAACTTGTAGGCAGAGGACAGAAAAGAGATAGAAAAATATAATGAAGAGAGTAAGAGAGGAATAAAAATATGAAGTGCAAGACAGAAAATGATGAACTACTGAGGAAACTGAGGAAACAGAAGGGGAAGGGGAAAAGCAGACCAACTTAAAGCTGTGTCGAAATCTTTGTAGACATAGCAGCACATATACATCTCCTTCTTCCCATATGTCCAAAAATCACCATCATCTTACTGCTTTAAACCTCCTTTATGCTTTCATAATTTCACTAGCAAACTGTATTAGGTTTAAGGTTGAGAAGCCCTTACAAAATTCCTCACAGACACACTGTTTTAGGGATATGAGCAGCAGCAAGATCACAGGATACGAAACACAAAACCAGTTCCTACTGGTTAAGCTGTAATACTATTCGTGTTTGAGATGCCCACTTTCATTCCTTAGTACTGGGGCTGGAATCTCAAACCATATTTAAGTGCCCAACCACGAGGAGCTAATTTTGCTGCAAAACTTCCAGCACTAATATCTCGCTGGGGTGTAGGATGCAATGCAAGTTACAGCAGCTTTAGATGCCATAGATGTTTTCTGTTATTTGGCAAAGCCTTCTGCTTCAGTCTGCTCTTCACAAAGAAATATACTGTCTACTTCCCAATTAATCATCATCTTTGTTTAGGCCAGAAGAGCCACAATGGAAGGACAAGATTCTGTTCCTAATTAAGATGGTGCATTCCATTTAGATAACGAGTTTGTACTAGCATAACACAGAGTAAAGCTCAGCCTGAAGAGTTGTTTGTTTGTTTGGAATCATTGCAATATTATTCTCTGGGAGAGTTCAGATGCTTGAGTGGAGGATAGAGAAGCTGGAGATCCACGGCTCCCGGATACATCCACATCACAAAGGCATTATCAGATCTTACTGCTGCTATGCCAAGCAGCCCTTCAATTTTCCTTCGCTTCTCCAGAAGAAAATGCATGTGGCTTAAAAACATCCTGCAAATCACTTTTACAAGGCACCCCTCACATTTCATCCCAAGTGACATTATAGGTCCACTCCATTACACTTGGAGAAGACATGGTTCAATGTGAAAAACAGTAATAGCATTGCAGAACTAACCCTAGGAGTTGTAAAATAACCAAAAGAGAATTTTCTTGCTTTTGCTAAGTGGGACAAATTCTATTCTTACCTGCGGTGAATAATTTCTCTATACTGTTGCTCTTCTGAATGCAGCTACTGCATATTAACGTCAGGACACATAGAGTATAGAAGGACATGCGAGATATCTAGTAACTCTCAAGTTAAGAGAAACTTTAAGCAAAATACCACCACTGTCACTTTCCATAAGGTCTATGTTTTACAATGCTAGGTTTCTGCCTGATTGAGACAGTAAAAAAATAATAATAATAATAATAATAAAAAAAAGTAATGCTGTTTGCAAAACCAAGGCAACTTATTAAAAATTACGAAATAACAAATACATAACTATAAATCAGTTTATAATAATCAGCAGGAACTTATTAACGTATCAACACTGTAGCAGCTCCTGCACTTCTCAATTTAAGTACCATCCCGTATGACTTGCACTACCTGCACCTCCTGCTTTTCTTTTGCTGTTTGTTATAGGCAAGATGATGGTGACGGCTTTGGTGCTTAATGTTTCCTGTTATTTTTTTACCTCATTGCCAGCTCCAGGCAGAAAAGTTTTGACTTTGATCGTCTTTCCAGGTGCAGGAAAAGGAGATTCCATCAAACTCCTCATAAATGGATAAACCAAAGCAGCAGATATGCCCCTTCTCCTTTCAACCTCATCCAGGATCTAATCCATTAGTAAGACATAAGAGAGAAAAGAGAGAGAACAGGTCAGCACCCCATACACTTTTGAAACATCTTCTGATCCACATGTGCCTAAACACATGGCAGATCTAAGTTTAATTTTCTTTTTCCATACATTTCTGCAATGCCATTAAAACCACAGTATTTGACCCTACAGTAAGAGTGACTCATCTTCCACTTACAGTATGAATTCCTTCCATGCATGCAGTTGAACAAAGAGACAAAGAAGAAACAACAAATCTGCAAAACTGAAGCAAGTTCAAGCATGGCAAAATGGGACCTATATTGTTGGGACTTGACCCGAACAACAGCGTGAGCTGTGGAAAGATCAACACAAGCCCCATGGTTACAGGCCAAGTGAGTGTCAAGTCTCAGTTGTGAACCCAAGGTTTGCATTAAGGAGCATTAATAAGGAGCTCATTTTTTTTTCCACTGCGCCTGACTGGGCAGGAAAAAGCCAGACTGACAAGAAAAGCACCCCCGACATGCTATGACACCACCAGGAGAGAGCTCTAGGTCCAGGCTCAGCCATGATGACAGCAGTCACTTTGCAGTCTGCGCCAAGCTGGAGCCAGCTGTGAGAAGCCTTATGAAGCATGCCCAGCTGTTTACAGAGGGTGTCTGCACTAAGGTCATTTTCTGTTTAACATGACGCAGGGCTGGCAAGCCGGTTCTGAAATGAGCAGATGGAACTTCTTACAGATAGAAAGGACTATCATTTTCTTCTCCTTTTGGTCACATGGAGCAGCATAAATTAGATCACAGCTAAGCTTTCCCACATTAGACAGACCATATAGATGATAAACCTAAAGTAGACAAGAAAGCAGGCTTCAAAGCAGTTAGTGGTTTGACCTGAAAGACTGATCTCCTAACCACCACTCGAGACCAAAAGGCTATGCATGTGTTAGTGGATCTGAGCCAGGCATTTTCCCTTGTTTCTTTTGGAAATGCTTTTTTCACTGAAACAGAACATTAAAATATACTTAATCATAAGCTGGTGACTTACAACGATAGCTAATGACACCAAATGCCAACAGAAGCATTCACTGGTGTATAGTTTCTCCTTCCTCTTCACTGCACACTGAAAGCTGAACTCTAAAGCAAAGCTGCAATCCTTGTCTGTAGAAGAGGCAGATAACCCCTATCTTGTAACTGACTAGGTCCAGAAGTAAGGACATACTTGGTTCTCAAGTCTCTCTTAGTAGTAGGTATTGAGCAGTGAACTTAAAAGGCTTCAAGGAAGATGAAAATAATGTAAGTTATCCAAACCAGCATGATACATATTTTAAAACAAAGAACTACTTTTGCTTTCCTGATAAATAGTACCCAAGGTTCAGTATCTTGTGGTCTTTCATCAGTCACATTTTTTCTGTAAGATTGCTGTTCCTTGTTTTGACTAACACTGCAGAGGGCACCATTACCGAACTGTGCAATTAGGACAGCCCAGGTTTCCCTCCAAAGAAAGAGACTGATTCAGTTTTCAATAACTGCCTTCATCCACATCTGTCTCCAAAAACAATGAAGAAGCTGAGACTTGAACTCTTCCTCCTTCCCTTAGAAGCTGTTTCATCCAAAACCTTTCCAGATGTGTTGCTTGGAGTTTGTGCTTAAAACCTGTGCTAAATCCAGCCCAGAGCTGGAGTCTGCACCAGGTCTTTCCAAGCACCCTGCTCTCATTGTGGCACCTGTATTTTCAGGAGATGATCAGCTCTTTGCAGTACAGTACGGATCCAGTGGGGATTAGGCCCTTTTGTGTCCCAACCCCTCCCTCAGCCCATAACTTAAAAAAAAGCATGGGTGTACTACAGCTCCACTCATGGACTCATATGTAATTCAATGGGAGCCTTCCCTTCTGCTCAAAGGTCAAGAATTTGAGGGTCTGCCTGCCAGCTGCCTGATCTGCTTCTGTTAAAACCAGTGAAATTGTGCTTACCAGTCAGCCCCCAGTTGACTTTGACTGGATGAACAGACATTTTGAGACTAGAGATTTAACTGGGAAAGCAGTCAATGTGCAATTTCGGTTTGATCATTCCTGTCTGCTGCAGACTTTACATTCCAGCTGCAGAGATATTTGGTGTAAGTAGGACACTCACATTTCCATTTTTCAGACTTTCTAAATTTTTCCCCTTTCCCAAGGTTTCCATTGAAAATTAGTCATTATCAAAATTAGATAAAAAGATAAAAGCAAACAAAGAGCCTCGGGACCTCTCTACACAGAAAGAGCTTTTTTGAGCTGTGTTATCCCCCCAGAATAATGTGTTTCATTTTGCTTAGGATATCTGTGTTTACATATGTGTTATGTCTAAGGGTCACTGTTATAAACCCTCAGATGCAGAGGTTTATGGAAGACCTCAGAAGCAGAACTGCAATTAACTATTTCAACACCATTGTTTTTCTTCACACAAGAATTGTGTTAAACTAAGTTTTATCTGTGAAGACTGTTTTGATGAAAGCTAACATTCCATGTGATTACTAGATCCTATGGACAATATTTTTATTAACTTCAATAGTTAATGTGCTTGTTTCAACTTTATTCTATACACATGAAGAAACAAAATTCATCTTTAGGTCCTGTCAGACTCTTTGTATCTGCAGTGAAAATCTCTGGCAAATTAAAACATTCCTATGAATGTCCGTATCAAAATTTGAATGGAGGAAGACAACCATCTGACATCAGACATATTATCTTTCTCCACAAATCGCCAGCAAATCCTATAGGGTAGCTCTGGAGGAGCTCACTGGATTTTGCAGGACTCTTCCAGATGACTGGAGGTCCTAAACTGGCAGTCAGAGAGATGTTTCAAATGTTAACCAATCAGTAACGTTTTAAACAGCTTATTTTAATACCCTTTTGTCTTACAAAAGAATAATGCTTGCAGCCCTGGAGCTGACTAGCAGTTAACTGCTTCAATGGCAGTGCAATCTCTGTTTAGCTGCAGTGTTCTGCATATTGTCTTAATACTCTTACGTCAAGAAATGTATTACCTAGGTAAATTACATCAGCATATGATATAACTTTATTTGTTAATGTAAAGGCTTATTAGAAGACTATACATCCTTCCCTAGTCCTTTAGAATAAAAACATCATGTCAATGCTGTTAAGCATGCAGACTTCACTTATCAAATACTCCTTTTTCTTAACCTCATTATTCCACAGGGTGCTGGAGTAAAAGTGGTACTGGCCTACTGTTTGAACTGTAGATGCCAAGAGTTACAGCTCAGCACAGAATGGCTTTGGAAAACAATGGAAAAACCTCCAGTCAGCCAGATGATACAGACACTCAGATGTTTTTTGAATCAAGTTCTGCCTCAGTCACAGAAGTAATAAGACATTCTTTGATGAATCCAGTCATAGAGATGGAATATCCAAAACAGCAACTACAAAATACAGTTATCTCCCATCAAAGGAAGAAATTCTTCTCGTCTGGTTCATTGATGTGGATATTTCTCAGTAAACACTCAAGTGCAAAAACAACATTGTAAAAAAATCCTCTTACCTTAGAGAATAAGTCAAAGCACCCCAGGCGGCTGATGACACAATAGACTTCAGGTAGGCGTGGCCCTTTTCCACTAGGCTGATAACAGTAAAAAAGAGACTGAAATTACATACTGATTTGGAGCCATGCAGAAATATACTTCTCTCTCTAATCACATAGTTGGCCGTTGTGCAACGTCTTTCACCATTCATTTCTCCATCAAAATAGCTACTCTTGGAAAAGCATCATATTTCTCCCTTAGGACAGTAGGCTAAAAAGCATAAGTAGTTCTTACCCACTTTGAAAATCTCAGCGCATTGGAACTGTATTCAAACATTGCTCTGACTTGAAGCTATAAAAGCACATTTAACTATGGCTGTAACTCATGCCTTATACCACCACTGTCCTCTGCTCCTGCTGTGGTGAGGCTACCCCAGGACCATATGCTGGGAGGTGACAATTACAGTGCCAGGGAAGGAAATATGGCTGTAGTTCCCGATTCTCTCATGATGTTCGAAGACAGCTTAACTTCCAGAAAGCAAACTCACAGACCTAAACAAAGGCAAGCCGCATGAGCTGAATCATTAACTTTCTTAGATTCATGCATGATAAACACGAAACTCTTAAATAACTTCAACTGTGTCGAGAATGAATCAGTGGTGCATATCTCTTCCTCCCCAAAAAACCTGTCAAAATGGCTCTCTGAAACCATCCTATTAAAGATTTTTCCAAGAGAAGCAAACGGTTTAAACCTGCATGACTGAAGTGTAATCTCTCAGCCTACTGTAATCTGCAACACTGCCTGTGCTTGTGCAGGGAAAGGTCTGGTGGCACTATGTGAAAAAAGGTGAAAAAAGGGTACAACCATTTGCAGGATTTTGCTTATGTACTAAAAAAGAGTTCAAATCAGGCCAATACCAAACACTTTAGAAAAGCATCCTCACTGGCAAGGTTCGTAGAGCAGAGAGGCAGTCTGCCTGTGTCCTGCATGCATACAGTGAGCACAGATTGAAACACCCCTGCACAGGAGATCACCACTGTGTTTTTAACAAGCTGTGATACAGCACTGCAGTTTCGTATAGTTGTAACTGATTTTTATCAGTTACACAGGCACACACTTCCTAAGGGGAGTGATTTCAACAAGGCAGTTTACTGACTTCAGGTACCGTGATACACATTCCCAAGATACAATGCAAGGAAGTCCTGGTGCTGCTTTTGGCAGGAGCTATATCCAATATGGCACAGAGCAGCTGTAGAACAGTTCCCCACCAGCAAAAAACTGAAAGCAGGGTCTGAAACGACGGATAGGCCTCCTAATTCCTTTTATCTAGTGGAGTCAGCTGTACTTGTGAAACACTGAATAAAAAGTGTCTGTAAAAGAATCACCTGGCACCACTTAGCCTCCTCACACAGCTGTATATTATTGCTATGCAGGAGTGATAGAATCATCCCCAGAAATGCTGTGATAAAGGAGCTCAGAATCACTGTTTCCATCTGCTCTCTCCCAGTTGTGCATTGAGCCAAAGTGGCTGATCATCTCCTGTGCATCCACATAGAAGGCTGGCGTATTTTTTTAATCTTTGTTTCATTGTTTGACTCTGCAGGTACAGTAATTAACAGCCCTCAGTATGTTTAGCATTTACGTGTCACATCCATCGAGAGAAACTGAGGGGTAGCTGTGTTTTTCGAATTGGAATATCACAAACTGGGCTTGGACAGTCAGCAGGTGCCTGGCCTATTACAACAGAGACCACAAAAAATACTCGGACTAAGTGAATACAGATGTGTCTATTTCTGGATCCAAACCTGCTCACTACACGTCACGTCTCTGAAAAAGCAGAATCCTTTTTTGTCCATATTAGGTATAAAACCCTTTCTAAAGGCACTGAGTGATTATATCAAGCATGTGGGATTTTGGTTAAAATCATTGTGTCAAATCTACAGGAATGCCGAAGCCATGCCAGGAGACTTGGATAGCTCCCAGCCAAGAGCTGTCTCAGTGACTGCCAGTAAAAACATCACATTCCTGGGTCATCTATAAGATCAGAAACAATAACAGCTCAGCACTTACTAAAAGATTCTGCTTTATGAAATATCATTGCTTTCAAACGTTGTAAAGGCTACATGTCTAGGAGCTCTTTCCTCCTCATATAGAACAGACTTCTCTATTATTTCAAAGATGTTTCCTTGCAGACAGCACAGACTCCCAAGTGAATGCAAATCATCTGCAAGAGGCAGCACATAAAACCCTCAGGCAGAGCCATTGTGAGAGGCATTATTTCTCAAATTCCTAGCACTGGCAACTCTTCGCATAACTCTCCTCTCAGCCATTAGTTTACAGTTCAAAGACAGACCTAAACCACCTGCTCATTGTGTTATAGGTTTGTCTTTTTCCCAGAAAAATGGATGGGATAACTCAACCTTCCCATCCTCAATGTCTTCCTTCTCTGCTTGGACTTATCTCTCTTAACTAGCAGAGACTTATGGACTGCACACAGCATACAGTGCTGGTTTAACCTCCCCCCTTCCCAGAGAGCATTTCCAGTTTGAAGGCTGTGCTCAACAAGATAGCTGCAGCCTTGGAGCCCCATTCTGCCTCATTCTCTTTTACATGCAATCGATACGCCCAGTTCAAGGAAGCTGTGTCCTAAAGGAGCACCAGCTGACTCTGCCTTGACATATTGCCTTCCTCCTGAAGGAGGGAGGGTGGAGAGAATGATGTTTTGGTTTTTGAGTTGTTTGCAGAAAGCTCAGGATATTTTCAGCCTTAGTCCACCACAAACTAAAACACTGATGAGTTTTGTTGATAACAAGAGACAGATTCCCAAGAGCATGAACATAAACTGACAAGAACTTGGCTATGGGATGGAAGAGCTGAGATTTGCTTCAGGGCTGATCCATAAGCGGTTCAGGACAGTCTTGTTACAATGAGTTTAATGTGACGTTTGCTGAGTAACGTCTCCAAAACCTGCTTCATCATCTGCCTTCAGCAGGTGGAACAGACAACTTTTGCTCCTGAAAATAAGCCTACCACTTTTCTCTTTCAAAGCTCACCTCCCTACCCAGGTGCTTGAAATCCAGAAGATGTCTTCAGAGATGATCTCCCAGTCTGGCGTTGCTGAGATGCTCTCACACACCACACACTCCTGCTTTCAAATCAGGCTGTGTGCACACCCACCAGCCACTCAGACACCTAACTCAGTGGTTTGGGGCTTTAAAGAGAGGCAAAAAAGCTCCTGCTTTCCTGGCTCCAGAATTAACTAAGGAACACTGGTACCAGTGTGGTGACATGAGAGGAACCAAAGCAGTAGGGATCAATGGTAATATTTCTCCTCCTGCACTTCTCCCAGCCTTTCCATTTATCTGAAGACACCCTGTGTGGAGGGGGAATGCAGCTAAAACAGACCTACCAAACATCACGGAAGAGAAACATGCAACACGGTCCTACATTCCATCTCAAAGCAGTAGAAGAGAAGGAAAAAAACAGACTAACATCAACCTGAAGACTCCAGAGGGGCTATACCCCTCCCGCCCAGGGTGAGCCAAGATATCTTTACTGAGACCTTCTGAATAATTCTCCAGAGAGCATTACCAGTAAAAGCTGAGGAAAAAGTAAGGGCTGTCTCAGGCCAGGCCAGGAGAAAAAGGAACATGACAAACACACAACAGCTTCTTTGCCTTTTTAAAGCACATGTGTTAGCTCTGGGTAAGCCTCTAGCATCCTGGGCTGTCTTTGAGATCAGAATTGTGGATGCTTCAATTGCAATTC
This sequence comes from Lagopus leucura, assembly GCF_019238085.1. NCBI lineage: Eukaryota > Metazoa > Chordata > Aves > Galliformes > Phasianidae > Lagopus > Lagopus leucura. The sequence continues at coordinate 2,842,895 of NW_024962282.1, forward strand.
ACAGTAATTAAGGCAGTGATCATATAACAGAGATGATATATACTCTAAACGGCAAAGGAAATGCACACAGTGCACAATCTCTATTCCTTTCTGCAGGGCTGTGAAAAAAGACACATTCTGCTTGGCTCTAGGACTGTCTTGAAGAATGTGAGATGCAGACTCAATCCAAAAACCTTAAACAGGGAAACATGAAGATGAAGAAGGGAAATCCCATGAGGCAGGCTGGTGATGTCCAGCTAATAGGAGCCAGAAATTCACAACCAGAGATGTTCCTCAAAAACAAATTCAAGTGTTGGGAGTCTGAAGTTATTCCATCAGAGTCACAAGCCAGCTTCTGCAGCAGCTTTGGTTTCCAGCTAGGGCCAATCCAAACACAGACCATGAAAAAGCTGTCGGTGTTTTAAATCCAGAAACTCATGTTAAAGTCTTATCGTTATATGTGAAACACAAACTCTAATGCCAGAGCACTCAGTGTACACTGTCAAACATGCTCGAGGGAAGGCAGGATGGAGGGAACATGGCAACAGGAAGAAATGCTTTTCCAGTGAGCTCTTCTCAGCTCCATAGATGTTAATCTGCATCCCAAGAGTTGCTTCCACAGTGTAACAAATGCCTCTCTCCTGCTCCAGCAAATGCAGGATGTTTCACCTAAAGACTGCTTTTCATGTTTTAATGTACACACTTTCTGCTCAGGCATCTGCTTCTCCCCTGACTCCAGGGACTCACTTGTCTTAGCCTAGAAAAGTGCCCCAGGCAGCATTTTTATGTGAGAGGGAAGAGAGAGGTAAGATAGGGTGAAAGACGTGTCTATTTCTGCAAGTACAAAGTTAACAGCCAGAAAATCCTGATATCAAACTTTCTATTCTGAGAAAGAAGTCTTCTCAGACAGCTGGCCAACGTGCTAGGAAGGTGTGCTTCCTACTGTTCCCATGAACCAGCTGCCTTCTATGGCAGCTGATAGCAGGACGTTGTTTTAAGGATGCAGTAACTCAGATTCCGGTATTGTCTGACTGGAACTAGCACTTCTCAGCAACTTCCATTGCAGTAAAGCCCAAGACGCATTCCAGTTCCCATTACAGCATTCTCCCTTTTGTTCCTTCTCCACAGGGTGCTCTTGCTCTCCCTTTCTCCCCAGCCCCATAGCAACTGAGGTATTGCAATGCCCACCAAGGAAGGGAGTGAGCTGTGAGGTGAAACTGAGCCTTCAGCAGGAACTGCTCAAATCACCTTTGCTGCTGACAGGAAATTATCACCGAGCCACAGCCCAGACACAGCCGCAGAAACGAGCCTGGCAAATAGATGGAAAGAAGCATGGAAAGGAAAGTAAAATTAACCTGGTTTAATATGGAAGAATGTCTTATTTGCAGTAAAGTGGAATAGTAGCGATATGTAATATCTCAAGTATATCGACCTATCTGCCTTTATATGAAGTTGCATACTTCTGGTATCAAGTTACCAGGAAAGCAGCTACAATACTGCCTTGGAGGTAGCAAAATGTAACTGGAAAAACTTCATGCTATCTATGAAAGTGCAGATTGTTTGCAGTAGTACAATAGGTTACATTCCATTCTAATCCTGTTTCAAAAATGAAACAAAATAATATAAATACATTTTAAAGGGATACTGTACGGGATTTGCTATACAAACAGAACATAATTGTCACTGTATCCCTTGAGGTACTTTTGGCAGGACTTCGGATACACACATAGGCAGAAAAAGGGTCTGGAAAAATGTGAAATCCAAAGGCAGAAAAGTGGGACAGTTTGTTCATATGTCAACATACCAAAGAAGAACTAGGATAGCAGAAAGTTCAGTAGCTAAAAAGTAATTATTTTCTAAGCAGAGGCACCAGAACACCTAACTCTGCAAAAAAGCACAAGCAGTAAGCTGCGCGCTACCTCACAGGGTTGGATGGGTTGGTCCATTTGACCATGGAAGCTTCTGACCATCCTCCCTAGAAGCATTCAAGGCCAGGCTGGATGGGACTTTGAGCAGCCTGGTCTAGTGGGAGGCGTCCCTGCCTATAGCATGGGGTTGGAGCTAGATGATCTTAAAGGTCCCTTCCAACCCAAATCATTCTATGATTCCACGGAGCCTACTGCCAACAACTGCCAAGTTCTCCAGAAGATGTGAGAAACTCCAGCTGAATATTATGAGCACCCCTCAGGCTGGGGAATATTTTCTAAGGAATTCTCCCTGCAGCTGTTGGCTTACATTGAAGTCAGGATTTTGTTACAGTTCTATACTGAGCAATGCGACCCCATCTTTCTTATACACTGTGTTTGCTGAAAACTTTTTGTAGTTCCCAAATTAGGGTGGTTGTGTTTGACATGTTGGGAATGGGACTCCTCAGAGCACATACTCTGGACCTTGTCAGAAATTGCTCAGGAAGTTACACACTTAAACACAAAGATCTGTTTTAGAGCCCAAGCCTCTGGCATATAAACAGTTTAACCTGCTCGGAGTCTGATACATCTTTTCATTGTGGCTTTTATTTCAGTCTCATTTTGATCCAGGATCAACTGCTTTGCATGTCACAAATGTAAGTTCTCTGCATGATTCCAAACTCGCTGATATTTTCAGAACTATGAAAGCCTTAAACTGCCCTTCTATGGTAGAGGGAATACATTTCAAAATTTGATTCTAGTCAACATTTTCTGAATATACCTTATTATCCTTTTAAATAACAACAGACACACTAAAAATTGTACTGCTGCACTACATCTTGTTCTGCTTATTTACATCAGCCAGGATACTTTCTAGCTGCTCTACTTCATTATCTCTGAATCATCCCTGTTGTTTTGGCCCACTCTTCCACACTTAGACACACACAGTAAGCAAGCCTCCACAATGCTACCTATAGCAAATACCACCCACAGAATTGATAAACAAGCTTTCTGCTTTGTTACTTTAAGTGAAATCTCTTACAAATAGAGCACCCATATACAGCAATTCCTCCCAGACAGAGCATCTGTTATCTGCATGACAAGGAGCATTGCCACAGACTTGAGTGAGGACAGGGTCAGGTGCCAGCAGCACACAGAATGGAGCATGCTGTTCTAAGGCAGCAAGTTGCTCTGTCTACTGGAAGCCTCTGAAAACTATGGAAGGGAGGTGCTGCCAGCTTGGAAAGATGGGAAGTAATGACAGCGAGGGAAGAAAGGGGAAAGGGGAGAGTTATCAATTCATTTTGCACAAGTATGTAAAACGTTCCTATGGTATTTACTATCCATATAAGCTCTCTAACGAAGTGTAGTCCACTGACATGTGGACAGTACACGAGTTGTCTCACCATTGCAACCCTATCCAAGTGCAGGGATGGCCAACGGCTGTATGCATTGCTGCCATCCCAGCAGTTGTGCATAGATGTGCAGCAGAAGCCTGTTCATACTGTGCTTCATCTGGCTTAATGAAATTTGCAAGTCTTTTGTGCAGTTTTCTTTCTCTCACAACACATAAGCATGCTCTGTGCTCTGAATTTATCTGGTGACCAGTTTATTTCCCTTTTATTTCCCTAGTGATGTGCTCCACGACGAGACAGAATCGTGTAGCAGGTCAGACTGGGTACCATTACCAACAGCTAATCACCCCTGGTCACAAGGACAGAAAAGGAGCCTCAGAGCCTAGACTTCCTGTCACAGGCATCACCTTACTGTGTGGCCCTGAGAAAATGCTGACTGTGGGCTGCCCTCCACTGTCACCCTACTGAGCAGGGTGGCATATTTGCCTGCACCACAGATATGCTGCAGTTATTTAGGCAACACTGGCAGAGAGCTTTAGAGATGTAAGCAGTCGCACAAGAAATAAACCTTATTCAGAAATGTTTAGAAATACCACGTTTGCCTTTGCTTGCACTGTTGTGGTATTTCTGCTGCTGTTCAAAAGCACATGATATAAAGAACTTGAAAGGTAAATGCTCACAGAAGAAATTTTCCACATTCCTATGAAATGGGATCCCATTCCTACGAATGGGATTTGATTCAGACAGACATTTCAAAGCCTTATTTTAATAGTCCTTTCACTTCCAAATCTCAGAGCGAGCAACCCAGTTTTCTAGTAAAATAGCAGGAGACACCCCCAAAGTTCAGACTACAATTTAGAGATATTGTTTAACAGAATTCCACAGTTTGAAATAAAGGTGATGTACTTACCAACAGCCTCCTGCAATAGCCAAACCTCCGGCTCCCATCTTCCCCAGTCAGCATGAAAGAGAAAGTCTCACTAGAAGGAAGAAAATTGTCCTGATCTTACTACCAGAACTGCAGCCTAAGTAGAAAGTAGGTCATGACAAAAAGAATAGCACTTTATCCTATGATAGACTGTTCCCACTGAAAGGTCTTGTCTCCCTCTGTCAATCATCTGGACATACTCTGAGGCAAAATTCCATCAAGAGTAAAGATGTCTGCACAGTCCTGGACAACCTAGCAATTTTCTTATAAGAAGAGATATGTGCTGAATTTAAGTGGCATAACAGTGTCTTCACACTGCAGAAGGAATGTAAGAATCAGATTTTGAGAGCAGTGTTCAAATGCTGTGTATCCCTTATGTTTTAGTTACATCCTCTTTTAGACTGTGCCTTGTTTTTAAAAGGAGAACCCTAGGTATTCTCTTAGAGTAGAGAAATCATTTGCTAATCTAAAAATAATAGATTCACCATGTGTTTGTGAATTTGCATACTGGCTGATAACCGCTCCTGGCTACTTTGCAAGTTTGAAATGGCATTATATAAAACACTTCTTGATGCCAGACTTTATGCAATTATAGCAGAATATGATAGGGATATCTTATTTCACAAACATGGGCTCCTGGAAAATCTGTCTAGCAGAGCAGCAGCAGAAGATGTGGAATGCTGTGCAAGCAGATCTGCATGCTGCTTCCAGCAATGCTGTCCACAGAGTTCTACACTTCAGTGTGTTCTACACTTCATTGTTCAGGTGATTAAAAATATTGAGTAATATAGCCAAGCAACACTGAATATAACCTGGTTATGTGACACACATCATACCTAAGCCAGTAAAACATTCCTTGTGTATTTTATTTTTGGCTGCAGTGATTCCTAGGTGAATGCTAGTTTCTTGCCATTGTTGAAAGTCCCTTAAGACACACACTGAACATTTCATTTACATACACCTCATGCCACGCATCTTTAAAAGACATTTCATATTTTGGGATATTTCTTCTCTCTTCCCCTTCTGTTACTACTATATCATCAGACCAGCAAGTTCAGATTCACTGATTCAGGGAAAAATAAAAAAAGATTTTTGAGGTTTCTTTTAAATGAAGAAGAAAATGGAAGGCTGGCTCTCCCTTCCTCTACCCTCTCCTCATATATATTCATTCATATATAAGCATAAGAAGACAGTAGAGGTGCCATGCAACATCAGGTAAGCATTCTGGGGTACATGAGAGAACAGGTAGTGGGCAGGGTTCTTTTTAAGGTTCATTTTAAATACTCCCATTTGCATTTTTGGATTCAGCACTGAGAGGAACCTTTGGATCTTTTCCCTTCAGCCACACAGGATGGTGAGCTGGGCAGAATGGGGAAGAAAAATAATAGAGAACCTAAAAAAATTAAATACAGCTGCTTGAGCCTAAAGTGGCCAAGACTTAAACTGCTACTTCCATAATTGGGCATCGGCAAGCCTGCAGTTGCTCCAGATGCACTGCATCAGCACTGTGAGGCAGAGGAGCATCAGAGGATATACCTGTTGTATTCAGAGACAGGGAGCCAGTCTTTAGCATCAGGAAAGCAGAACTGAGGGATGGCCTTGAGACGCTCCTCCGCTTCACGCATTTGCTTGGTTGGCCTTTCTAGCTGTGGGGGGGAAGAATTGAAATTAAATCAGTTACTGTTAGGGCCAGCTTCACAGCACCTCTCAGGAGTTGAGGGGAGGCGGGGGCTTGCTGTTGAGCTCTGAAGAGCAAGGGCCCATCAGCTGGTTCCTTACTGGTGCTTGGCAGAGTGAGGCATGACCCCAAGAGAGGCTTTTAGAAGCTAGTACAACACAAATAATCACTGTTGGTTTGCCTAAGTTAACCCAAACTCCCTATTGCACAACGTCCAATTAAAATGCACTCCTATCTGAAATTTCTTTCTGTTGCCAGAGTAGCCCTAGTTCAGCAAAAGTCTTTCCATTGACTTCAGTGAGTTTTGGAACAAACCCTGACAGAGCTAAATGAAGTTGAAAGGGAAATATTTAGAAACTGAATTTAAACACAATATTTAAAGCACCTAAAATCAGGTCAAACTCTGCAGCGCTGGAAATGACAATTTTGTAAATAGGGAAAGCTTTCTGCCACCTTCTCAATGCTCTTTCCTTTATACAAATTCTGAAAATTGAATGATTGACTCCAATTAAGAAATAGATTTCAATTAATTTTCCCACTTATTCACATCACTGATTTTAGCAAAATAAGGATCTTAGAAAGCGTTTAGAGTAAGTTGTATGTAAGAATTTTTCTTTTACCTTGGGAAACTGATATGTCACTTCTGGGAGGTAAGTATTTTTAGAGGGCTTCTTTTTCAGTGATACTACCACAAAATATTCAAATAACTCCCGTTCCTGCCATTCAATGAGCTCCAGTTCCAGGGTTCGATAACTCGGAGCTCTCTTCAGCATTGACTGGATATGCACGAGGCGCTGGGTATGAGCTAGCATTAAAAAGACAAAAAAAAAGATACAGATCATTACCTGGGAGTATAATGCGTACGTGTGAGCCACAGCCATTCACAAAGGACTTCCAGTTTGCCAGCATGTTATTCTAAGCATGTTCTCCTTACAAAATCAGGCCTTCGTACTGCCTCACTAATTCCACCCATAAATCAAACCTCTCTCCAAGTAGTGAAGTGATGCAACACTAAGTCACTGAAATCATTTGCAGTTCATAACTGTTACACTGCCAAAGGTCTGCTTTTTCTTCACATCTAAGACTATATTATAATCTCTCCCATCAGCATGCAAATGCACTAGAACCTCCAGGATGACACTTCACCTCAGGCCTGACTTGCATGTGGCGAAAAATGGTTCTGTGACTGGTCACTGTGCAGCACAACTCTGTGGGAACAGCCCTGATGCAGTGATGTGTCTTCAAATCTCTCAGTTCTGATCAGCATTAAGTGAAAAAAACTAAGTAAAAACAGCTGCTTGCATGTTCTTCCCACCTCTTCGCAGCAGGATCTCTCTGCAATGGCAGTCAAACTATTAGCAGCACACGTCCATCCCATAAGGTTATATTTGTAGACACAGTTCACAAAAGGCATGTTTCTCCTTGCAGTAGGGAAATAAGATGTCATAGCAGCAGTAATTAACTAGCAAAAATAAAAGAATCTGCTCTGATGACCAGCTGGCATACAACTGGTCCAACAGCACAAGAATTATAAATTATTTTGATAGAGAGTTTGGATCATTATCTGACTGCACAAGTAGGGAAGCCAAATCCCAAGAAAAAAACCTGCAGTAGATAGATAAGAAGGCTTTGTCCTCATCTTATTACAATAGCTTTGCATTCCTGTGGGTTTTTTTTTTTCAGCTCTCTTACTAACAACACAATAGATTTTTAGTAATAAAATCTGATTTTTTTTTGTAATTCTCTCCATTTATCAGGTCTCTTGAATGTGAGACACTGACTCACTGGCTTGATCTCAGTGGAGTTTGTACAGGTACTGCACACTGATAGATGAATTTCACAGAATCACAGAATAGCTTCCATTGGGGGGAACCTTAAGGATCATCTAGTTCCAACTTCCCTGCCATAGTCAGGGTTGCCAACTGACAGGATCCCGTCCAACCTGACTTTGAATGACTCCAGAGATGGGGCATCCACACTCTCTCTGGGCAACATGTTCCAGCACCTCATCACAATCTAAGTAAAAATATTTCTTCCTAACATCTACCCTAAATTTCCCTTCTTTTAGTTTAAGCCATTCCCCCTTGTCCTGTCACCATCAGACCATGTAAAAAGTCAGTCCCCTTCCTGCTTGTAAGCTCCCTTCAAGTACTGGAAGGCTGCAATGAAGTCTTCATGGAGCTTTCTCTTCTCCAGGCTGAACATCCTTCCTATACTGAGGGCCCCAGGCTTGAATAGTACTCCAGTTAGGGCCTCACAAGGTCAGAGTAAAGGGCAACAATCACGTTCCTCTCCCTACTGCCACCCCCCTGTTGATGCAGCCCCGGATGCTGTTGGCCTTTTGGGCTGCAGGAGCACAGTGTTGGATCATGACCAGCATTTCATCCATCAGGACCTGCAAGTCCTTCTCCTCAGGGCTGATCTCAAGGAGTTCTTCTCTCAGTCTGTAATCATCTCTGGGATTGCCTTGACCCAAGTGTAGCAGCTTGCACTTGGCCTTCTTAAAACTCATTAGATTTCCACTTTCCAAGCATATAAGTTCCTTCCATATGGCATCCCCTCACAGTTCTTTCTGTCTATGCTTTCTACATTCATACTCCCGTGTTGTAAATTTTGTTAGCTCTGCAATAATAAAGTTAACATAATTCACGAAGGAAAATATACACATTATGGACAGGAACAGTGCTCAGTAGTAGGAGATTATGTGTTGACAGTCTGTGACAGTGTCTGATTAGAAGGTACTGAAGTCTGACCTCTTACCTTTAAACCTGTCATCTGAGTCACTCTCACTCTCACTGTTCTCATCTGGAAAGGAGATAAAGCATCAGTTAATGCAAAACCAAAGCAAACATGAACTCAATTTACTGTGGAGAAACTGGGGAAAAACACATCACACACTGAACCTTGTGATCCAGACACTCTCAGACACTGGAATTTTCAAAGATCTTGAAATAAACAGTTTGAGTGATTATTTTTCCATTAGAATAAATTACAATTCTGCTTGAGAATAAAAGCTTCATGAAAACATAGAATTAATTCTCCACTGTAGAAAATCATTGCACTGAACCCCAATTTCTGCAAACCATCCAGATTCTTTTTCTAACTTGCAATTTTTTTTTAATACAGTTATGTACTTGAGAAGTCAAGGGAAGCCTTTTGAACCTTGTCTGAATAATATTTTCAATTGGCAGAATTGATCAGACTGAGTGAAAGTACCATGCAAAAGTAACTTTACAATAAGATGTGTTTCTGTCACATTAAAATTTCATCATACTACAAACACAGCCTGAATTTCCTCTGGAACCACGCTTTTCCAGTAAGAATCTGAATTGCAGGCAGAGCTTATATTCACACGTTCATGCCAGGAAAAAATATAGAATTAAGAATTATAGAGTTAAATTTGCAAATTTTGGAAAAAACTTCCAGACATAAACCACTAAAAATCTGAGCTAAAGAACAGGCTGGGTGAGTCTAGATGGTCAGGAGATTAATAAAATAGACAACAGTGAAAATCTGATTTATTTTTAGCTCATTCCCATTTTTTTTCTTCTCACAAGAAAAAATTATCATCTTTTACAGCAGAAAGCTCTGAACAAAGTTGAACCTGGAGCAGATGTGAACAGAAGGAAATCTGTTACTTCTGCAACAGTCAAAAGGATTCAGTTAACTATGGTGTGTGTGTCGCACCTCTCAGGGATGCAGTCTCAATGTTGGACATAGAAAGTTTCTTCAATCGTTTTTTTCCTCTTTTTGCACTGTAGATGGAATTGATTCTCTGGACAAGCTGGAAAACAAGAAAGAGAACAACCAGTAAGGCAAATCACTTTTCTGCTAGGAAACTTAATTAATTAACCGATCCAAACAAACACTTTGACAGTGGATGACAGACTAACTAGGTGCCCTAAAATCTTTATCAGCTCAAAGGGCTTTTCTCTGTTTTTGCATCCCATATGCTTGAATCACTTTTTGCATCTCACTACCTTGCCTACAGTTATATTTTCAGAAACAGAGAACTCCAGAATCAAGATCCTATTTTCAAAAATGAGTGAGACATTTGCAGTAAAATCACCATGAGACTGAGTGTTCAAAGACATCTATTATCCTCTGCATTTCTCTCTCTTGGAGAAAGAGCTGGCCTTAGGTTTTTAAAGCCTTTACACTTAACAGAGTACTGTGCTGCTTTGAAGCCCTATTATATCAGCTGAGGATTTGGCCCATATGGATTCCTCCCACCCCCTTCCAACTTGTGCTGTCCTTACTGACCTTCAGGGGTGCTGCATTTACTTTCTCCAATCTTATCTGCAACATTATTTTGAAATTGGCTGTGGTGCTGGCTAAAGCCAGCAGCAGCCAGAATTTTAATTCCTGGTAATCATCTTTATGACTTCCTTTCACAGGGCTAACATGGATAACAATCTTCTATCCAAAATAATCTGAGATAATGGAAAATATTCATGTTTAATGACTTTAACAAGAGATTGGGATTACCAAAAATTAGTAATTAAACAATATACTATAATTTCTGAAGAGTCATGAATACGAAGCAATTAATCTTCATAATGACCTAATGAGTCACTAACAGTTTATTTCATTCCATAGCAGCTTTACTCATAGAAGTATAGTTCAATTTGCAAAGGCTGTTTTATCTCAGCTTTAAGAGGGAAACAGAGTGAGAAACTAATTTGATGTAGACGGAGGAGAAAGTCAGTAACAGAGCACAGATTTGGAACAAATTTTCACTCACTTCTTCCAACAGCTGAATCATGCTGGCTATGTTTTATCAGGAGTGTTAATTGAAATACATACCTAATTTTCATGGTAAATTTTACATTTACTGCATAAATTCTTTTTATACTTCTACCAAGCACAGGAAGAACTAAACAAGTCCCCTCCCCTCCATTTCCAAGAGTTCCAAGAGTGGCTGGGTACATGATGCACAGATAGCAGTGGGAGAATCCCAAAGGAGCTGGGGCAGCAAATCAGAGGAGCTAACCATAACTAAATCAAAATCAGTCCTAGGAGAGAACAGAGGCCATCCTATGAAAGGTCTTGCTGAAATATTGTGCTCCCTTCACAGGGCTGCCCAGTGCTTTGTTTGCTTGGGTTGTTTCACCGATAGTGAAACCTGCACAGCAGTGAGTGAAGTCCAGGGTTTTTTTAAACATTTGGATATGGTTTCATAAAGCATTCCTGTTATCTTCCCTTTACGTTTTGCATCTGTGGAGGCACAGGGTAGTGATGCAGAACAGTTATTTCTCAGATAAGAGTTTTTTATCTAATAACTAATATTTATTCAATAAAAAATGTGAGATTATCCAGTAATACGAGACTCTAGAAGCTAGAGCTGTCAAAAGTAGAAATAATTGTCAGATTTCTGATAAAATTCTGAACATTCATATACTTAAAATATAATTTCATATGGGGAGAATATCTATTCCCTGAATGCAACAAATTTTAAAGTTGGGTACAAAAGTAACATCCAAACTTCCCAAGTTTTACTGAAAACCAAGAAGTATGCTACTCTGTAAGTTACTCTGTAACTTCCTCCACAGATGTATGCTCATATGTGTAGTAGAATAGTGTATCACATGAAAATAAAATTATAGTAAATAGTAAGGACATTAAATTAACTTCCTTCCTTTTGATTGCTTCTGGCTGAGTCAGAATTTTGTTTAATCGACAGGAACATAAGAATCTCCATCCACTCACAATATTTACAGCCGCATCCTTTAAAATACACCCTCTAAAAAGAGTAGAAAAGAGTTGAATATACAATAAAAGCTGACTCTTCGCAGACCAACAGTGAACACATTGCCTGTTCCCTCTATTGTTATTGTACTAGAGAAGGTCTGGCTGGTCTTTCTGGTTGATTTGTTGTTTGGTTTATTGGGATGGGTTTTTTTGCTAGTTAGTTCCTGCTTTTTCTCTTACACATCTCATTTTGAGTTGGAAAGTTTGAACTCCTTGACAAGTAGAAAATTATTTTTCACTTCAAATCAAGACAACAGGGTTATGAGGATGAGGTAAGTTGTAAATAAATGCAGAAACTTTGCAAGTATGGCAATCCAATGTTCGCACGTGCAAACAAAGTGCAGAGTTACTCACTCCTAGACTTTCACAGTTGGGGTGTGTGTAAAAAGGAATATATTTTGTCTACTAAGAAAAAGAGCTTTCAGTAAGGGCTACATGTTGGATAGAAAATGGTAGGTTTTTGCAGGCAGGTGACCTATCCCCAAGCATAAGGCTTGTATTTGAAGCCTTGCAACCAGAGCACCATTTGTTGGGACAAGATCACCCTGTCAGTACCTTTGGGATCCTCCTGGCCCGGCGTGTAGACAGCAGCTCACTTGCAGTACTCAGACTGTCCTCATTAAGGCTGGTGGGGGAGGAGGGAATGCCAAGCTGAGCCAGCAGCAGCATATCATCGTGGCTGTGCCGCTTGGGTAGCCGTGGTAAGCGGTGGCTCTTCCTTTCTGACCAGTTCCCAACACGCAGAGACTGGCTGCTGGGCTTTGAAGGTAGCTGTGGGAACAAAAACAGCTTGAGCTCTTCCCCTTCTCAGCAACATTTAGTGCAGAAGAAGCTCTGCGCATGAGTGGTGGCTGTATAAATGCATCATGCCAGGTGAGCCACATCTCTGTAGAGTACATGCAAAAAGAGGGGTAAAGGTCCAACTGAAGAGATGGGGGTCAATACCCTTATCTAAATTTCAAAGAAAACAATAAACTGCATCTGGCTTTGAATTTCCATGTACCCACATCACATCAACGCTATAAGTGCTCAAACCTAACCTAAAGTTTGGCTGACATCAAAACACTGATATGATGAGCCTGATCTCTCTCACAGTGGTGAAAATCAAGAGTGACTACACTGAAGCTGCTATTTTATTCCTGAGAAGGTAGGAAATCAAGCTTGCTGTATTTCCATGGTGTCAAAGTTGTTTTGAGATCTGTTAATATGCAAAGGTCTTATTACAAGTCTGTCCTGCCTTCCCAAGGAATTTACTTTAAAAGACAAATTGGTTATTACTGCAGCAGGAAAGCAAAATCTCACTGACAGGATTAAATACCAAGAAGCATCTATCTTCAAAAAACTGGGGGTCTCTTGGAGCAGATCTCAGAGCAGCTCTGCCTACTTCTTGGGAAGGTTAATTGCAGGCTGACAGGGTCAAGTCCTAGGGTTCTCTTCCCAGCTTCCCTGTGATGCAAGTGAAAGACAGAAAGGGTTTCCCTCCATAACTCTGCACCTCACCCTGACTGTCCACCACACAGTCCTTACAGCAACATGCCTTAAAAAAGAACCATTTTCTTGAACAGCTGGCAGCTGGCATTCATTGATGTCCTATCAGCAGAGATAACAACAGTACACCTGCAGTAGTAAATATCCCATTTGTAATAATTGGAGGGCGTACCCATCACAGAGCCATATGATCTGGAATTAAGTGTAGGGTGTCTCTGCATGTGTGGGTTTTGCGTCACAAAGAGAATGTCATCAATAAGACATCCTTTTTGCAGCTCATGACTTAAAGAATTGGAAATAACAAACAGGAAAGGAGAAGTCACTACGGGATTCAAAATTACCACAAGCCAGTGTTTGAGGTCTCTGCTTACCACAGGTCTGCATGCCAGGAAAATCTACAGCAGACTATACTTCAATGAAAGAAACACTTTGGGAGGTGATTGGTGAAAGCCTGCTGACTTTCTTATCCCTTCTGTCTTGTTTATCATCTGAAGTCGTGTTGCTAACCCAGCTATGTTGCTATGCTGGAAAAACTGGTTGATAAATTGTTGCCAAAGCTGCCATTTTTCAGGAAATTGGGACTGTTCTATTTTTGGTCATTGAAGAATTACCCAGGTTCATAGCTGACCTGCCCTTAGCGTCCCTTTGCTCTACCAATCAACAGAATGACACCACAATTATGGCACTAATGAAAACTCCTGTCAGCACTGCAAAAAGAAGCTACCAGAATAAAGAGCCTCGTTGCATAGATACTAAAGAATACTTATTTACTGATAAATCTTACAGAAGTCACTGTAATCCATAAATTCTTTGGTCTCCCTTTGTAAAACACAGAAGAGTAAACAGCATATTACTACCATGGACCTATATGGTTCATCCTTTTGGATGGCTTAAATGCTACCACAACTACTGTTAATACACAGGGTACAGCCCAAAATAATTGTTCTTTGTACTATGTCTCTCACTACAAAATTATCTTTCTCCTCACTCTGCCTGATCACTCACTTTATACTCTCTATTCACAAAATCAGAATCATTGGGGTTGAAAGGAACCTCCAGAGGTCACTTCCCATTTGCTCCCTTTTCAGTAGCTTAGCAGAAAACACTTCTGTCTTACAGATGATGAGCCAGGAGTATGCTAAGAATCTTGGTAATACTTTTATCTCTAGGACTGTGGTGCCCATGTGCACCCAAATATAGCAAAAGAAAATATATTTTGTTTTGTTCTAGGTCAGTTTACGTGACAAAAAAGTAGACTCTTGTGTCCTGTCATTAAAATGCAAATTTTCTGTTGATTCAGTGCAAAACAAAAATTCCTTTAAAAGAGGTTTCAAATCTCAAAATTAGGCATGCGATAAATTTATATTTCTCCTTATGAACACAAAGATCCCATAAACAACAAAGCAACCTGGCATTTCATAGCTTTCACAGCAAACACACTGCTTTGGAAAATTCACCACAAAACAGAAAGTCTGCAGGTGTTTTACTTTATGCTGCCAACACGGCTTATACAGCTTTGTTGAATGCAGGCACTCTGGTTTTTCTGATTATGTTATTATTCATTTCTTCACTGGGAGGGGGAGTAAAGGGGTATACTTGGCCTTCTGCATCTTACAGGAAGCCATGCCACTTTACATACTTCATATTAACATGTCACAATAGGCCTCATGTAACAATACATGGGAAAGATTAAGAAGCTGACCTCTCCCTCCCATCCTGCTAAAAACCCCACAGCAAACATTGAGGTTGTTCTCAAAGAGGCGCAACCTACACAAAAGATTTAGGGCCAGATTCAGCTCCTCAAACAGCTGGCAGAGGGTTCTGCTTAAACTCATCTGGCCGTAGCTCGTCAGGACTGCTCCAAACAGCAACCAGCTTCTTCAGTGCAGCACTGAGACTCCCGATTGCAGCTGCCAAGAGCACTCGCAGCAGCAATTTATGGATTTGATTGCACTCGTTTTCCAGATACTCTTTTTCATTCAGTACAGCTGCTCTTCCTCCTCTGCCACGATTGATTCTCTTGCAACAGCTTTAAACAAGCTTTCAAGTGCAGAAAGAAATGTGCCCTCGCGCCCTGTGACGCCATGCATTACCTGGGGAGGTGATGTGTATTTCCTGTCCTGCGGAGTCCACATCCTGTGCAAAGAATCTAGGGAGTTCTCGGAGAGCTGATGGGATTTTCGGCCCGCATGACGGCCTTTCAGCTCCACATCCTCATACGGGTTTTCCTTGGATGATTCTCCTTCACGTTTTTTGGGTTTTTTTTTTAAGAAAAGAAAAACAGAAAGGAATGCAAAATTAAAAAAAAAAAAAAAAATAGTCATGTGAACCAAGTGAAAAACTTTTAGAAAAGCTGCTCAGCTTTCAGCATGACTCATCCCTCTCACTGCAGCTGGAAGTATTTGGAGGAAAACTTGGCTATGAAGACAACTTTTTTTTTTTTTTACTTTTTTTTTTTTTTTAATAAAATGCAAAGATTTCACAAGATGTGCTTCTGAGCATCTGCAGCTGTTCAGAATTTATTGATATATAAAAACTAAGGCACATAACTATGTTAAAGTATATCGGTAGATTTTACAAATCTATAGCAGCCACTCACAGGGTGAAAAGAACAGCAATAAATAACTGTTCTCACCATACCACCCTTACACATGATAAGACAACTTTTATTCGATGCTACTTTCACTTTTCTCTCTGCTCAGAGAGCAGGCAGAGAAAGAATAAGCACTTTAGCTCAGCAGTGTCAAGAGAGAAGATTGGAAGATGTAGAAGATACAGAAGATTGGAAAATGTAGAAGATGAGGGAAGAATTTCTGCACCAACCATGCTGCATCCTCAAAGTGTTGTTTAAAATACATCATGCCTTCTAGCTAAGCAGACATTCTTTTCAACTAATGTGAAATTAGTATCTCCTGGAGGGGCATTCATCCCCCCAGTAATATAGAGAGGTTTGATCAGTTGACCACTAACTATGAGACAAATGAGAAATAAATTTAAAAGCATTCTGCCATCTTTGTCTTTTCAGCCTTTGAAAACAACGTTTACAGTATGGATTGAAGGGAGATCCAAGACTCTTCAGCAGCCATTTCCATCTAAGGATTGGTAGAGCAACTCATCATCTTTGCAGGAATTCTGAACTCAGTAAACCTCTCACCAAACTAAGAAGCACAAAGTTGTATGAACACCATCAATAAAATGAAAGTTTTGCGTCCCCCTCTTTAGACAGTACATAATCAGCAACTGGCATAGAACTTCAGGCTTTTCAAACACAGAGCCCTTCCAGTTTTCTGTTTTTCTTCCACCTTACCTAGAAAATCATCCCAATAAAATCATCTGCTCAAATTCAAACCTTGAATTTGCAGAAATGTGAAACATGCAGGAAGTTCAAAGATTCTGGACAAGCTGGTTTTTGTAGTTTTATCTGAAGATGACTATAGAACTCATGCATTTAGTAGAATTTATATCACAATTCAAACAATTACGTATAAGCTTTAGAAGAAATCCAGGCTTTATTGCATACTGTATTAATCAAAAATTGAGGACAGAAAACTACGGTATGGTTTGCATTTCACACTGTTCCAGAAAATATTCACCACTTCTACAGAGGTGACAGCCGAGGTACAGTTATTTTCAGTGAGAGCAAGGCTCATATTAATATCCTTTTGACTATCAGTTTCTTTTGTCTAGACAGAATATTGTATTTCCTGGTTGCACAGAAGAAAACAAAACCAGTTTGTGCCTTCTACTTTACTGAACTACAGGACTGCTTGATTCATCAGTTACAGTGATAAGAGCTTTCACTTAGCAAGTTCACACATTCACGTGTTACAAGTAAAATACAGTTTTGCTTCAGCAATGCATCATACTAAGATTTCTAGTCAAACATAAGGAAAGACTGAATGCTTTAGCATTGTTTTAATTAGAGGCCTGAATGACTGCTGCTCTTGAAGAATGTTTGAGTTGGCAGTCACAAGCTATTATTTCATCCAGAGGGAATCTGATTTTAGAGGCTGCACTATCAATAGTCTGTCCACATGCTGCGTGGAAAGAATGTCTTCAGGTGCATGAGGTATGCAAAAGAAAGACCTTTTGATGAACAAAATGAACAGAACAAATGTGAAGCCACAAATATTCTTAAAAACAATTTAAAGCCATGTACATCCTTACAGGACTATGGAACAGATTAACTCCTGCAGAAAGAAAAACAAATAGATATTGCACAGTAATCATTACTTGTAAATGCTGCAGCTCAAGATACAATAATCACAGCAAGAGTCAAAGTGCTTTTACTTACAGCTAAATGGATTGCGCTCGCGTAATAAAATTTCTTGTAAGCCCAAGTCAAGTATAGGTCAAGCAAGAATTTTAGAATGGATTAGCAGATTTCAAAATACTCAGCTACATTAGGCAGTGATTAAACATATGCTTCCTTGAGAAAACAAATCTTATTGCGTTAGTCTGCTTACTATCCAAACTCCCAAGGAGAAACAAGTTCATTAGCTGAAAAGAAATATTTTCTAAAACACAAAGCAGTTTATAAGTTTGTGGCGATTCTCCTTCCAAGACATCACGGAAAGCAGAATTGTTTGAACCCAGCTAAACTCAGCAATACTAATATTGATATAAAATATTAAGCTTAGAAACAGGCCAAGAGAAGTCTTGGATGAGAGGAGAGAGAGGAGTAAGAAACCAAGAGCAGAGGCTGCTTTTCTGACTCAGATCCTCTACCAGAAAAAAGCTCAGGCCAAATTCCTCTTCAGTGTAACGTGGAGGTCAGTGGAGACACGACAGGGATTTTAACCCTTTCCCTATAGCCCTTCTGATTTTCTTCAGAAGTTTGGCTTGCTATTCAATAACACTTTTATTTTATTGTTCTCATTTACTTAAAAATAAAATTATCTCTGTTGTCTTTTGGGGTTTTTTTTTCTTTCTTTTTTTTTTTTTTCTTTTTCTTTTTTTAAATGATGTGTTCAGATTAAATTTGCCTCATCTATTTTTATTTTTTTATTTTTTAATTAAAAAAAAAAAAAAAAGAATAGCCTCTTTCTCCATGAAGTTTCTGGCATTGAAACAGCTTGATCAATCTGGTTTTGCTGATTCGGCATTTGAACCAAATATTTTGTTCAGTCAGTGAACTAAAAGAGATTATTTATTTGTGTGGGTCTTCAGCTGTTTTCAAGCCTGAGATAGTCACTATTTTTTTTAATTATTATTTAGTTTATAAACTGCTCTTGGTGGATAAGACACAAAGATCATACATGCAAAAAGAGCACTAGGAAGCAGAAACCAACTGGCTTCTGAGTGTAAAGAACCCCAAAAAACCCAAGATTAGAAAGCAAGCAAAAGAGATGTGCGTGGATTTCCTAAACTGACTTAGGACAGCAGTCAACCCCATCTCAGTACATAATTACACCCTTCCATAGGCACGAAGGCCTGGGGACAGGTGGCTACCAGCAGGTTTGGGTCCCACACCAGAGGAATGGTAGTGGTGGCAGCTGCTGCTGCAACATGAAAATGAGGAAGGCTTCCATATAGCTGAGTTGGTTCCAGAAGTTTGCAGCTTTGATCACTGCGTTTCTCCTCAACACAATCACTGCTCTAATCCCAGAGACCAAGGCAAGGAATGTTTACAGTCTGCATGTTGTAGTGGCTTTGCATTCATTTGGATTTGCTGTAAAAGGGAAACACATTTACAATGAAAGAGCAAAGTAATGTTCTTGTTTCTTCCATATGGATGCCTCTACTGAATGCCAGAAGGACAGAGACTGCACACTAGGGCCACACTTGTCCTGATGAGGCTGATCTAAGTGCTGCACAAGAAAAGAGCAGACAAACTCTGACTTCAAAGAAAGCTGAATCAGACCCCCAGAACAAATATGGTCACATGGAATAGCAAACTTTTGGTAATTAATGTCTCTGATCACCAGCCCTGTTCCCAGATGAGTCTGATCAGTTCCCTCTACAGCCTTCTGAAGTTTCCCATTCTCTCAAATTCTATGTACCAAACTGCTGAGTAAACACAGGACATTCATCTACGAGACATTTATCTTCAGAAGGTCTCACAGGCAATTTAACAATTTGTCCGTAGGGGAAAAGGAAAAAAAAAACAGATGAAATAGCCAGGGACTTTTAGAGAAGCCATGAGGAATGCAGTGCCTTGAGCTTAAGCATCAAAGAGTTTCCTCTAGTGGTTGCAGTTCCTCCATCCGTGACGCTCTGCAAGTCAGCCCCACCAAGCCTGGAGGCAGCACACAGCGTTCCTCTGTTCAGCCCCTCACACTGTGGCAAATGGGAAGCAGAGGCAGATTCAGCAAGCCTGCCTCATGCTGAGAAAGGAGAGAAAAGCAAGATCGAGGGGGGAAAGAAAAAACAGGCAGACTCTTCTCTATAAATGGCAGAAAAGAGGGAAATGGATCTTTTCTTTCTAGAGTGGAGAAACAAGTAACGGTTATATGGCAATGGAAAAGGCTCATTAAATGACCTTAAATGTTGTGCCTAAATTAGGAGCCAGTGCTCACATAGAGAAGATGCCATCTCCAGAGAATGATGCTGAAAGCCCAGGCTCCACGTGGCCAGGGTAGGTGGTGTCAGCACCTCACAAATGACAAAGTGCCCATTTCCTGTATTCTAGAGCAAAATACAGTGCAACTGATTTATCTTACAGTATAAAGAACAGGGAGATCAAAGTTTCAACTGCCTTTGCGGGGAATATTTGGGAACAAACACCACACCCCTCAAGAGGCAAGGAGTAAGAAGCAATGGCAATACACGGGCAGGAAAAGGGAGCCAGATAGATGGAACTCAGACTAAGTAACACTCGAGTGCTTGTACCCAAGCAAGCCATCTGTCATAGGGAATAGCAAGGGAGCCATACACTGTGCAGTCTTACAGGTCCCCAGCATTTCTGGGGCACCTAAGTTCAAAGAACTGCACAAGGCTTCTCACACTTCTATGCATGCACTACTCATTCATTTTATTCATAAAATTACTTGCACACCAATTCACACAACCAGTGCTGGAGGAGCACTCACCCATCAGGATGTTTATGATCACGTTCAGATGAAATGGATGAAAGCCACAAAATCCCCATGCTTTCATAAAATAGCTGAGCTTAGATCTTTAAGACATAGATGAGCTCTTTCAACATCAGAGAAGCTGCAACTGTGCATCTCAGCTAAGGAATTTACCCCAGGAATCTGTTGGAAGGGGAACTATTTCAATGTCAAATTACAGCTGAGATGCAGAATAGTAGCTTTGAAAAGCTCCTTCTAAACAGCACTAGGTTACAACTACCTGCTTAAAGTCCTGTCATCTGGTACATCCGATTAGTACTGTGTTCTCAGAAAAGTAGTAGAGCATCTGCAACACGTAGGATGATGAGTCTAAAATGTGATCAGCCTTTTGAGCCCTGGGCAATGGAGACTGTATCACTGTTTTCTAAGCTTGTCCAATTGTGGCTTGCCAGGCAATAAATAGAAGAAAAATTGCAGAGACTTTCAGCTCTCTGCTCTCTTCTACAGGATCTGTAAGATCTTCCATTTGTAACCATAAGCAAGAATTAGCTGCAGAAGAAGTTTATCTGATAAATGAATAAAAATATTCTCCAAAAATTTCACCCATCTAGCACTCAGTCCAAAATTACATGAATGAAAGCAACCAATGAGCAACTGTCACCACAGGACAGCAACACCATGCAAAAAAGGGCTTGCACTTCAAAGTGGTTGAACTCAGTTGGCTTCAGTGCAGTCTCTCTATGAATTTAAATTAGGGTATGGGAGAGCATCATCACAATCATTTTACTCTCCATTTCACTGCTGCGCAGTAACCGTCTTAGAAAACCAGGATATAAAGCTCACAGAGAATCCAAAAGAAGCTGTAAGGGTGATATAAAGTGAAATTGTTACAATTGAAACAAATTCCACAGAGAAATACAGGAATCTAAACGAATCATAACATAATTAAAAATAACATGTATCCCAGTGTGGCATACAACAAACAGCCTAATCATCAACAGAATGAGACAGCTAGAGTATTTGGCCCTTCTCTGACAGGCCTATACGGAAACTGTTTCATTTAATGCGCTCTGGCTGCCATTACCCTACATTAAAATTACCACAATTGCACTGTTGAAAAATCTCACATGATTTTTAGACTTTTAAAGGCAAGCGAGGGTGGTGGAAGAAAACAGAAACACACGTTTCTCTGGTGACAGCCTGCACCATCAGTCATAGCTCTTTTACTAACAGATTATCTCAAGAACTATTGCTAAGGGTCTGACGAAAAGCCCAGAGTGCCTTAGAGATGACTAGCACAGCACAGTTGGCAGAGGTGCAGTCTCTCCAAGTTCGCTTCAGCTTCACAGCAGCCCAGCAAATCCAGTTTCTCCCAGATTCATACAACTGTTCTGATGTGAGTTGATTATATGATAGAAAACAATGTGGTATTATAGTATGACAGACAATAATGTGGCATGTGATGATGGGATTTTACTGGAAAAATGAAGAGCCCCGGCTCACTAACCCTCTTCCACGTTTACGGGAAGAATTTTGCAAAATATTCTAATTTGAAAGCAATGTGAAGCTGAAACATCTTCCAGCTGGACCGCAGTCATCATCTCTGCAGCTTTTGGCACGCTTAATGGAGTATTCAGTAAAACAGCTAAATCATCCCATTTGTTACATGACATGTACCATGTCCAATTTACATCAGAATTCAAAAGAGCTAATCTGTTCAGGAGAGATGAGGTGCTCTATCACAATGTTTTGAGAACTGGACTCCATAGGGAAGGAAGATTAAGCCACCGGCTTTCCTTCCCCTCCACACTCAGGATCCTACTTGAAGAGCCACACCTGCTTTTTTTTAACTGCTCAGGCACTCACCTGGGTTAGGCTGCCCTGACGCTGTATGTAATAATACTGATTTGATACATATTGCTGCATTTCCTCTCTTATGTGGTCTGACACACTGTAAAGTAGTGACAAATCCAGCTCTGTACACTCTCATTTCTCTGGAAGACTGTGCTTACTCACGTACAACAGACACCTGTGCCCCACTCATTTCAAGGAGAGCTGGAAACATCAAAATAACATTTTGCTTCCTGAGTGATAAAATGCAACTTGAATACAAGACTACTGGGAATATAATTAACTCTCCCTCAAAAAAAAGGAGGGCTTTATAACGATTTATTCATCACCCAACTCTCTGACTACGAGGAAGGAAGGCCCATGCCAACTAGAGCTAGCTGTCCTGTGGTAGTGCAGAAGTAAATAAAAAACTCATTCTCCCCAAACTGAGATGCGATGCTCAGATGGACAACAGAGAAAAACAGATAAACAGTTTTGTATGACCACATGGTTTTACTTTTCAGTCACCTTTGGCATCAGTTGTAACAAGGTTTCATAATACATCTCCAGAATCACAGTGATTAAGTTGCTATCCCATCTCTAACTCATCTTAAGATGCAAAAAAATACTTTTCAAGAGAAACGTCCAGTTGTTGGAAAGGCTCAAAATTACCAAAAGGTGACACTGAACAGGTCCAGGGAGCAGGAGGGTGCACAACAAACTCTCCAAACAGATCCAGCTGCCCCTTGGGCCATGGACTGTAGGAAGCTCCCACCAGGAGCCCACCAGCAAGATCCCACTTGGAAACTCATCCTGGTTGCACAGATTCCATAGCAATAGGCTGGGCGCGTTGCTTTACTTTCTACTCTGCTTTGAGCTTTCAAAATAGACACAGCAGCTGCCAGCAGCTCCTTCAACTGCCTCATTTCTTCTGTTTTTCTCCTTTTCTCATTTTCCTCCCTTTGCAGAAGGCCAGATTTCCCACACAATTTAACTATCACCTTTTATTTAAAGCCAATCTGAAATAATGTAACTCAGATAACCGACAACTTCACAGGTTCCAGAAAAACTTTCTGACTGGCTTCTCAACAAACAAATACAAACACAGGTGGGTCTGAATCCAAGCTGTCTCTGAGCATTTATGCGCTGGGAAGAAGACTTCATTCTCATCAAGAACATGTGATGACTGTCTTACTCTCCTCCACAGAGCACTGATAAACTGTGGTGTGGAGACAGGGAGGTGAGAAGAGGTGGAGGAGATTTCAAGACAAGTTTTCAAGCTGGCCTCTGTCATAATGAACCCCATCGAACCCCAGACACAAAGGCATGAGATCTTTCAGAATCTGAACACTACAGCCAAATCTCTATAGACTTTGGATTCCCAGGGACTCTGCTGCCAGGGTAACACCAACACTTCTTCAGGGCAGGAGCAGACATTTATGCTCCTCGTCTTAAGACACTGACAAAGAAAAATGAACTGAAAGACTGATTTAGAGGAAATTTCCACCTGTTCCACTCTGTTCCTCACTCTAAGGAATTACAAACACTGTAACAGTTCTTGCCCTGCCACAGCAGATTTCTTTATTTAATTTCAACATTGTGAAAGCAACTTCTCTTACAAAAACAAATGATAATTTATGTGTTTTATTAGATATTCTTGAGACAAAGATGCTGCTGTTCCCTTAACATTGCTTTCACTTTACTCTCACCTTTCCTGGTGACAATAACAGGTGTTTTCTTCTCGATGTCAGGTGAAAAATACCATGGAGGCAGCACAGATGAAGTAACAGTATTTAAATATCTCAACTGTATTTAGGGGAACAGACTGGAATACTGAAACCATATGGCACATATGACAGGAAATACTGTTGTCCACAAACACAGCAGAAGCAACCATCTCAGACATCTCTTAATACTATGATAGTTTCTTAAATTCGCACAAAACCAAGCATGGTTTCCCCGACTGGATTCATAAAGCCACATCAATTTTGGTCTGATTAAAGACTCACTCGAAACCACAAGAAGCAAAACAATGTTAAGTTTACTATGACTGCCACATTCCTGTGAATGCTAGTACAGAAGATGAATGAAGTCCACATGGCTCTTTGCACAAGGAATACAGCTCTGTTTAATATTAGGAATACGTGCCCCTTTATAGAGGTGATTTTTGGTTATAACAGAATGGATCATTTTGTTTCAGTCCAGTATCTGTCCTGAAATGAATGTGCAGATATTTCATTATTAAAATGTACATTAATATTACAAAGTTGAACGAAGACTTTTTCATGATGTCACTGGACATCAAAGAATAATCACTTCAGCTTTAAAGTACCTAAAGATTTTTTTTTTTTTTTTTTTTGCACAAAAAGGGCAGTTCTCTAAATAATGTAAATTAGCCACAACAGTTCATCAGTGTTCTCATTCAGTAAAGAAGGAAACAATGATGCTGTTTGAGCTACCTATAAGCATTTAGGGAAGGTAAGATACCCATAGAATTGTAGAATCCCGGGATGGCCTGGGTTGAAAAGGACCACAATGATCATCTAGTTTCAACCCCCCTGCCATGTGCAGGATCGCCAAGCAGAGGTTGCCCAGAGCCACATCCGGTCTTGGCCTTGAATGCCTTCAGGGATGAGGCATCAACCTCATTCAACCAGTTATAGACCAAAAAAAAAAAAAAAAGCCAACCAAACTCCAAAACTTCTTGAGCAACACTTTGGAAAGAAAATCTAACACAGCAGTGACAGAATTATTTCTAGCTTTGAAGCAGATGTAAATTTATACAATAAGCTCACTCGTACAGGCACCTGGTTTGCATGATATAAAAATGGTACCTCGAGATCGAGGTCTAGCACTACTGGTATAAATTATGCAGATGTGATACAGAAAACTGTGATAGTTTCTATAAGGCTGGAGATCAAACTACTTTGGCTTGTCTTTAATCAAGCTTGACAGCTTATAAGAATTATATTGACTTGGTACTCCCCCCGCACTGCCTGTACTGAATGAAGTGATTTGGAATAAGACTGTTAAAGATCAGTACAAAACAGTGAAGTTCTGTGTATATCCACAGATGAGAAATTTTGCATTCTTTTCCCACTGCCAAAGTACCCAAATTATAATCTGCAAGAGCAAGCTTATAGTTCCCATGAGCTGGAAGAGACCATTGTGATTTTATTTTACTGAACTCAAGATTTCTTCTCATTTGAAGAAAGATGCTTACCAGAACAAAGTCCTGTTTTCACTTAGGCTGACAAAGCAAAGGCAGAATTTATTCAGTAGGTCAAAGCCCCAAGCAAAAATCTGTGGTCACTGTCCCTTGCTGTATCAACTGTCATGAGCAAAAAGAGTTTCGTTCTATCATATCTGATTGCCTTTCAAACATTTTATGCAGTATTAGATTGTCTCTGGGCCTCCTTTTCACTAGACTAAACAAGCCCAGCTTCCTCAGCCTGTCTTCAGGGGACATGTGTTCTAGGGCCCCAACTATCTTGGTACCCCTCCAGTTTTCAGTAAATAAGATCCACTGTTCAAAGGAAAATTAAGTATCCTTTGTATCCATTGCAGTAGCACAACACTGAAAGAGTTAAAAATAATGCAGATATTCATCATTTGTGTGGAAAATCTGTGCTCTGAAGGGCTGCCCAATTTTCAGTAATTATAACAACTTTTTTGATGTTAAAAGAATGTATGCACAGACCATACATTTCCTTCTAAGACCAAAAGAAACATGTTTTTCTGGTGAAGCTTAATCAAAACAGTGTTTTCATTGTGCATTCCTGATGGCTCTGTAGCTGAAGGGAATTAATTTTTCTTTAACCAGCAACTGGGACTGAAGGGAGACCAGGAATTGTGCTGTATACAACCATTTTGGGGTAGTCCTCCCATAAGTCCTGAAAGGCTTAGGCTGACTACACAAGGCCTCTGAGGTTAATCTTGCTATTAGGTAGCTCTGTAAACTGTATCTATTTACATTTTTATACCTCTCAATGCTTCATGACAAGGCTGTAGTAAAGAGAATGTGAATGCTTGTATCTTGAAAAGCATGGAACCAAGCTAACAAGCCTACTTCCAGTACTGCTCAATGAAGTTTGAAAGGACCAAGACCTCCTGCATGCTGAGAGAATTATGCTTGCTCTGATACATTGGAGTTATTTACCCTTCTTTTAATCTCTCTTTACTCACTGCACTGAATGTTCTTGCATAAGGCACATGTTCAACAATGCATGCTCTGAACACAACAACGCGTGTGAATCCATGTACTGCAACAGCTTCTTACCTACAATGTCTTCATAGGCATTTTCTTCTAAAGTGCTCTTAGATCCAAACTTATGCTGGCTCTCGGTCCCATTTTCAGTGGGGGAGGAAGGGTACAATGACTGTAGACTTGACGCATCCTCAAACTCAAACGATTTTCTAAAGTTCAAAACAAGAAGTAATTAGTAACTAGAATGCAAAATGACTCAAACTGTTATCTGAGAGGTTAAGAAATGCATATAAACTGACTGAAAAATAAATTGCACGTCATGCTTCAAGAGGACTTGCAGAGGACCCTCAAGTCCTGTACTGACAGCAGTCTTCAGTATAACAAACTATGACACTTTTATGAGATTGGAAGTATTGTTATCCCCATTATACAGAGAAGGAGAAAATACAGAGAAAGTATGTGACCATTTTCAAAGGTTACAGAGTAAGTCAGCTACACAGCTCTCAGATTATACGTTTTTTTGCCATTGCCAGAAGTCCAAGAAAAATGCAGCTCTTTCTCCTCAAGAAAAAGACATTTCTCTGGAAAGCTATTCTCTACTGGTTGCCCTAGGAGATGTAAACCTTAGTTTGAAAACACTTGCAGGTCTTGAAACTTCAGATATCTCTCCATGTAAAGGACAGTGTGAAAATGCCAAAGTCAGTCAAATGTTAAAAAAAGTCACCTAATTCTCTTGCACAGCCCATGTGAAGCACTGGCAGCAAAGCACAAAGTATGGAGGAAATAAATGCTGTCTGGGGTGGATGAGTAATCCTTGCTGATGCTTGGGTTCTGAAGATTTGAGCTTTCTGGTAAAAAAAAAAAAAAAAGAAAAAAAAAAAGCAAGGAGCAGCTTGCTCAGATGGGTTCCTGGAGGAAGAGAGTCCTGGCCCCTCTTGCTCAGGTTTACTCCCCACACCATGGGTGAGAAGTCTGGCCCCATACGTGTAACTGGACTTAGGATAATAATGCACACTGCAGGAAGCTGATGTTAAGACCTCCCTATTCCCTGGTTTGCACAACTCATGTTCTCTAAGACAATATCCACACTGAAGTTGGGAGGTACATGGTCTGCACTGCCAGCTCTACCAGAGCTAGTGTTCATCTGATTGATTGATTTAGTGCTAAAGATGAAATGGACTGAAAAATGGGCTCACTGAAGAGTGTTGCTGTAAGGCTTGCGTAGGCTGTGCTGATTCCCATACTTTACTGTTACCCAACACAGATTAACATTAAATCATCCCACCACTCCTCTCCCACTCGTCAGTATCAGACCTCTAGCCTCCAGGGAACATTCATCTCACGTGGATATTAAATGTGGAAGCTACCTGGGCACCAGGTCCTCAGAATACGAAGTGGTTCTTTGCTATCAGGCTAATAAGACAGACTTCCTCCATTTCATTGTGAAGTTCAATTAACAACCAGAAAAGCTGCTCTCAGCCAAATTATTGAAAGAATATATATCCATAGTCCCCTCACATGACATTCCAGCTTGAGAAAACCACGCATATGTTCCAAGGAAATGAATACCTACTCTGTAAAATGTCAAACTGATTTACAAGAATCAACAGATACACATGATAGCACCACGAATTCTAAAGCCTACACTTCTCTAATCACAACTTAAATTGATAAACTTTGCTTCTGCTTTGAGTTCCTGCCTATCAGCACCATTCAGGACCAAGAGTCCATTGCTGAAACACGTTGCCCCATTTTCTAATAAAATTACAGGAATCTCAGCCTGCAGAGCAGCAAGCACAAGCACAAACTGCACTTCTCCCTGAATAAAGCTTTCAAAATTTCAGCTCAAAAATGAACTGCAACAAAATACTGTGGTTCTTAGATGATCTGTATGGCCCCAAATTCAGTGTGAGCAAGTAATCAAAGATCGACTTTGTCTACTTAGTCACAAGGTGATCCTGTGGCAAGAATAACCTCTCATGATCCATTCCTTCCTCCACTCACCACGCAGACTTTATACATGCTGTTTTATGACTTGTCCCATAGCTTTCCAATAAAGACTATTATTTATATCTGAACATTGAAAAAGCATTGTTTGTCTTCTGTACTTTACATACGCTATGCTGCAAAATGAGGTAAGCTTTATTTCATAGATTCTCATTAAAACCTCAGTTTGCTCTAACTGAGATTATTGCCAGGACTCCAAGATAAGCACTGCTAATCAAAGCTTGGCTTCCCACATTTTACCCCTTCTCTTTCTCAGACACACACACACACACACACACACACAAAAAAAAAAAAAAAAAAAAAAAAAAACCACCAGCAGAATTGTCTGATCCACTAAAGAAACAGGTGTTTCTTTAAAGAAGATAATCTGATCTTCTTTTTCTGCCCTGGAACACTTCAGGTCAGGTTGTGCTGACATCAACTTGTAATTAATTAAGACACCATCAAATACAGAATCCTTAGTGTTCCTCTGAAATGTTGTCTAGTAGCTACTTACAAAGTTCATCACTAGATTTCAGCTGTACATTGTACACATTCACAGACAGCTGAACACGTTCAAAATGCAGTAGTTTAAATGTTTACCAATGATTCCTATAGTTTTCTAAACAGAGAGCAGAATGAGTTTCACCATTTCCAAAAAGCCAATGGGAATCATGTAATTAAAACAAGTCAAACTCCACAGGCTACTGTGGAAACATTGCCACATACTCTGCTCATTATTAACTCAAGAATAATCTGTGCTAAAATATAGTTTTCTCAACATTAATCCTCTGCAGCTGCTGATAGTAACTTAGGAGAATATTTCTAAACACTGAATTAAACAACCTCACCACTATCATATAAAACTGACACAACTGTTGTGGTAGCAAGCTTTGGAAACACAAATCTGCTGCAGACATGTTTTGCAGTAAACAGACAGAACTATAACAGATGAGTTACGGTCCTGCTACAAGGGGGTAATGAAATTATGCTCCATTAAAAATCTCGTGTAAGGGCATTTGTGCCAAAATGACCTAAAGTCTTTTCCAGGCATTTGAGGAACGCAGGTTGGAGAACTCCAAAACTGTGGCTATGCAGGAGTATTTCACCCATGCATCCCATCCATGCCGTCCAGCAGAAAGAAAAAAAAAAACAAACCACACAATTCCTAGCATTTCTCAGGTCAAAAGCACTCTATCGGGGGGAGAATCTGACCTATCGTTACTAAAAGTAAATAAACAAATAAATAAACCACAGCTACTAATTTGAAGATCAAGCAGGAGACATTTCCTCGAGTTTTACCTATTCTGGGATTTTCTGTGAAAGCGTGACTCTTTCTTCTGCCGTCTGGTCACAGGGGGTGCAGGGGTGGACGGGAGGGGAGGAGGAGCAGCAGGCGTAGGAGATGGAGGTAGGCCATTGCTTGGTTTGCTCTTGTGGGTTTTGTCTGCTTCGTACTCAAAGGTGCGTTTGGGCTTGGGGACAGGATTCACCACGGCGTTTGCTGAGCTTTCAAGGAGCAGTTTAGGGTCGGCGGAGTTTGCTATAACTCCCTGCTTTGTCTTACTGCTTATCTCAGCCTCAGTAGGTGTTTCTGGTTCACTCCCCAAAATAACACTCCCTCCTTTGCTGTTACTTAGGTTTTCACTCAGTCCCTCCACTGCACTCAGAGACTTTTTCCTCCCTTTATCAACACTGTAACAACTGCTTGGTAACTGGGGGAGGCCCCTGCCAGGCTGCTCTTTTAGCGCTTGCTCGATCTTCTGTATTCTGTTGAGCACAGCAGAGGACTCTTTCCTCATGTGGCCCTTGAGAAAAGCGGCAGAAGGAAGATCACTCCTGCCTGGTCTCTTTTCCACCCGATGGCAGGAATCCCTGTCCAGCAGTTCCTCCTCCTCTGTTTCTGGGTAAGAGCACTCAGAAAACGTTCGGCTCATTCTTCTGAACCCTTTAAAATCAAACGTCTTGTCGCTGCAAGGAGAGGTCAGCACGCTAGGGCAGCTCTCACTGCCCGACCTCTCCGCAGCGTCCCTCTTGTCCACACACACGTTCATCCTGGGAGACGGCTCCCGACGGCACTCCCATTCTGTGATCTTCTGCCTGATGTCCAGCACCTGGGAGCGGACGCTCGTCCGGCTGAGGGATAGGCTCCTCAGGTTCACAGCAGTGCCTAGGGACAGAGTGCTCCGGGCCAGAGGGTGGCTCCCTATTGCATCCCCATCATGAGCCTCCTTCGGGCTCTCCTTTTGGTCCTCCGCCTTGAACACAGACAGCCTTTTATCCAAAGCTCCCACGCTGATGGCTTTGAGAGGGCGGCTGGGAGAGTCAGTGTCTGATGGGCTGGTGGAGGTGCTGTGCAGCACGGATGCGCGGCTGCTCCAGTCCTTGAGGCGCAGCCGGGAGCCCGATGCCTTGGTGAGACGCGTGGCCTGGCAAGAGTCCTCGCTGTCACTGAGCGGGTAGGCTGGGCTTCTTGGCGGGGACAAAAGAGGCGGTGGAGAGACTGACTGACACCTAGAAGCAGAAAGAAATAAAACATCAAGTCCTTAGGGAAACTACAGCTATGTGCCAAGCTTCTTCTGGCTGCAGGCAAAGCAGGGGCTGTTCACAAACCACAAAACTACCCCAAAGGCACGAGATACCGATCAGCCACAGAGTCTGGAAAGAGAGAAACAGCACTTAGCTGAAGTCAGTGACAAGCTGAGCATTCAGCACGTTCAAAGCCAGTTTTCTCACCTCTATTTGACCCCAACTTCTTCAAGTTTCCTGAGTTTAAATACAACAAAAATATTCTCATAGCAAACCATTGCCTTGAAAGCATCTACCAACTCCAACAGGACAGATTCCTGGCCTCCCAGATAAAGGATTCCCTCTGCAAGAAAAGGAGATCATCAGGGAGAAGATTCCCACTGCAATAATTGTTAAGGCTGACCAACAAGCAGACGAGTTTACTCGCTGGCTGCTTGGGTAAACCAGTTTCAAAAGCTGTCAGTTTTTAATTCATAATATCTGAAGCAAAGGATCCTTGTGGTCAGCAACAGCATTTTTGCCACAGCATTTCAAATCCCCAATGTATACAGTAAATTAAATAAGACTGGAAAAAAGAAGATATGTTTTGTCTTCGGTCTGATGTTGTTGCAAATGGATTAAGTCCTCCTTATCAAAGAGAACAGAAGTAACTCTATCAAAAGAGTATTACAGACTGAAAAACACAGACTAATCTTCCCACATTCCACGCTGAAGAATATTAACTGTACAGAAAGGTCTCAGTGTTACCTTGGAAAAAACCCTCAGAAAAAGTATTTGCAACGATTTGCAAAATTAGCCATTGTTACTTGGATGGTGTACATTGCTACAAAGACTTTAAAAACAAAAAAGACAAAAGGAAATTAAACAACCCATTAATCACCAGTGATGAGCCAGCAACAAAAAGCAATAAAAAGCCAAAACCATGTCAAAAAAGGGGGATTTTTACTGCTCTGCCACAATGCCTGCTTACAACCACAGCAGAAATAATCATGGCTCCTTTGACATTTTGCCCTAGGAACCTCTCTGTTTCAAGAAGCAAAGAAAAAAAGGAAGGACCCCTGTGCACTGACTTGCGTACACAGCCAAATTTGCATTCTACAAAGACTATGAACATCAAGTTAAGTTTTTCTTGTTTGGGGGTTTTTTGTGCATTTGGTTTTTATAAAATATCTTGTACACATAAAATCCAAGCGGAAGATTTATTTTATTTTATTTTATTTTATTTTATGACCAAAAGAAGTCGCAGGAGCAAATATCAGCTGCAGCAAAGGAGAAAAAGGCACAGAAGATCCCTGCTGCTAGGTGCTTTTTTTCCAGTAGCCAGTAGAAACCCACAGACATGGGTGCCAACCACTATGCATGAATCTAATGGTCCGGAGCACCAACGGAATTCCTGAGAAACATACTTTGAGATATTTTCTTCTCCTTGAACAACATAGCCCCAAACCAAATCATGAGGCTTCATCCCAGTTTCTTATAGATGGTAATACTTTGCAACCAAAGTTCAGAAGTATCAGAGAAAAAGGGAAGTTCTAATCAGAAAAAGACAACTATGAAATTGTCACAAAAGGCACTTTTCTCTTTTTCAGAGTCCTGGGAAATCAAGCCTTTTTTGCACAGAAGTTGCACCTTTTGGTGCCTTCTCCTCCTTATTCAATTTTAAAAAAATAAACATACATTCTTATGGAAAAGACAGATCTCACACCAAAGACGACGACAAATGCTTCACTAACAATTACTTAAAGCTCAGTGAAAACTTTTCTTCATGTTAGGTCAGAAAGGATGCATATCAGAACACATTCTTTTCATTTTGGGTCCCAGAAGTTCAATTTCCTGTCATTCTATGCAGCTTCAGACAGGTGTCTTAAGATATCTGTAACAATCAAAAGCAGGTTACAGTGGATGCGGTTTTGGCTGGTTGTCACAGCAGAGTTTGCAGAGAATTACCTAGAATTACCTTGGCCTACTGCAACTTAAATCAGCCTCGTCAGACCTGGACGGCTGCCATGACTCTTCATTTTTCCCTGCTGTCTTGTTTAGATCTCTTCAGTTTAACACCATGATTATCAAACGTGTATTACTCTTAGCACTCCTCTAGCTTAAACTCAAGTTCACATTCTCCTTACATCTGTATGTCACATACGCCTGCCCTAGAGCTGCATTGACATTTGCCTCAGCAATACAAGGATTTTGAAGTGGAAATGTATTTCACACATAAAGAGCACGGCTTCCATTGCATCCTTTGAAGTCACATTAACTAAATCTACTGTTAGATTCTGCTAAGGGACTGGACAGACCCTGCAAAGAGGCTATGCAGAACTCTTCAGCACATATTAACACTTCTTCCCTTTGTGGCATGGGAAAATTGACATCCAAATTAATTAGGCTCCTCGAGATTTAAAAAACTCAAATGATAATGTGTTTTGACAACAGGAATAAAATAGAAGCCAATAGGGGGCAAATTAGTGAGAAGATAGCAGAAGAAAAGAACATAGAGACAATTTTCTCTCTGACTCTTGGTCACTATAAGAAACATACTATATGTATTTCTGTCACTTTTCCTTATCTGGGAAGCTGTGACCATCTCCAGTCACCTTTATGATGCAGACAGACATTTTCCTATCATTATTAATATTATTTTTTACTTACGCTGTGGTTGATAGATGCCAATCAGACTAGGAGCTCAATCTGTGGGTACCACAGAAATCATTTCTGCAACAGCTCTGCTGCAAAGAGCATAAAATCTGGCAGAAAAAAATCCTGTACCTAAAAACATACAAATTCACCAAGGAAATCTACAAAGGCTATTCTAAGATGCAGTTTATTAGCCATTCCAGGATAACTCCACATAAATGCAACACATTTATCCCTGTGTATGAAAACAGCCTTGTGAAGGAGGTACCTTACTTCAGCTCCATTTTACCATAAGGGGTATGGAGCATAGCTTCTATTTATTGGATCCATGCTTCCCATTCTAGGCTCCTGTCTTATATGTGACTCACCAAGCAAATTTCTTTGCGTGACGAACAGACCATCAACATCTTATGTTTATCTAATTGTTCATAAATTCTAAGTTGTCTTGTTTGTGATGAGGTGTTACAATTTGTTGTTTTGATTGTTATGGCTTCGTTTCTCCGCTGTGCAACTGTACTTAAAAGGCAATGAAGAAAAATCAGGAATAATGTTTACAAATGCCTTATGCGGAATATCTGGACCCCCCAAAATAGCAAGCAGTGAACACAAGGTCCCTGAAAGCATCCCGCCATTCATGTGTGGACCAGACTCCTGGTCTCTGTTTGATGTTGCTCATCCAACAGCTTTTAATCATATACCACTGCTGTTTTCATTCAGAATATTTATGTTTCTGATAGAAATAGGAAAACCATCTCTCTCTCATCTTCCCAGTTGTTTTCACCTCTGGGAAGAGGTTTGTTGATTCACCAGGAGATGTGCAAGGGGGAAAAGTAAGGTTTGCATGACCTGCAAAAGTTACAGTTGCACAACATTTCTACTTACAAAATACAAGTCACTCTTCTAAATTCTAGGCTTCTAATGAAGCGGCGGCACTTCATGCTTGATCTTGAACCCCTGAAGGCAGTTAAACTCCCACTCACTTCCTCTGCACAAGTTTGGGACCGCAGAGCAAAAAGCCCTTTTAAGACATGTGTGTTGTCAAGTACTTTGGATACGATAGTTAACAGATTGTTTCACATCGTGTTATTCTGTAAACTTCAGTCATTCAGTTAGAAGAAATAGGAATAATCCAACAAGAAAGAAAAGCAAAACCTCGTCTCTTTGGCCTCAGGCACGCTTTCGCTGAAGGACAGTGGCAAATAACAGAATCAAGAAAATAATTCCAAAAGCCAAACAACAGATAATAAAATGTTCCTTCCTTCAAGTAACCTACTTCTCTTAGAACAGTATTCTCTCAAGGGCAAAATAATTCCATAGTCTTTTAAATGGGTATTATTGGACAGAAACAAATAACTTTTAATCATTTGTAGACAGTTTGTTAAGCAAAATGCTTTTATTGAAGTTTCCTGCATACAGAATGATGTTGTATGGCATCTTACGAACATGTCATTACATACACTGTCAAAATATTGTGGATAAACAGCAAAACAAATAAATGCAGATTTCTTAACAAGTTTGCTTGAGCAGAATCTTCCTCCAAGCAGTGGTATTTGAGTCTAACCACACTTCAGAGAACGCACAGGAATGTATTGCTCCAATTCCCCAAGCGATGCATGTAATCCTCCAGCATGCATCCTGAGATGAGCAGCTCTCCAACTGCTGGTCGGTCAGTAGGCACAGTGAATTGCCATCTCAACAGCAAACACCGGTCAACACAGCCCACTGTGACACGTAAACTGGTCATGCACAAGCCCTGAGCTACCTTCACAGTGGGACTCACTGCTGCACAGCAAGGGAGCAGATGGAATCTGAGAGATTTCCATCCCTTCCGAGCATGCTTTGCTGCTGTGAATTGTTCCACAGAATCACACGATCACAGAACGGCCAGGGTTGGAAGGGACCTCAAGGATTGTGAATCTCCAACCTCCCTGCCACATGCAGGGCCACCAACCTCCCCATTTCATACCAGACCAGGCTGCCCAGGGCCCCATCCAGCCTGGCCTTGAACACCTCCAGGGACAGGGCATCCACAACCTCCCTGGGCAGCTGTTCCAGCACCTCACCACTCTCTCTGTAAAGAAACTCCCCCTGACATCCAACCTAAATCTTCCCTCCCTCAACTTAAAAACATTTCCCCTTGTTCTGCTGTTATCTACCCTTTCAAAGACTTGATAAGAGTTCCGTAGCATAGCACTTGGAGCTCTAAATATATATGAACTTAAAGTTCCAACTCAATCTCTTCAGTTTCTTTTTTCCTCACTCAAACAAAGAAAAAAAGTTGCTCTACAGGAACTGTGGTTCTCAAATAGAGATATATCTTCCAGTGTGTGTCTGGAAGATTATTTTCTCTAATAAGGGCGAGTATCGTGTGCCGTCTACTTTCTACTTCTTAGAGAGTAGTGACTTCTACTAGTATGATGGACTACAGTGGAACTCTATCTTATTCACATCAAGAGAATCACTTGTTGCGCTGCTTTGAGGTAATTTGCACCCTAACCATCACAAAACAGAAAATGAAAATGCTGAAATTATACTCTCTTTGTGAGGTCCCTAAGCAAGGCTGACTGGAACTCAAAATACAGGTGGTGGAGAAGGGCTGATTCTTGGGACCATAAATATCTGAGCCTTCACTCCATATCTCACTCCAAAGTTGGGAAGTTGCCAGTTTTAAACAGGACTCTTTTCCTGCCTGCACCTTGTGGGTGTTAACCATTGGCTGTGAGGAAAAGAGAGAGAATTTAATTCTTGGAGAATATTCTGAAAGCAGGCAGCACAAAAGCAGTACCAAAAGCAGCGAGCCTGACCTTTTGATCCAGTTAAATTGGTGTACAGCTCCTGCCCCCTTCCATTGCCAAACATTAACTCTAGAAAAGGGAAGAAATGAGTGGCAAACAGCGTAGGCTTTACAAATCCCATAACTTCATTAGCTAGCTTTTAAAAAGAGGAGGCTGCAAGAGCTGTGGCTATAAAGCTGCCTTTATACTTCTTCTGGATGCAAGAGCAAGGTGAGTACAAAGAAGTTGCATTTGTTAAGCATTTTGTTTCCATTATCCACAAGATTTTGTAAACACTAATAAAAATCTTGAGTTGCATTTCTGATGTAGGATTAAAAGTGACTGGAGGGTGGTTAAGCGACTTCCTCGAGGAAGTAATTCACACCATTCTAGCCCTCTTGAAATGTCAGGAATGATTGCACTGATCATTCTTTTCTGAAGGCAGACAAATCAGGAGAAGCTGCTCAGCACTCTTTTAGGTCTGCAAATCCCACTGACTGTGTTTAAACTTACAAAATACTAACAGTTTTTCACTCTCTCTATTCCAGGTAATTCCCTGTTCCAAAAAGGTCAATCCTGTGGGAGCCCATTTACTGAAGGATGAACAAGGAATGCGTTGACAGAAAGATGGTGGGTCTTTCCAGGCTCCTGTTGATGAAATCCCATCATTTCATAGAAACATGGAAGTTTGGCAAGCTGAAAGTCACCCAGCACTGTTTATATTCCTCAGGACTTTGTGCTCCTTTTGCTGGGAAGATGTTGCTTTATTAGTATATTATTTAGCTTTTCTGCTTATCCCTGATTTTTCTCAGAGCTTGGCATCCTTTTAACAAGATAGCCTAATGCATATCAGAGCAATGTAAATAAAATCTGAATTAGCTGTAACTGTACACGTGTTAGTTTGTGTATTTAGCAGATTTGGTTGCCATATAAGAAAAGAAACTTCTCATTTCCATAACAAGCATTTAAAGAAATCTGAAACTAAAGCAACAGACGTTTCCTCCTTGTGTGAACAGCAAAACTCAAAAACAACAACAAAAAACACTTAATTAACCCAGTAATTGAGTTTCAGAGAGTATTTCTCAAGAAAAATGTGAATAAAACTATTTTTATTCACTATAACATGACTGTCACACAGACACCAAAAAAGAAAGCAATTTTTAGTCAGCTAAATTCTGACTACTCTCTGTACAGTCTCACGCTGCTCCAAGGGCACTGTTGCCAGGACATCATTCAGCAAACAAACAGAAAAGCCCTCCGCTTTTAGAGACATATTTGTGAAAGCTCATGACAATAATCCATACTTTTACACAAATAAGATATGGAAGAACTACTGCAGTATAAAAAGATGCCAGGCATGTCTCTGTAGGTGTAAAGCAGTAGAATAACTCAAAGGCTAAAAAAACATCATGACTTTGAAGAAGCGTTGAGGGATACTTGGCAAAAAAAAATATTTCTCTGCATACAAGGACTGAGAATAACTGGGAAGTCAGACTGGTCTAACTGGGTGCTTAGCACAGGGGGCAACACATCACAAACGTGTGGCATGAAACGGCTTTGCTGATCAGCCAAGACAACCAAGAGGAACACGTGTAATGATGATACTTTGAATTCTGACATTCTCTTTCCAAGGATGAATGACTGTCTAGGTTTGAGCAATTTCTCTACATGCTGCACTAAAGACAAATCAAATCTTTCTTTAGATTAATTCTACCAGGAGCAGAAAGGGATGCCAGGATGAGTAATGCTGATACTCCTTGTAACCGAGGGCCATGGGAACATTAAGACCAGCCAAAAGGGACCTCCTGGACTACTGAGTCTAAACAGATCTCATAAATGTTAGGCAGTAAGCCTGTCTGTTACAGCATGTTCTGTACATTGGCATAGCATACGCTATCGTAATTCTCTATATTTGTCAAATAGGCAACTACAGGAGATACTAAATTTTCTTAAATCTAAATAAGGCTTATGATAAGTAAGGGAGATGAACTTTTCACACTCCATGCCAGGCCATGGCAGTTAGGTGGTTTTTGAACTGATTCAACATGGTAATGAAGTAAGAAGTAGAACTTGTCTTTTCTTGCCTCTGGCTTGGAAAGGAAAGTGATGTAAGTGGCAACTTAATAGCCACTCTTCTACCAGATCCCCTATTATTTTTGAGCTCTCACCAGGAGTGCAGCTCAAAATCCCCAAAACCCTGCATAACAGATCATTTCCTCCTTTACTGCTGACTTAGGGAGTTTGGAAAAAAACAAAACAGAAATTACTTTCCAAACTTAACAGTGAATTTGCATAATAAGATTGTTTGCAAGAGGGTCAGCCTCATGAATGTGTGCTCTTGTTAAAGGAGTCACAGCACTTCGACAGAACAAAGCAATAAGATCTGCCAAAGTGTATGAAGATCCTGAAGTGCTTAAAGAAATAATGAAAAATAGAGACAGTTTACTAAACGATGGCTGCTAGGACTCTGTGAATCAAACAAAAAAAACAAAAATATTAAGTGTTATGTGCTATTTTTAAATAGCATAGTTCCTGTGTTCTCAAATACTCAGTTCACAGGAGTGATGGTGGGCCATGCTAGCGAGACAGCACTGTCCTACAAACAAACCCCTTCAAAGCTCTGAATCCTTATGGCTGGTTACTAGAGAGAAGTGCGCAGAAACTCAGCTGGCTGTAGCTGAACTATTTTTTTATGGCTTACAAGCAGTGTCTGATTTACACCAGTGAATTTCAGGAGTCGTTCTGCCAAAGTAGATTACGTGAAGTGGCAAATATGCTCTACAATTGTACAAAAAAAAAAAAAAGTGTAACACAAAATCTTCAAATAAATCAAAGTTGATGAGTCAGGTCCTAAATACTCAAATTACATTGGATTTGTAAAGCAAAGACAGCAAGAAAATCTGACTGTGACAAATGACTGCAAGACAAAATGTGATCAATCAACAGGCAGCAGTAGGTACGTGCCTTAGCCAAGAAATTTCTAAGGGTGAAAAAGATAACAGGAAAATGTGAAAATATCTGGAGTAAAAGGGCTAGATTCCCCACTGATCTAAATTTATGGCAGTCTCCTGCACTGCTAAAGCGCAGGCACAGGGTGATTTTTAGACTCTGCCATGTTTAAGTTTTTTTCACCCCCTTTGTTCAGATACTGCCCCAAACAGAGGCAATCAGGCGCAGAAGATACACACACGTGCACTGTACCTTCCATCCCAATGATCAGAAGGTGGCTGCAGGTGGAAAAAAAAAAACAACCTCAAAAGCAAGAACTGAAATGTCAGGGGCATCCATTCTTTCTTTCCTAATGAGGTACAGCGAAGATTTCCTAACATTGGCCCTCATTTTCTCCTGAAAGTAATGAAAGTGGATCAAAGTCGAGAATGAAAGCCTCCCTCACTGTTACTCTTCTCCTTTATCGTGCTCTGAATAATACTTGCAACAGATATTTCCACTGTTATGTCTTCACTTTTCCTGATTTTTCGTGATGTTCTGGAGGCTGTTCAGAGCAATTTAGTCACACCTGCTTTCTTGTGATCTCAGCTTTTTTGTTAAAGAGTGTCAGGACAGCAAATGATAGCATTTTCCTAAATCAGGCGGAACACACAAGCTCCTGTGTGTCTATTTAAGAACCACCAGTCCTTGAAACTTGTTCTTTAACAGCATGTCTGAACATGACCATTCCAACAACCAGAGCATGTGGAAGCTCTCAGCTCTGCTTTTTCAAAGCACAGGTAATTTTTCAACGTGCTTCTTTATCTGGCTGGGAATCTCAAAACATGAAATGTTTTGGAACTCATTCTGTCAGAGCTTTGCAAGTCTTCCATGCTTACATGCACACACCTTGGGAAGAAATAAAAATTGCTTTTATGAATTGTGGTGTTTAATTTTTGACATAACTGAGGCGGTTCTGGGTTTGGCAACTTCTAAATCCAGAATTCTGGTTTAGAAAAGCTGTTGTAAGATAGGTCTTTTCTTTTTTGCTCTCACAAGCCAGTAAACCACACAAGGTCATTCTATACTTCACTGAAGTACTCTGTACCCAAAGGCAAAAGAAAAGAATTATAAGACAGAAAGCTGTGAGGCCTGGCTGCACACATATCCAGAATACAGATAAGCCTGCTTTCCTTGCTTTGCTTATTAATTAAATTTTAGGTCACACAAAACATCACCAAATAGACCTATGAATAAATATGTGGTAGAGACAGAGAAAAAGAAGGGAGATGAGGACCGTATCTGGTCTTTAACAACTTTTCTATCTTGCCCACTCAGACAAATTGCTTTCAGAATAAACACAA
Organism: Lagopus leucura; assembly: GCF_019238085.1. Lineage (NCBI taxonomy): Eukaryota > Metazoa > Chordata > Aves > Galliformes > Phasianidae > Lagopus > Lagopus leucura. Next base: position 2,883,246 of record NW_024962282.1, read on the forward strand.
AAATGTCTTATTTGCTTCTCCACAATGACATACTGTCCTTCCAGACCTACTGGTTTAGTTCTGATCCCCAATTTCTACTGCTGTATCATGCAATATGTCAGTTAACACGTGCCAAACTTCCCTTTGCTGGCTGTGTCACCTCTTTGTTAAGGTATTTCATCATTCCAAGGGATAGAGATCTGAGTTTGGAAGCCCATTGGTGTCCTGGGAGACCTTTCTGTACAGATTTGCTTTTCTCAGTTTTCTGTTCTCATAAACAAGTCTAACACTGCGAGAAAGCATCCTTGAAAAACAGGTTATAAAACTGAAAGCCATTATCCATATGTCTGTTATGAAACAGACATTCCTCATTTCTGCCATCATTTCAACTATTAATATCACAACGCAGCAAGTCTGAGGCCTGAGACATCTGGACCCAGTGTGAAAGTACTATGTGCCACAACAGGATAACACCAAATTGTTTTAAAAGGTCTAAAAACGTCTGTGCTGCTTCTGGAGTTACTGCTCTTCATGTGAAATAAAGTACAAACTATTAGAACCTAATCCAGCACATTGGAACCTCCTGAATTATCCCTATGAACACAGAAGAACCTCGGTTTCAGCCCTGGGTGCAGTCTGGCTCAACAACCTTGTGAGACCTGGGTTGTGAAGGCATTTCAAATGCAACATAAAGGAAAAGAAGTAGTAACTGACTTTAACTAAAGAGTGCTCAGGCCTCTGAGTAGCCTCATATTGGCAATAGCTGGGGGCCATCCTTTCATCATAACAACTGCAGCAACTCGGTTCAACTTTGTGCAAATTTCTGCACAGGCACAAAGCTGAAACAAGGGCACATAATCAGCAAGCTCCAGCTTACATGACTGAGACAGGATATTTTTCCTCACAAGGGCACATTTTATGTTTCTGTTGTAAAGATAAAGCAGCATAACAGCTTTTTGTTTGATAATATATTACTCTTACAATGGTAAGACCAGAGAAATACAGTTTCTCCATCTTGAGGTTAATTTTTTCTAAGTTTCTCCTTCCTCTAATGGAAGAGTGCACTGCAATCTGCCCAGAGCTCCAAATGTCTGTATGCCTATAACTGACTGTTTCTTTCCAGTGCAATAAAGGGAATTCCTTTCCATTAACTTTCTTCCATTAACTGTCCAGTCAGTTTTGGGATCAAATGCAGAGAGTCCTCTCTCCTACCAATGCATTCATATTCACTTCAAGCCCTGAAGATGATCTAAACAGTCCTGCATTTTTTGTTGTTTTGTTTTTATTTTTTTAAAGAAAAGAGCCAACATTCATAACAGACTTTGTAGTGGGGAACAGCAACAGTATCCCTCAGAAATCACAACTTTTACATAAGACCTTATAACTCTCTGTAACTACCTGAAAGGAAGTTGTGGTGAGGTAGAGATTGGCATCTTCTCCCACGTAACTAGCAATAGGACTAGAGGGAATGACCTCAAGTTGTGCCAGGGGAGGTGTTCAGGCTAGGTACTAGGAAAAATTTCTTTTCTACTTTTTTCCAAAAGAGTGTGAGGCACTGAAATGGGGCTGCCCAGGGAGGTGGTGGAGTCACCATCCCTGGAGGTGTTCAGTGAACGTTTAGATGTTGTACTGAAGGATGTGGTTTAGTGGAGAAATATTGACGGTAAGTAGACGGTTGGACTATATGATCTTGGAGGTCTTTTCCAACCTTGATGATTATATGACTGTATGAACTGCAAGAACAAAATTAAAAGATATATTCAGCACTTGGAAAAGCAGTAAAGAGCAGATGCAGTTGGTAAGTGAGACATTGCTAGTGGTGGTCCAAAGTATGGGAGAAGGAAGGAAGATCACTTGGCCCTTCCTCAAATACCAGAAAGAAGTGCTCAAGTGCAATGCAGCACTTCATGCGTTCAGAAGAAATCCACTCGAAGTCTTCTTTTCCCCAGCGGAGTGAGGATACAACAAAAGGAACAAAGGAGCACAACTACAGGTAAAATAATAAAATACGTATGAAGAATTGACCCTGTACATGTCATGAGGGGAACTAGCTTGTCTCCTGTTCAGAGGCTGCATTTAGCCTCTGGAGGAGGAGTGATGCGAGGTTTCAGAACCCTGGCCTTTCTTATCATCTTAATTTTCCTCAGTGGCTCTGACCTCATGGAATGCAAAATAAATTCCAGCTATGACAGACAAACATGACCCTTGGTACATGCTACAGTGTGTACAGATTTGTGCACATTAAGCAAAATGGAATGCTTCTCTTGACTGTGAGAGGGAATTTTCTATCCATTTCAGTGACGGTGTTCCTTCATTCAATTTCTTCAAATATTTCTGAACAGGAGTTTGATTTTCTTATGTCAGCGCAGATCAAGAGCTACAAAGAGAAATTGCTACAGATGCAAACTGATGCAAAACTCATTATTATGGGAAGACTTAATGCATTGACCCAAACCAAATGCATACATCTGAAAAAAGTTTCAACTCTAAATAACATTTGCACTGAAAATTAAGTTAGGTTTCTATATCTGACTTGTTGCTGTATCCTTTGTTCTATTTTCTGTTGTTAAATAAGCCAGGAAAATAAGGAAATATGTTGGTATACCCATCACTGAGTGACATATGAAAGACTTTGCCAGAAAAGAGTGGTTGGGCTTTGTTGTTTTCTTAGCTGAGCACAATTTTGAAAAATACTTTGATCTATTTCTTCCTCAATCTGTTGGTAGATATACACACAAAAGGAAAGATTAAGAATAAGAGCCAACCTATAATTTGCAAGGCCTGTTGCTATTGTACTTATCTACATAACAGTCCAGTCGAGGCTAAATATAACTTCACCCTGGCCCTAATTCAGAACAATTTCACTGAATATCAACAGATGACGATCAGCCAGTGCTCAATCACTGCTGCGCAGCCATAGTCAAAACTATGATCTAAAGGAAAGTTTCCTAGAGATTCAGACATTAGCTTCTCTTTGCTTTGTTTACTGGGATTTCAGTGCAAATCTCAACAGGAACAAACTTCCCTCAGACAGAGACATTCATAATCACTCTTCGCTGTAATCAAGGGTAATACAAGCATGTACATTACTCACCACACTGCAATGAGCCTCCCAGACCACATTTCATCACCACACCTACAAGAGCAGTGGGATCTCAAGCTTTAATTTGGAGTCAGGATAATATCTGGGCGATTTGTATTCCCCTTATAAAGATTTTGTTCTCAGAAGACCTTGGCTTCATATAAAACTGTGGATTTTGCTCTTTTGTTGGCCTATTTGCTTTTACAAGAAGCTGGGCAATACTCTATTATTTTTCATAACTTACAAGGGAATTTGCATATAGTCCTGAGGATGAAAATCATTTGCTACCACTGACATTCAACAGGAACATTACACAATAATAAAGAGCTGCAAGGTTACTTAATACAAGACGCATTAGGGTGACTTAGAGCAAGCACACAATTTTTCTTTCTCTCATCCTTTCCATCTGGGACAGAGCCAAAAAAAGTCTCATGTTCCTACAGGAAGATACAGAGATAGCATCAGGCAAAGCAGCAAGAAATGAAAATTATACAGAGCAAATGCAGCAAAACCAACATGTGTGCACAAAAGGAGAAAGAAAAAGCAACTTGTAATATTTATAAGTCCATCACCAAAAGTACTTGCTCTCTTAAAGACTATGAACACGAACAACAAACTCCCTATTACCCAGGGGCTCTCAGCTCGTGAATATTTGGAGCAATAAACTGAAGTCTACATTCTGACCTTAAGTTACTTCCCTCAGAGCCCTATAGACTTAAGCCTGTGATACTGTCATTGTTTCTTGAAAAGCACAAATCCCTGTTATTTATTCAGTGGAAAACATTATCCAAGATGTCTTTCATCTAGAAAGTGAGTTTCTTGCAGTGCAATGAGTAATAACTTAAGTAATAAAAAAATCAGGCATAAAAGCCAACACACACAAGTGCTCCAGCAGCACTACAATTAACACTGGCAGAAGGCATAGGTAAAAGTACATCTTTGTGACTTAAAAAACACTTTTAGCAGCTAAAGGGAAATGTGGATTTTCATCAGACTAGACCAGAAATGTGCATTTAGCTAGGCAGAGAAATTAGGTTCTGTCTGAGAGCACAAGAGATAGGGGAGAAAGGGAAGAGATGTAGTGTACAATCAGGTTTTAGCTCCACAGTGTCCTTTATCCTACAGCAGAGCTGCAAACGTTGATATTAAAGACCTTCCTAGCACTATCTTTAGCAAGCAGAAAGCTGATGCTGTGTTCCTGCCTGTGAGCAGCCGTGTAACTACAAAACCAGGAGAGAGCTAAGGAATTCACTGCTACAGCACTTTGCGCTCTTTCACTTCAGTTTTTGCTCACTTCCCCCCACACTTCTGGCGAGCATACAGCTGTCTCTCACTGTGGTCACTCAGCACTCCCAGCCAGACTTACTCGCGAGTTCTTCCCTCTGGGAAAGGTGCAGAATGCAAGGGAGGAATTCCACGTCCAGCCCTGCGCCTGCTCTGTCCTCTGTGCTTCCTGAGAGCTTGCTGCTCCGCTTCCCAGGCCGCGAATGACACACAGTCTGAGGACGTTTGTCAAACCTCTGTCCCTTTGTGTGCTTAAAGGGAGGAAACTGGCATTAATGTTTAACAAGACTAACACCAGCAAAGCCTTTCTCTGCTCTCTGACGTGCCGATTTTGAAAGGGCAGGTGTGTGAGATATCTGGCAAGCCAAACATTTCCTTCTGGTTGCCTGCAGCTTGGGAAAAAAGTTCTGTTGTTTTGTTTTTATTATGCTTTGGTTTGGAAGTTGCAGGGGCCAGTCATTTACAGTTTGTTTCTGAACCTCTAAGCTGAGGTGACCCGGCTGCCTGCTGCCAACAGAATAAGTGGAGCTGTACCAGGCACACCAAATCACATGCAGATAGACAGGGCTAACAAGCCTGCCCGACCTGAAGACCACGTGGATAACACTGCTGTCCAGAAAGGAAAGGAAGAGGTTAAAAATCTACATGCAAATGCTTTCAGGTCTCTGCCAACAGTTTGGGAAGGACACAGTCTATCTGCCATCTCCTCTATTTGCCTATGTTGACATAAAGTGGTTTTCTAAATCAGCAGCAAATCAAGGGGATAGAGGTTTCAGTCAAGAGCCATCTGATGGTTGAGCTGTTCAACTGTTGGCACTGGCAAGTCTTCCTCCAAGCCTCCGCTGCAGCCCTGAGGCACAGCTGCGTCCCTAGCAAATGTTCCCTTGCACACACACAGGGCTGAGTCAGCTGCAAGCACCTCCTGCTGACAACAAGAAGGTTAACCAAACTACCCATACCTGAGCATTACCGATACCAGTTTGTCCCACTCCACTGATGTGCCCACAGGAGCAGTCCTGCTGCCAGCCAGAATCCACCAAAAAAAAAAAAAAAAGAAAGAAAAGAAAAAAAAAGAAAAAAAAAGTCTTTTTTTGCTAGCAAGATTTGTATTACAAAGCATTTCTATCCTACTTCAGTAGTTTATTTCAAATAGTTGTGCTGTTACCTGGAAAAAAGATGACTTCTGCGAAATTATAATGCATAGTTCTATATACTGGAGCTGGCCCAAATGCAACTAACCTCACTGTGAACATTATGAAACATCTGAAGTTTAGAAAAAATCACATCTAATGAAAAACATAAAGATGGATGACCCAAAAGTCCTATACATCACTAAAGACTGCAGGCACAAATTTGCAACTCCTTGGCTTTATGCGGAATAAATGAGATGGGATTCTCCTCTACAGATGGCTGAGCATTACTGTGAGACACTCTGCTCAAACATTCTCTTGCTCAAAGCATTCTAGGCAGTATAAGCATCTTTTGTACGTATGCATTGTAATAATACGGGTTGCATCTAACTGTATTTCCATTAGCACCTGTTTTCCTCCTTGCAGGGAAACAGTTAAAATTTCATTTCCTTTTAAAGGCCGTTTGCTGTTAATGTTCCCCTAGAGTGAATAGAAGGATGATACTCAGCGTGGATACTGTATCAAGCACTTGGCTAATTCACAGTTTCTATACACCATATTACCTGGGGAATAGTGGAATAGTCATTACAGTTACTTAGAGGACAAAGTCAGTGAAAAGAACATGAGAATGCATCAGTTCACTTCTCGCTCTGCCTTTTTGGACAAACTGCTTTTTTCCACCAGGGAAGAAACACACAGCTTTTCTACTCCTTGTGTCTTTGAATTTGCTGTTCTGCTCAAGTGGGAAATTACATTTTAGGATAACTAAATAGCACACTAAGCAGCTAAAAGAACACAGTCTTTATCAATAAACTTCTGGCTCAAACCTGGACTGATTATGGCAGAGAACAGAAATTGTTCCCCTACACCATTGGCTTTCCAACAGCTTAAGTGTAAAGAGATGAGGCTCATAGAGCAGCTCCTAACAGATATTCATGGAATATGAAATATCATTAGTAAAGCTCATGACTTGTATCTTTGTCGGTGTATCCAGAAACCGATTTTCATTCCTAAGAACAACTTCCCCCAGAAACCATGAAATTTTGGCAGTCTGCTGTAAAAATGCTTTGCACACCACTCCTGTGCTGTAAACCCTGTGGACTTCTGTCCAACTTTTATCCCCATTCCAAAAAATAAATTAAAAAAAAGTCAGAGAACTCCTGCTCTGATTTTTCTAATGCAGCGCTCAATGCTTTAGCAAATATCTTGCTTATTGCTTTTACTGACTACATTTCAGTGCAGTAAAAGCACTAGAAAGACATCAGAAACACTTCCAAAACCCTGCTGTTGTAATTATTTGCTGCAAAAATATATAACTGCTTAGTTCAAGCCCTTCTACTACTGATTACATTCGTGCAAAAATAGAAACCATCCGTGACTAAATAAATATAGATTTCAGTGTCAGTCTAACGAAGTGCCAAAAACGAGGTCCATTTTCCCAGTTTCATCTCTTCATCTAATTAGCAGCTCTCACTTTTCCTCACAAACTGCTCTTCTCTCACATCTTTAGACCTTTAGACTGTGGTTGCAAGAACATTTCTGCAGCCCTTCTGAAGAAATTTCAAACATGGACCTCCTGATCCACCTCCCCAAAGGTCACATCTGACCAAGGCGAGGGACAGGAACATGGTGCCTCAGGCCATCATAAAGTCAGCATTCCACCAATGCTTCTGACAGATATAGGGCAGCTATTAAATCAAAGCCTCTATTCACGATTTTCTCAATTTCAGGGTCATTTCAACCAATGCTTTGACTTGTTTCTGGTAACAGCAAGCACCATCCTATCTCCCACAGGCTGAGTTCAGGGCTGAGCAGTCCCAAACGCACCACCAACCTCGCCACGTAAATAGCAGCTTTGTATTTCTTTCTGAACCAAGCATACCGTAGAGCTGCTGGGAACCAGCCTTCTGAAATTCTGTCAGTGCACAGTTCAAGCTGTTTCCTCTTCAAAGGAGTACAACAGATTTTGCATCAGTTATTCCATTTAGACAGTGGTCTGGCTGAAGCTTATTTGTATCATTTTCTAAACACCGACAGCAAGGGGTGCTCAGACTGGGAGCAATTTTAGCCTCCACCACCCCTCAACTGATGGAGAAAACAAGCTTGATTTTTGAAAGGTACAAAATCAAGGACTGGCTTTAGGCAATCGCAGATCACTCATTTCCAAGCCAAAGTCTCACTCCACTCCCACCAGAATCCTTGACAACAAGAGCCTGGACATGAAATGTTATGCATGAAACAGCAACTGCCAAGCCACTGAATCAGATCTCCTTAAAGGTGTGCAAAACCACCAACTACTACCAGCTCTGTTGCCTTCTCTGCTCTTGACTTCAGCATCTACACCTGCATGTCCACTGCACAGAAAAGTTCTCTTCTAAATCTGTTTGCTTGTTTTGATGCTGAGTTGGGGCAGCAGCAAACACACCAGCATATTTTCCCACAGTATATCATTACAACACAATGTCAGTTGGCATCCAACCATCCCACTAAATTTTCTTAAGCTTAAATGGCCACATCATTCAAGACATTTTTACACAGGAAGAGTGGTTTGGTGACCCCCTGCATATCTGCAACTGATATTTTATGGAGACTCCTTTAAACCATTCAATGAAATTTTGAGCCCAGGTAGAGAGATTTTTGTCCCATGCTGTTTTGAACTTGGGTGAAAACCATAACTGAAATGCTGCCATCCATAAAAGGGAAGGAAGCAGATTTTCTATCACCATTCACATACTTATTAAAAATAAATAAATAAAAAAAAAAAGAGGAGATAAGAGAACATCATAATTAATAAGAGAACATCATAATTATGCTAAAACGATGGGAACCACACAGTGATTATTGGGAAAACTGCACACTTATGAGTTTCAAAGAAGAACAAAGCCTCATTGTTTTAGAGCGTGGAGAGCCTCATGCTTTGAAGAACATGCAGCAGAAATATGTTAAAAGAGGAAAAAATAGAAGTGAAAATGCACTACCAGCACATTTTTAGGATAGTTGAAGGACACGGGCTTCCTGCATGCACACAAGATCTTAAGGCACGCACAGAAGCTGAAGATGAGTCCTCTGATTTTCAAGTTATTGCTTTCTTCACAGCAGCTCCATCCAGAAAACCTTATGCAAGTAATAAATATCATAAATCCTTAAATTCATATTCACATGAAATGAATATATGCTAAAAATTACACCGTGTTTACCTTTCTGTTTCATTAATATTTTTCTCATGGTGAGACCAGAGCTCTACCATGGTGAACACAGCCAGGTAATCTCCTTCAATACTCACAGCAACAAAAAGGGAGCTGCTTCGCAGTGACCTGCCTTACCTGTTCATCCACAGCACTGAGTCTGGCTCTGAACACAACTCCTCTGCACTAGTCAGAAGATCATTTGTGAGTACAGGCAGACTGGATTCCATCTTGACAAGAAATTTGGACAGTGTCTACTGTTTAACATGGAGATGAAACTCATCATGTGTTTGGTCTTAGAGTGAACAATTGCCACTGTTGCTCACATTACAATGTGGACATTTTCAGAGTATCAGTTAAACCTAATGCCAGATACATCTGCAAATTCCTTTATTTAACAATTCTCAAGGTTTTAGTTCCTAAGGCAAAATATTTCTAAATCTTCTGCCCAAGCCACAACCACAAAATTCTTTCTTCAAAGGAAATAAAATATTCCAGCTAGGTTTATTAATGAGTACTAAGAATTAATTTTACTCAAAAAAGGTATTTGCTGTAAATTCAATGAATTTGGCTTGACTAGGACTGAGTTATTGGTAACACCCCAAAACAAGAAGTAAGCACCAACCATGTGCAAAGATCTGCTGTGTGAGAGACAGAGCATCTGGCCTCCCCTTCACAGGATTGATAGGGGCTACACAAAGACCCTGGAAAGCCAGCCCAGACCTGATCTCTGGTTTAGAAGCAAGAGCGTGCATCAGCCTGAGGACCCTTCCCTCTGAATTTCAAGCAACGTTATCTATAATAACAGCAAATAAACCAGGATTCATTATCAGCTTGGACATAGACTTACTCCATGGGCTCAGTTAGCTGGGAAATATGTCATTGTTTTATGTTACATGTAAAGAATTATAAACAATTAGGCAAGAACACTGTAGGTATCTTTGAAGAGATACGAGTCATTTGATTTATATTGTGCATCATCTTCACCTACGCTGGAAGTAAGCCAGTTCCTACCAATTAAAATTCTCTCCCTTTAACATAAGTTCTGAGGGCCTGAGCCACAAAGTCAGCACAAACAAATCTCGGTGCGTGTCAGGCTAATGGAGCTGACAAATGGTTGGTGATAGCTGGAATGGCCTTACTCACTGCTGGGAGGTGAAAACCAAAACCTATACTTAGAGGTTTGCAGGCTAGAAGAGAGATGCATCTCAGAGATCAGAAATATCCTAGTGGAAATCTGATTGCTAATGTGCACAGAAGTCGCTGCTTGAAAGGTACCAGTCAATTAAAGCAGACGGAATGAACTGAAAACAAAAGCGCAAAGCTGCGTGGATAAGATCAGTCCAGATTTTAGTTTTAATCATGCATGATTGTATCTGATTCAAAGATCCAACTAGAAGTATTTAGAAAGAGAAACATCTACGGATGTTATTAGATCTTAACAACTTGCAACCCTGTGCTGAAGTAATTTGAAGAAGCAATTCTTTGCTGGTGCAAATTTCAGACGCTCTGCTCCATAACCCACTGACATCAGCAGCCACAGTTTATCAGGTTATTAAATCATGATTGCCCAGCTGGGGAGCACTCTCCAATTCAGTGAGAATGATACCACTTCTGTGTAGACTGGGTGGAAAGACAACAGCCTACACCACAAACCCAACCCGTGCCGAAACTAACAAGATTACAGTGACGTACTTTTCCAGACTAAAAGCCACAGTCCTTTCGCACAACTGGAACAAAGACTGGCTTCTGCTTTGGCCACCTCCCAAATCAAGCCCTGTGACATGAAACTAAAAGGATGTTTGTTCCAGTTTATTGTGGCAGTCTCTCTATGTACATGCTGCTAAAATCAGCATAATTTTTTTTTAATATTTTCTATATTAAAAATTCATCTTCCAAAATTTATTCCATTTCTCATTCAAACGCTGTTTGTTTCAAGGCAGCACCACCTAGCAGGAGCACAGTTCTTCTATTTCCAGTTATTTTTTAATTTCTTCTCCTTTTTTGCTAGGCCAAATAAATTCAATAGATTTGAAAACTGTATTTTGCTAGGTAGAACATAACCTCAAAAACATAACTACGGGCTTATTTTAGTACTATACAGTTTTGGTGCGATTTTTAGGTCAGAGTGGGTAGAGTCATTTCTACATTTAAAATTGCACTGGAAAAATCACAATATTAATCACAAACACTATAAATTAATGCATTAATTCAAGCTAAATTTCTGCATAAATTATGAAGACAACAAACATGAAATGACTTAAAATCAATATTATTTTGTAAGGAAAAGCAAGCCATTGTAGGGAGAGCTGCAATTGATCCTATGTTGATGCTCTTAAGTATGGGCACGCAAACCAAGAAGACATGTGCTGCTTAACAGTCACACACCAGTTGTTCGCTGTGCTCTCCCACTGGAGAGTAAACAAGATTGCAGAGCTTCTTCCTGACAGAATTGTTAAGAACAATCAACTACACATGAGGTGCTTTCCTGAGCTTCTGCTCCTTGGCTTACATATTACTGACTCATAAGATAGGATTAAATTTGTGTCCTTGAAGTTCACTGTAAGCCAGAATTATAGTGTCATTTCGTAACTTTAACTATCATTTTGCAGATGTATCAGCTACATATCAGGAAACAACATCAGTATGTTCCCACTGGGCCAAAAAGCACCCCTAGTCCTGGCTCTGTTATCGACCAAGACCTAGGCAGATGCCTAAAGAAGGAAGCAAGAACAAGATGTGCATGCAGTGCTACTGAGCCTAAGGCCTAAGACTTGCTGCCTCACAGATTTTGCTGCTGTAGTTAAAAGCCTTTTATAGATTTTTCTTCCATGAATTTGTCAACTGCAACCTCCTGCCGAAGTTCCACTGCTTAAAGACACGTTGCATAGAAGTATCTTCCTTTCAAACTGTCTCCTTCTAGTTTACATTGAAGCCTATTTGTTTTAAAATGAAAATAAATGCTTTTTTCCTTATTCACCATCACTCTTCCACCTATAAATCCAGAGACTTCTCTTAACGCCACTCTCCACCCCTTTCCTCTCCAGGCTGAAGACTGCAGGACAATCTATTCTTGCCTCATAGAGACAGTGTTCTATAACTTTAACCATCCTTGTCATCTTTTTACAATATTTTTTCTATTCAGAGCACAGTCAAACTCATACCACCTAAGGCACATATAAATGTCCACTTTTAACAAATGATCAGTGAACTCCAGATATTTTCAAAAGTAATCAGTATGTATGTTTATTTAAACCACCTCACTGTCTTCAGATCAAAAGGTTTTCTCCTGTGTTCATAGAAGAAATCAATGAATCTCAGTTTCTCAGGTGAGAAACTGATTATCCTCCTCTTAAAAAGTCTTCATTTTCTTCTGTCTCCTCCTCATTTCCTAAATTTCCACTAGCGCAACTGTGGAGAAGAAGTGGCATGAGGGGTAACTCATGTCAGTGGGACCAAGGAGTTACTGCAAGAATCTTGATGCCTGAAAGACATTGTACAGGTATGCTATAGACAGTGTAGGCACCTTCTCTCCATTGAAGATAGTTGTGATTAAAATTCAAATCTGTGGTCTACAATGATTTGCTTGGGAAACAAAGTTGTCAGAAAGACTATTATAGATTTCACTGTGATTTGTATCTGAAAGAGATAGGAACACTACATCACTGCATCATACCTTGCATCTGCATAAACTGTGACAAAACTAGGACAAGGAAATAACACCAAAAAGAGTTCTTAGACACCAAGAGACAAATGCATCTGTATTACACCAGTATCAGCCCTTACTGAAACTATACGCTACAAATTATATATGCAGTTTTCCAAATCTCCATTCAAATTAGGTACTACATTGAGACAACAGCTGTTTAGTTTAAGTGGATCTTTGAATGTGTTTGCAATAAATTCTGCAGGCCTTCGAGTTTTATAATGCCAGCATTTACTCCATTGATTTACAGTCTAAGATGAAGAATCCCCGTTGCTGACTCAGATATCCTCTTACAAGGTTTCACAAAGACAGGTGAAGAAGATTACTTGAGGCAAAATAATGGATGGAGAACTGGTGCATGACAATCTGTTCATCTCCTCACCTGTCATGCAAGTGCAACTCAAAGATTTTCATCAGCTTCAGGTTCATGCTTATACTTATAAAAACAGTTTCTAAAAAATTCTAATCAAAACAGATAGCAATGATAAGGAAAGACAAGTTTATTTGACAGTTATTATCCAATAAATTAGTATCTTACAGAATTTTCAAAGATATTAAGAATGGAAAAGATTCTAAAATGGAAGAGTAGGTGCAAGGTTTGCTCAAGTCCAGACCAAAGTTCCCAGCACTTAACAATCTGTCTGCACTGATGAAAGGATGATTAATGACATGAGAATGCCAGATATTATTAAGGATTTAGTTTTAATAACCACATGTGTGTATGTCTCGAGGGATTCCTTTATCCACTCCTTCTCCTCACACCCTCACTATTCTGTTTTCTACAGATTTGAAGAGATCCCAAATGCACAAACTAATGAAGCAGGAATTGTATAAGGATAGTAGGTCAATTTCTGCTGAGCCTTAACAAATCTACTGTTGCATAATATGACCAACAAAAGGCACTAGGATGGATGCAGCCAGATGCCCGATTTGAAAAGTGAAACCAGAACATTACCTGGAGGAAGAAAGGCAAATCAACATAATGAAAGATTTAGACAAGGGAAAGGTGTGACAACACCACAGAGGAAGTCACTAGCAGAAGCCAGACCAGGGTCAGGGTTCTGCCTAGTGCAGATTATTAAGGTGATTATTAATTCACATCTACTTTGTAGCCAACCTATCCCATGGTAATCAGGACAAGACCATCCATCCAACTCAGGAACGTCTCCTGAAACTACTGTGATGCAATACGATATGTAGACAAGAGAGAAGGTATAGCGAGAGAAAAGGATGATTAGACACAAAAGGCAAGGAAGTGGCAAACATATGTGCATCAGATATGGAAGGATGATCAAAACTGAAAAAAAAAAAAAAAAGCCAGAAAGTTTAAACACAAAACGGAGATTCTGCTTTAAATAAAAGAAAAAAATTAAAAAGTAAAGTACTAAAAGAAAAAATTGGTTTCATTGCCTCCATTCTAAAAAATCTCAAAAATTAATTCCTGTTTCCCTTTTTTAAACTGTGTTCTACTCACTTGAATCACAATCTTTACAAATTCGTTTGAAACAACGAAGATCTCCCAGTATAACCCTCTGATACATACACTGTACTGCTGGCTGCTAGGAATTGCCTTGGTACAGCTTATCAGGTGTGCTACCCTCAGGAAAGCATGGCTGGAACTGATCCAGCCCTCCCTGTTCAAAGTGACTGGAGCATGTCAATTACATTAGTACAACCATGCTCCCAAAGTGTTCAAGGAATAAATGAGAATTCCATCATTTTTCCCCTCTAGCACATTCATTTCTGGATGCAAAACTATTCTACTGCACCCTGCTTAATGTCTTTCAGGGTTCTGAACTTTCTAAGGTAGATAAATGAGGAAGACACTATGTCTAATACCTAGCATAACAGTATTACCACAGTACAGAGACTCCATAAAGTCTGTGCAAGTTATTTATGCATTCTTTTTCTATGTCATTAATATCAGAGTTTTGTTTTGATCCAAAAGGAAAGAAAAGTGAAGATACTGACATGTTATTAAGCAAGGCAGTGTAGAAGAGAGATTCAAAACAGACTGTTCTACAAGAGCAGCAAATGTCTGCAATGGTTTTGCAATTGTCAACAACAGAAGAGGAGGAGCCAGTGGATCTGTCCTCTGTGAAGGCCACAAGCTGAATCAATCAGCATTTTGTGAAGTTTTGTGAAGACTGTGGCCAAGAACAAGGCTCCTTCTGACTGGGATGTATGAACTTGTTGACTGCAGATGAGTTGTTTATTTGCATTCCAAAGCAATATTCCAAAGAAGAGTTGCCCAAGGGAAACATCTTCTAAACAGTCTTTTTTCATTGTAAAATAATGCACAAGGAAGCAATTACTGACACTATACTTTCTGCTGTATCGTGATTGAAAGATACCTGTTATTTACAGGCTTTTACATCACTGTGCACAATCACATCACAGCCTCCTGACTGACTGCAACTTTGTCACTCTAGCATTCCCAAGCCACACATAAACATGGCCAATGTTGCAAGCCCACTGTCTTCCATGGCCTAGTCTAAACAGACTGATTCCTTCAGGATTGCCAGGCCTGGGGAGTTAAAGCATCTTTGGCTACAGTACTGAGTCTGGGCAACACATTACATAGTAATGAGACAGGCTACTTTTTCCCCCTACCTGTGAATGGTAAATAGTTGATCTACTTGCTCCATAAATGACCTCATGCTACAGAAAGGATCACAAATAAGCATTTCTTATTCTTATCTAAAACAACAAAGATGCTCCCTGTATTTTACATTCAACCCTTTCACACTTGCTGCTCTAGACCTGCAACACGAGGCAGCCACTTCACTCTATCTGCCAAAGCAGATAAGCATACAAAATGTGACAGAAACTGATGCAAAATACAAACTGGGGATTAGCAATCCAGAAAAGCAGACACAGATACGTGGTCCAGAAATTTAGCCCTAGCTGGCTGAGGCCTACACAATGCCTCAGTTCTTTCTTGCAGTCATCATAACCTGCCAGTGAGCCACAATAATGCAACAGAAACATGCCAAAAACAGGACTTCTCATACCAAAGTTCCTCTAATTTACAAAAAACTTCCCTCAACCCAGCAAAGCTCTCTGTCAGAGTAGAGTTTTCTTGCCTTTGAACAAAGACTTCCTTCCAAAAAGACAAATGTTCCTCAGAGTCCACAATTCACAGTCCTCAGAGCCTTCAGTTCACTTACCTATCCAGACTGTCCTGGGGCACTTTACTCCCTCCAGCTCTGCTGTTGATATTGGCATTCTTGTTGGCAGTCATGGTCATTTCTGCTTTCTAGAAATCTGGATATCTGTGAGAACAGAAGTCCATTAAGCATCAGTAAGACCCAGTGACAATTAACTTTTCAAGATTGCTATAAGCACTACACTCTGTAAAAGCACAACTCCAGAATGCTTTTTATTCTATAAAATGCAATTATTCTTGTTATGGTCCTGAGAAACCACATCCTATCTCTCTACTGCTGTTGCTTCACATCCTCATCCAGTTACTAGTAACATAGTTATGTCTGGCTTCCAGTCACACAAAAGCTTCTAAATTGAAGGAAGAATTTTTTTTCATGATTCTAAAGTATAGGTGCATGAATATTACAAAAATAATTTCAAACAGTGAAATATATTCAATAGCAATAAGGTTGAATATAGTTTTCAGATCTGCTTGTGACATGAAAATGCCTACAGAAGGTTTCCAGCCTATTCTTTCTATTAGCCACAAGACTGATTAAGTAAAATTGCCTTCTACTGGCTAAAGGCCTCAGATAATATAAAGAATCATTACTAAATTCTACTTTTCCCTAGTAAGGCACGAGAATTGGTAACAAATCAAAAGCTCTAAATTAAATTTTGGTCATGTCGAAGACCCTACATTACCAGTCATGCATTCTAGAATTCCCATTACAAGGGAGCATTAGTGTCTTCCTGACTTCACCAACTCCTGACTAATGGTCATCTCAAAAAGAGAAACCAAAAAGCTGTCAGAAGCACATAAATATTGTTTGCTCTTCTGTACAACTAAGAGGCAAAAAGAATACCAGATGCATGGAAGAAAGCCAAGATGCAGATGGCAGACAATATAGAGAAGCCTTTGCGAGTGAATTCACACAAAAGGTATAAAAGCAGTAAACAGAACTTTAGGATTCATTCTTATTAGTAAAGAGGTTAGGAAGGAGAACTTGAGGGGAAAAAAATCTAGAACAAAAATCTCCGAGATAAATGCAGAGAGAAGGCATTACCTTCTCAAGGTCCCTCACATACATAAGAAAGGAAGGGCAGCGAGTGAAGAACTATGCTCCCAAATGACAAGCCTTACTGCTGTAACACTGCTGCAAATTTGCTATGGAACAGCTCAAGATCAAAATACATTTGGCCCAAACCCCACTACCTCAATAGAGATGTTGTGCTGAGCAGGTAGGGAAGGTAGGGGAGAATGTTACGCTATGGATGTGGGCTAGAATGTAGCCCCAAGGATGTGAAAGCAGTAACATTTGCCACTATACCTCACTGCTAACTGTATCTCACATTTCTCTTCTGTAGAGTGCTGCTCTTTTTAGTAATCTCCTCTGTCATTGTAATCACTTAAATACTTTGCAAAGAAAGAGAGATAAAAGCATCTTTACTTGTCTTGAGTCTATCATGAAATAAATGAGAGAGAACTTATTCCACCTGATGTTACAAGGATTCTAGGCTCTGGCATACTTTCCTAGTGACTTGAGATACTCCTTCACTTGTAGGCTAAAATACGTACTGCGATTTGAAGTTCTGCCTTCCTGGGGCTGACCAGAACTACCAATTTTTACAACCATTAATGATATAGTTAATGCAAAAATAAGGAGTGTTACAAAACTTGTTTATTCAAACCCACAGTAAGTCCAGACAGCTTGAGAAGCCAACTGCAATGTGATGCTGAAAAGCAAGCTGGGTATTGACAACACACAAAATCCTTGTACAAACACACCCGTTGCACTTAGAAGGACATTCTCTTAACCACTCCGTTACAAACAGTTCTGCCACAAATTGGGTCAGAAAATCTCCTGGTGATTACAGTTCTAAATGCAGAGTTAAGTACACCAACTACAGATTCCAGATCTACTTATCCATCTCTGGTGTTCTTGTGTGTTTCAGCATTCCCAGAGTGCATGGAGACTTTCTTTCCAGTTGGTAACAATTTTTTTTATTCTTTTTTTTATACTGAAACTCCCCAAATTCCTCCAGTGTCGCAGTTTTACTGATTTATTATCAAGATTGCAAGGCTGTAAAGGACTGCCTGTTCTGGCTGGAAAAGGACTTGCCTGGGAAAAGAAAGAAAAGCCTCTGATGTTGGTCAAACTTTCTAGGTCTGTACACTCTATAGGGAACTGGGAGATTTTCTAATGTTTCCACTCACATGTTCATTGCTTTGACTGTATTAAATCTAAAGAAATTATTAGCAGTCAAGGTGAGAAAAATAAGACATACAAGTGTGGCATAAGGTAAATGACTGTTAGCAGGCATATGTTACAGTCATTTTGCAAGACTTGCTTTTGTGTCGAAGACCAACAAAGCTTACAGGACCCTAAAATTAGGATACTGATCTGGCACCCATAAAAGATAGGAAACAGCATAAAAGCACACTAAAAGTCATCCATCTTGCATTTTTCCCACACCCAAGATCAAAAGGAAAAAAAGCAAGCATACATTTACATCAAATTGTATGATTTCTATGGAAGCTTTGCACTTCTCAAATTTCAGCTTTCCAGCAGCTTGATAAAATCACTGTGGTCTACATATTTATATATAAATACTCTATATATTCAAAAATATCAAGTTAACTCCACATTTCAAAGATAACTTGAATATTAAATATGACAAACGGGTTTGTTTTCAGCAAAATGGGAATCCTAAAGTAACATTTCACAAGATAGATCCATTTAGAGATATGTATGTTTCTCTCCATGCAGTGGAGAGTTTGTTGTACACAGTAAAGATTTTTCAATGTAATTTTCCTTTGATGTTCATTTCTCACGAGCATTTTGCTGCAGGTGATGTTGGTATTATTCCAGCATAAGCAGAGAAAATCCAAATATCCAAATAACATGGCAGAAAACTTTTCAATAATTTACTGAAGTACTTAGAAGTGTAGCTAAAAGCACTCAATAATTTAAAGTCTTACATAAACAACAAAATCTCAAAGCCAAAAGGCAGGGGAAAAAAAAATGGAACCAAACCATTTAACAATCATGTTCTTTCAGGGCTTTTTAATGAGTCTGACAGTCCTGCAAGTTTATATGAATCACTTTTTTGGTAAGAATCACATCCCTTGGGTTTATGTGAGAGCATTCACCATCATAATATTTATATTTTATTCTTCATGAAGCAATGAAAAAACACTCCCAAGAATTATGACATACTGTTAAAAAACAAATCCAAAAATAGTCATGTCACACGGCTTCTGCGCTGCCTAGTGTACCAGCTAACTACACTGGCCTAAAAAGTCCAGTATTTTGATTTATTTGTAAAACCCAAGAATGACTGTTAAACCCTTAATTAGCCATAACTCGCATTTCAGCCTCTAGTGGTAAGAGGAAAAGGGTAGATTTAGACTAGAAATCAGGAAGAAATTCTTTAGTGTGAGGATGGTGAGACACTGGCACAGGTTGCCCAGTGAGGTTGTGGATGCAGCCTCCCTGGAAGCACTCAAGGCCAGGCTGGATGGGGCTTTGAGCAACCTGGTCTACTGGGAGGTGTCCCTGCCTGTGGCAGAGGGGCTGGAACTAGATGATCTTGAAGGTCCTTTCCAACACAAATAATTCTATGATTCTGATCTAATGAGCCTAGGTGCTAGAATTTATGTATTTGTTTTTACCATCTGAGAACCCATGAGGGCTCAAGAAACTCTTCCATTTTCCTACACACAATCCAGCCATCTATTCCTGCACTGTAAGAACAGTTCTCTCCTGTGTAAGGTGGATCCCATTGAACCTGGTTATTTACATTTCGGTTCAGATGTCTTACACATCTTAGATAAATAGATGTCTTGGAATAAGTCAATTTAGGAATGCATATTCTCTATCTTCCATTCCGTTAGTAAAATGGGAGCAGAAAAGCAATTTCTGTGTGAAACTTTGCAGCTCAACAAACATGCATGCTTTTTCTTGTGTTTCCTTGGTGTCTTGGTTTTTTTTAATATTCTACTTAATAGCTCTTCCTATCCATATGGTTCTTTTCCCTACTTAGAACAGATTCACTGCACTCCACTTATTGCACTCATTTCTAGGGTATATTTTCCATTAAATATATAGAGTTCCAATAAAGTAGTCCTTAGAGTACGACGAAATCCTTCAAAGTCAGGTTTTGGAGTGGTGAGAACACCAGCATTGCTTATGTGGCAGCTTAATGAAGAAGAATCCAGATTTGGCTGCTTACTGACCAGCACTGAACTCGTACAAGGAGAAGACAACACTCATGCAGACACAGCTCTCTCAACCAGGCATTTGCTGTGATCCAAACTGCAGCATAGAGCAGATGAGGTTTGAAAAGTGGCAAAGAAGAAGTAGCAGAGTATGCAGAGCTCTTAATAACTTGAGAAGGGAGTCTTTGAGAGAAGGCTCCCAAGCTCTCTCTCTTTGCACTGTAATTAACACGGTTGCAAATTCTACAAATAAAATGTGTGTGTCCAGCAATGGCATCAAGTGTGCTTTGACCTTCTGCTGTTACTTCTGAGCAAGGTCTGTGGGTGATGGTTCTCTGGATGCAAAATATTTGTTGTCTTACTTGTTACAAAGATTATCTTATATTTAACTGTCCCAGACCAAACCAATCTGTACTGCAAACGAGATAATGCTATCAGTACAGCGTGGGTTCTTGAGATCTGCATATGTTCTGCAGCTTTTTAAAACAGACTGCTTTTCTTCTCAAAATTCCACTCATCAGGAGTGGGGTCATCAGGGGTTATATGGGTTTTGGTCTGCCCCACAAGGCAGAGACTTGACAAGAGAACACGACAGGGAGCAGTGCAGGCTGTGAAGACCAAGACATTTTTTCAAAAATGCACCTTGTGATAAAGACAAAATCTCAGAAATACATTTTAATAATGACTGATTTGGTCTACTTAATTTTTTTTTAGCTGTAGCTACAGCAGAACGTCTGTAGGCATAAGAAGTCAGTTAAAATAGATAACTTGCTTTTCTGAGCATTTTAGGAAATCTTGCCCCCATTTCAAGAGGTGTTCTACAGCTGAGCTTCTATTTAAGAGATGCAACTTAGCTTTGTGACAGTTTGCCTATTCTCTTCCAGTAAAGCAACTATGTCCTCCCAGAACAACATGTCAGCTTTGATGAAGTGGGAAGTCCAATTAAATCTTAAAGAATTTCTGCCTTTAGAGGCTTCTACAGAGACTCCAAAGAATGCTGTTGCAAGGATTATGTGCTTGCATCAGGTATACCCGTTCTCTGAGCTGGTAAGTTTAACAATGCAGTACCGGACAGCCTAACAGAGAGCTAAATTAGCAGCTCAACAAGAGCTGGTGTGAAGAGATTCAGAATTAATTCATCTATCTCATTCCAAGTTTTCTTTTTACAGCACAAAGACAACCTAACTGTAATCACACCAACTGGTTTCTTGCAAGACAAAAAAATAAACTGTCCTCGTGGCTGGTCCTAAAGAGTTCAGAAACATCCCAGCAAAGCATACAAGCCTGAGCTGTACTGTGTTCTAGCATAATTTCTATGGGAAATAAACAATATCAGGCCATTCATACAGCTGCCAGTATCCCAATCCCTAGCTGAGAATAATGCTTGCAAATAACAAACACAAAGAAAAAGAGTTTGTCAAATATCCCACCATTTTGACACTGCAAAAGGCACATACTTGAGCTAGCATTAACTCCATAATCTCATCAAAGTTTATCTGCTGATAACCCAGTGAAAGCCTGTTTCCAGTCAAGTTGACAGCCCTCTGCTAGGCTTTCACAGCTAGGTGACAACCACACCTCTGACAGAAATTTACTGATACAACCAACAATGGGTCTTAATGCAACTTAGTTGTAGATGCATATATTGAGGTCCAAAACTTACATCCAAATTAAGAGTTAAGTGCTAAGCTTTCCACATACCACCAACACTGCTGGGGTAACCACAGCTTCCAAATGGAATGAAGACAAGAAAATAGAAGAGTCCAATGCATAATGCAAGTTCACCAGCCTTTTTACACAAGTGAAAGATGTATTGACATGTGCCACATCTATTGCAACCCCCTATAGCTGCTTTCTACCTAGATTGGGCTACAATCTAGCCCAGTCTGCAGCCCATAAAGACTTCCTTCCAATTTAGATAAATTATAACTATTGCCATACCAGCAGGGAAGTAAATTCATCATGATCTCTACCAATCTGTGCTAAAGGAGTACGTCAAAGAGCTCTCACTGAATACAGTAGAGAAGGCCTGTATTTTAAAAAGCACATTGACTGGTTCAAGCTTATCTTAATTTGAAATATCAGGTAGAAAAAATTTAAAACACTTAAAGCACAGTTAGCTGGTAATATTGTAACCTTTAAACTGGTTTCAATCTGAAATGCTGCAGCCCTAGTCTCTGATGCTCGTGCTAGCCATACTTTCTTAGTCCCTCACAGTCATACAGCTGTCTGGTGCAAAGAATTGACTCATCTGCAAACCAGTCATGCTTTTTGTCTTCTGTTAAAGCTGATTTTCAGTCATTCATCCAAGTTCCTTAAAATGTCTTCAAATATGTGCTTCTTAAAACTAAATACCAATAGAAAGACACAAGGACAGTTTGTATTGTTATCTAACAAAAAGAATATATTGAGTTGAGAAGATGAAGCCCAAACAAATTGCTCTTATGCTAATGCCAAAGGTATTTAGTATGTCCCTGTGCACTTACAGATAGTGGCATTGTATACAACATTTTCAAGTTTCTCTTTAAGGCAGAAATCTCTTCATAAACAGCACTATAATCATTATAAACACATTCCCAGTGTGCATAGGAGGAAAATAAAATTTAGGCCTTGCAAATGTGCTACATTTTTTTGCTTTGAATTTTTTGAAAAGGAGGAGAGACGAAAAAGATAAAAACCATTCATCCAAGTATTTTGTTCTCAGACACGGATGCAGCAGAAATTTGTGCAGATAATGTAACAAAAACTCTATGTGGATTTTAAACACTAAATCTGGTTTTAGACACAAAGCATCTGCATTACTCTCACGTACCGTCAGCAAGTAAAATATATTCATGCCTCAGTTCTGAATCAGGCTTTTGTAGGGAAAAGTGACTTTTTTCTTCTGCTCTACTTGAGCATCGATCATAATCGGTTAACTCCTTTCAACAAGTCCCATTGTAGACTTTATGAACACCTCTTTGTTGAAAGCCCCCAGTCATCACATTTTGTAGAAATAAAAGGTTTAGTACAAAATAATCCTAGGCATATATACTTCGGTTTCTGCAACGCCAACACTTCAGCAGTGGCAGCAGCAATGTCTGTCTGAATGAAAATAACCTACTTATAAATAGTGTCTGACAAACATTCCTCGTTATTATTCTTCCTTTGTCCTTCATCTTTGAGTTATTTACATGAAAATACCCATTCAAGTCTCACAAGCTCACCTGCTCCCATTGCTTATTCCTCAATGAAATCATAATCCTCTAATTGAAAAATAAAAATTATTTGCACAATAGCAAATTGTTCTCGTGACACAAAAAACATTATAATTGTACTAAGGAGCAAGAGTAAATTAGCTTTAAGGCATAAAGGTTCTTTTTCATTTGCATGATAAAGACCACATGAAAGAAATGGAGAAAAGCAGTTTGCAAAAAATATTCTTTCAAAATAGGCTGTTCTTCAGCATTTCCACAGAGCGTATCCACTTCCTAAAAACATCATAGTACAATTCAAAGCTGGCCAGCACAAACTGCCAGTGAAGGAACCAAGAGACTTGAATATCATTTCACTTTTGAGCTTTCCTTACCCAAGACTGACCAATGAAGTCTGCTGGACAACTGAGAAGCATCCCAACTTTGCAACTGCTCCAAGATTTTGATTCATTAGACCATTATGCCAGGTAAACATGGGTCATAGCTATAAAACAGAGAAAGCTGCTGTCTCCAGTGCTGTTAGCTCACCTCCCTTCCTTCCTGCCAGACTCATGTGGCTCCCACTCTGAGCACAACTGAAGTGCAAACTGCAAAAGTAATAGCAGTTGTATCACTTGCATAAGGTTTGAATAATGTATATGACGGGAGGAAGAGTATCTTAATGCAGTCACACAGAAACTTGAAAGGACTCAGTCTTCACTTTGCTATGGATTTCCCAGAGACACTGGGTAAATTGCCTGAGTTATGTCAGTTAGGCTGTTTCCTGGCAGCATCTGTGTATGGACATCTTCTTTAAAAGCGAGCTGTGCTACCTGGGAATGCCTGAAGTATGCACAAAGAGTGGCTCCAGCAAGATCTAGTATACTGAAGTATTAAGTACTTTAAACCACAATTAACTTTTCAGTGTAGAAAAATACCCTTCATTTTCATTTCCCAATTCCTAGTCTGTAAAGCAGAAACAAATCAGAACTTGTCTGTACGCAGTGGATAATTTATAGTATACTAATTACTCAGCAGTAACTCTTCATGCAGATGCTCTTAGTATGTTTAGAGTAGGTAACACCTTCCCAAAACACCTTGTACAAGGGCATACTTAGGAGTAAGTACATAAGCAGTGAATTATATCGGAGCAGGAGGAGCTACAAATGAATAACGGGTCTGTGCAAAGGGACCCTTGAGCTTCCTCTCCCATACCCTGTGAGGCAGCAGCAAAGTTTACACTTAGGGAGTTTGAAAACAAAGTTTGAAACCCCCTGAAATGATCTTTCATTTTGCAACAGACTTCTTGTGACAAATTGGGAAACTGCCACAAGAAAAGCACTGAGATCAAAGGAGTTTAACTTGAGTACTGCGAATGGTGGCGCACACCAGATGACTCTTTCAAAAGCTCATCCATTTTCAGAAGGCCATTGGACTTCTTTTAGTCTGCTTGCTTCAAACTCCTTTTGCTGAGCCCTTCCTGAGAGCAAAGAAGTAGAAAGACATCTACCAAAGGCCAGGATGGATACAGAAATGCTTTTCTTACGGTGCCTACACAGACAAGCATTATCTCTACCATGCCAACAGCAACACTTCCTTCACCTGTCAGTAATGACAGGGTGGGAAAAGGGACAGACAGATTTGTACCTCATCCTGTCTCTCCTCTCCTGACAAAGTATGCAGAAGAAAAAGGTAACAGTCTGAAAAAGAAAGGAAAAATGAAAGACAAAAATGCTAATGTGGGGAGGGAAAGAAGTGGAAAAGTAAACAAAGAAGAAAAAAAGAAATAAAACAAGGACTGATGAAAATATTACCCTGAAATTCAGAGAGGCAGGTTAGGCTGCTCATCACACTGAATATTCAGGTTCAGGCAAGCTTTGCAAAGAGATGTGGTGACCTTCGGTATGTCGGCCCACGCTGTAAATAAATAGAGGAACAAAGCAACTTGTTAAGCCAGAGCAGTAAAGCAAGAGGCCTGGATCAACATCCAGCATGTGTTAACTATGCTCTCCCATTGCTAAACAGAAGAGAATACGCAACGTTGCTAACAGGCACAGAAGGAAACCTCAGACCACGTTTTTACAGAGATCTGAACAGGAGTCTGCTCACAGACCCTGCTTACAGCCTCCAGCAAAGGTCAATCTGAAGATAATTAACTCTCCTGGCCAGTGTAGATATCACCAGGAGAACTAGTTCAGAGGAAGGTGGCAAGGAGCATCTGGAGAAG
This sequence comes from Lagopus leucura, assembly GCF_019238085.1. NCBI lineage: Eukaryota > Metazoa > Chordata > Aves > Galliformes > Phasianidae > Lagopus > Lagopus leucura. Next base: position 2,908,381 of record NW_024962282.1, read on the forward strand.
AATGTGGCATGGATGCTTCACAAGTGTCAGGAGGATTGAAAAACATTGGTCTTAAGTAGAAGTGATGACAACAACTGATGCCAACCAGCTCAAGGTCCTTTGATTTATCTCTAATACTATGCAGTGAAAAAGTACCAAACTCACTTACATAAGCAGAAAGCAATTTGACATTATCTTAAGGTACTGTTTTAAGTTTGAAGTGGAAGGTCTTGGCTAATAGTGCCTCAGTAAGGTCATGAACTGATATGTGGCATTACTATGCGCCTCTTCTGTTTAGATCAGTATGTCCTACTAATTGTGTTAGTGTTCTGAGTCAGTGTCCACAAGAAGGTCCTGTCCATGACACTTAAGCTGTCAGTGCTAACACTTCAAGTGAAGTAACTATTCAGCGGGATGGACTGTCTCAATGTGTTGATATAAGAGCATCCCAGGAGGATGAGGAACTGGCTGGAGATTGCATGGATGGTCAGGCACTGGAATGGACTGCCCATGGAGGTGGTGGAGTCACTGAGCCTGGGGGTGTTCAAGGAAAGGCTGGATGTTGTGTTGAGGGACATGGTTTAGTGGGAGCTATTGGGAATAGGTGAACGGTTGGACTGGATGATCTTTTAGGTCTTTTCCAACCTTTGTGATTCTATGATTCTATGTAAGTAGAAAATATTTGACAAAATTGTTCTAGCTTGTACAAAGAAATGAGAACAACCTTGGGTCTGCCTCTTTTGCACTTGGCAGTTACCCAGGGAATCTGGATAGGTGCAAAGAAGATTTTAAATTCAAACTGCTCAGAAAGATGGTGGGGCCCAGACATGTAGGTCTCACCATAAACACATGAGTAGCAAAGACTCCCCAGGTTCTGCGGTCACTGACAGCCATCCCTTTCTGTCTGCTGCATCTGCGTTCCAGCAAGCTGACATGTCTTGGGGCAATGAGCACCTGTTTTGTTCACAGTGGTTTTCTGACTCAGATCCCCTTCGTGTTTATGAGCCCACTGGCTAATGACTCCCTCTTTCAACCTCTACAGATTTTTAAGCCAAACCAAATAAACCCAAAAACCCTGTGCTCCCATGATGATGAACCACAGCAGGGTGTAAGCAGGCAGACAGAGCTCCAGCTCTCATCTCAGAAGACTGAGAAGACAGAAAGGAAAAAATGGGAGAAGAGTATGATGCCAGCAAAAAGAGTGAACCTCCACTTTCCTCCTAGCTGTGCCACTGAAATAAAGGAAGATGAATGTAAAGAAATGGGAAGAGAGACAAGGATCAAACAAATGTCAGAGAGTCGAATACTGGTAGAATAAAGGTGAGATGAAAGATAGCTAACGTGATATCAGAAGAAAAAAAAAAAAAAAGGAAAATAAGGAAATCAAGCGATATTTTGAAGGAAAAAAAAGGCAATAAGAAGGAAAGAGAAATATGTGCCCCTTCTTCCCCTCTACTTTGAGCCTGCACCCATGTTCATCAGAGAAAGAAACTCATCTTTCCCCACTGAGATGTTCTTTCATTCCATCACTAGTATTTTCCTCACAGAATAAACTTTCTATTTTCCCAAAAATACCTCAAGAAAAATGGATCTGCCATATTCTGCTGAACACTGTGGTAACCTGATGTGAGACCTCACTGAAAGAGCCGGGAACTCCCAATGTCCCTCAAAGAGGGCGCGATCCCACTCATGTGGGAAGTTACCAAATGCTGGTAACAGCTCGTGAAATATGCAAACACAAGCTCAAGCTCAGTGTTTTGAGCCTCTAATTCATGGGCAGAAGCTGAATCCCCAAGCACATATAACCCTCTGGTGACTGAAGGAGGCCAGCAGTTTCCAGAGTCCTGCAGTTTGTTTAGAGAACTGACTCAGGCAGGGGGGGGGACAGGAAAGAGGAAGGGACAGAGAGAATACTGGCAGTCATATCAGAATCACAATAATGTAAACTATGCGCAGCAAACTACTTCTCATCCTTTTTGTTAACAAAAATCATAGTAGCTATAGCAACAGAAAAGGGGAAAGAAAAAAAAATAAATCACGAGACTTTAAAATCCCCAAAGTACACATCCTTCTAATATGAAAAAAATCAAGATTTATTGCACCAGCAGCTCCCACAAGGCAGGGCTATAGTAGTGTGCAATGGTTTCAATTAAAAGCACAAATCACCAACCAGTGCAGCTGGGCTTAGTGGTTGGCAGCCAGCACCATCTCCTCCAGTGAGCCACGAACCCTTCAGGGACCGAGCTAGCTTCTCATGCTGTGTGATGGGCCCTTCAGCCCTTTTTCTGGGGACTTTACCTCATATCCTCTGCTAAATCCTGTGATAGAGTGACTAATGCCACTGTTCAACAGTGAAAAAAGAAAAATAAAGAAAAAAAACAGTCCTGTAGTTGAGCCTTGTGTCTGTACCCCCTGCCAGCACTCACACACATCTCTAAGGGGCCTGCCAGTGGTACTGCACTGCATGCTCAGCACACAGAGAGAAAAGCACTGTGATCCCCTGCTGCCTGTGTGTACTTTCCTTCTCCAACACACACAATCCTAAGCTCCAAAGAGGGAAGGAATGTCTGGCACTTCTGCGGTGACTATCTGGCAGAAGCATCGCTCCATTTTCTGGCATCTCAACCAAGGTCTTAGAACAATTATTTCAGTTCCTGATTCGAGCGCTGTAGAAAGAAGATCAAGTTACGTTCCTCTCCAGCCATCAGCACTAATTCAGTTTTCACTAAGTCAGCCTTGTTGGAATTTCACTCTTCCACACTAAAACAAAAAAGGAAAGTGTGAATCAACACTGAAAAGCCATTAGAAGAAATACAAGGAATTTCAAGGGTTGCCTTGCACAAATGTGAAAAATACCAGGTAAAATCCAATAGAGAAAGAGCTCTTTCTTGCTAGGGAGGGAAATTTTTATAAGCTAAAGGGATGAAGAACTTAATCTATTGCAAATGAAATTTTGCCACGGTCTCCTGTTATATTTAGTGGTGTCACAGCTACTGTGTAAATGAGTTTTCTTCCTTTAGAACCTACAAGCTGCAGAGAGCATCTTCCCATCTATCACAGGTGTAAACAGCCATCAGAAGAAGAGGCACTTTTCTCTAGACAAAAGCCAGCTCCCACAGTACAGACCTTTATCACCTGCACAAAAAGGAATCTTGAACAAGATACCCTAAGCGTTATAAATCTCCATTCACTAGGCTTCCAACTGCTAGACAGTGAAACAACTGGAAGCATTTGAACCTGTTTTGATATTCCTTGTAGTAGGAGGCAACAAGTCACCCATCTAACATACTGAGTTGGTTGCAGCACCTAACAATGCTATGGCCAGTGGCTCCTGCCAACATAGAGTTCATCAGAGCATCCTGCAGTAACAAGAGCTCCCAGCAGAGCAAGGACACTGAACAGCAGATGCAGACACACCAGCTCCGCCCTCATGTACACTGCATGCAGAATGGCAGAGAAGAGGGAAGGGATTTTTATAGATTTTAGGCTTTTTAAAGTAAAAAGAAATGCACAACCCAACCATGAACCATCTCCAACATCTTTTAAGCCTTTCCAGGCTGCAAGACAGTAATTGGTGATTTGTAAGAATTTCTCATTCCCTTTATTAAAATTATTTACCTACTGCTGCGTACATAACGTTAGAGACCTCCCAAGAGACCAGTTGCTGTTATAAAGTACTTAAATTCTATGACAGGAATTCCATAAATGAAGGCACTAACTATCTTCCCAGATGCAGGCTTGAATAGACCGCTGTACTGGTGAATCCTGCTAAGGAAAAAGTCTGTCTTCACAGACTGCGGAGCAGGAACCGACTCAATGCAAAGAACTGCTACAAAATTTAACCATTTCATTCTGTTGCTGGAGAAGATCAAAGCCCACATCTGTGGTTCAAGAGGCACTGCTGCCCATGATCCCTGCAACCTAAACCCCTTCACACAGCCTCTTATAGGCTGTTCCCACACTGCATCTTCCTCTGGTGATGGCGACTTCTCAAATCTCACTTCTTGCAATAGGAAAGGAAGACAGTTCTACTGCCAATCAGCACAAGGTAGCACACAGCTTCAGAAACATATAAAGAAGAAAGCACAACCCTTCTCCATTCCGCTCAGCTGAGCACGTTTGGAAAGAACAAGTAGCCAGTGCATTAAGGAGCAGGGTCCCCTTTCTTGTTTTCAAATCAGCTGCAGTGCTGTAATGTGCAATCACTTCTGCTTAACGATATTAAAACATTTAATGTGAACTTGAAATATTTGCATGAAATGATTAATTCTATCCAGTCAGCATCTGGAGCATCAGTCCAGCACCAGTATTTCTATTTAAAGTTTTAGCACTAATTTTCATACTACTTACTCAACTCAAAACTGTGAGTAAAATATAATTTAGTAGCAATTTCATTTTGCAATGATCTCATTGAAAAGGCATATCCAGTGTTGCCTTTTTGACATAGAAACAGCCGCAGGATAAGCCTGAGGGACCCAGATCAGCACTCAGATCAGATACAGTTTCATCCTCTTTTCCCTTACAGAGAATGTTTTGGCTTCTCACCAAACAGAGAGCATTCCACATGCCACAGGGTAAATTTGGCATAGCATCCATATGGAAATATATCTTTCTATGGTCTTCATGGTGTAAAAACAATTACCTGAACACAAGAAAACTCTCATTCAAAAAGGGAATAAACCCATAGAAAAGTTTGACTCAAACTTTCCCCATCTCATGGGAGTACACACTGGAATAAACGTTCAGCTGGTGGCTTCATACATGCCTGACACTGAGGCTGTCGTTTGTGTTCCATTTCTTCTTTCTTATAGATTTAAGCTGAGAAGTGTAGATATCGAATTTGAATCTGCTCGCTAAACAGGAATAATTTTCTTGCATCTTTGAAAGCATTGTTGTTCTAGAAAAGTACATCAACCCAACTTTCAGAATTACAGTCTACTCCCAACACGTCAACAAACAGAAATGTCCAGATTTTTGTTATAGACAACTTAGAGAACCTAAACTATCTTTTTTCATAGTGCTTATGTTCATGTAGTTATCACCTAAACTGTAGTTTCAGACTCATCTGCTAGTGTTCATGGAGAATGATATCAGAAATGAAATCATATCTCATACTTCCCTCCTGTCTCCTATTCTTTCACTGCTCCTCCTTCATTTCACTCATATATACGTCTAAGACCAGTAAGTAGAGAACTCAAACTGTGCACCTACATGTGGTCAAGTTATACCTTGATATAAGATACAAACCTTGATATAAGATACAAAGGTTTGTTTGGTTTTGTACAACTATATATGCACAATACTGCAGTACATAATTTAATAACCTTCACAAACAAAACCTGCCTTCCAGTAAGTGAATTAGCTAGAATAAAGCATAAGCAAGCATCAATAATGCCTGCTATTAAAAAAAATAAATAAATATTTAAAAAAATTTTAAAAAAGGCCTCATAAAGTCCATTATGCAAAAACTCTTTAGTTAAAACTTCACGTGAGCACATTTTTCCCTGGGTTTGATTAATAAAAACATCTAAACATTCAGAACAGAAATGAAGGAGTTTTATCTGGCATGATGTCTGTATTACCAAATTCCATGTGGCTTCCAGTTGATACCACAGACTTGGCCAGGATTTACTCAAAACTCAATCCTCATCCACCAAAAGGTAGATAAAAACCTGTGAACTTTTTAATGGTTTCTCCATAGAATAATTACATCTATTTTCTGGTGTTTTCTATCTGCAACAATCTGAACTCCTATTCAGACAAATCTTCTCCTGTTTAACCTGAAGGAAGAATTCACAGTTGGACATCCATATTCAAGAGGTTTTCTCTATCCTGCATTTTAGGAGGCAACTGCTTTGCTGTGGATACTTTTTCTGATCTTGGAAAATTTAGAGGTATGAAAAACACTAAATCCAGTTTAGCTGAATCTTCACATCTCCACATTCAGGTGGGGCTCTAAAGAAAATACACGTGTGAAGACGGTTTCAAGTTGGAAGGCTTTGTATTTTTTCAAACTGTAGCTTAATTTTATGGCACACTTTCAAGGCATTATCCAGACATCTGTATTTTCTTAACCATTTGACCAGTCTTCCTATTAAAAAGCCAGTACAGTTGGAGTTGCTCTGAGCAACAAATTCTCCTCCAATTGTAGCTGTACTACCAGAACATCAAGCAACTGCTCCCTTCAGCTCTTTCAGAAGCAAGCTTTGGTCCTTACAGTTTTAATGAGAAAACTCAAGCCACAATACAAAAATAAGAACCCTTTGGTAATGTAACCACCCCACATTCTGCTCTGTGCCCAATATCCTCACCCAGCCACAGAGGCACAGCAGAAAAATACCATCTGTTGAACTTCTCCAGATGTCAGCTACAACACTGTGTCATTTTGGACTTTCTTTTCAAAGAATCACTCTACATGGCTTCTTTCATAGGGTCTGCATTTCTTTTCTTTGGGGAGGGGCACATGCAGGAAAGATATTTGGGCATGGAAAATAGCTGTGGGCATGAACAACGGAGAAATAGCATCCATAAACTGAAATGAAGTCTTTCAATTTGTGGAAACAGCTGGAAGGAGGAAAGAAACTTATGAATAACGTAGCTGAAAACAGACTCCGTTGACAAAGAGTTCTTTTGGATACTAACTATGGCTACAATTCTGCATGACAGTACTTCAGCCTACAAGTGAGAAGAATTATGCACAATAATGTATTCAGTGTTTTCTATTTCGGTTTGCTAAAATTAGTCATCTCACCCTTTCTCTACATATAATTTTTAGAGAAGAGAACTTTTTCTGCATTTTGTGTACTTAAGTGCTGTGCAGGTGCTAGAACAAGCACTCGTTTTCAATGCTATGTAAGAGGTGCAAGGATGCTCCCCAATAGAAAAGAGAGAAAAATGGCCCTTTGAAGACAATGACTGGCTGATATACACAGCACAGAATCTGTGTGTTCACTGTTCCAAGTCAGTTTTGCAAAGCACCAAATGGACTTTGTTGTCAGGAACCTCACTAAGGGCAGATTAACAACCCAGAAGTAAAGCAGCTCTGCATCAAGGGAATGCATAGAGGCACATAACTGCCTTTAGGTGAAGCACAGCCATGTTCCTACTTGTTCCAGCCCTTCACTCCTGCTTTGATCTCCTCCTCACTCCTGTGCTTTGGTGTATAGCACATCTCCTGTCAAAACAAAACTGACTTCCAAACTTGGCTCATCCAGGCAACTCCCAAACACTGTCTTTGTGCATTTCTCAGAAACATGACAGAAGTCTTATCCTCCATGCCCTGCAAGAGTCCGTGTACTTCAGAGCTTAAGTATCACTGAAAGTCAATAGTTCACAACCGCATGAATCATTTAGGTGCTTTTCAAAAGATGAATCACCCTCAGTACAGCTGATATAAAGTGCTTAATCTGCTTAATTAGTGAATTATCTGCTTTAACCAGACAATACATTCAATGTAGAAGTGTTAAAATAGGCAGTAAGCCTAGGATGTACATGCACCTTTGATGGAGGATCCACTCAGCTTCCCACTTCTCAATTTTTGTCGTTCACTCCTGCCTCACAGAAAGTTTTCAGGCATCAAGAAGGAAATGCACTTCTCACAAGGAACAACAGAGTTACTTCTAATGCATGTAATTTACTACATGCATCTTTTCTGAAAAATCACACAACTGAATGTCCAAAGAGAAGAGATGGGAAACGAGGAGGCAAAATTCCACATGAGGAAACACCTAAGCAACTTCTTAAAATGTAATAGAAAAGTCTTCCAAAGCACTGTCAACAAGGTACTTTACCCATGCTAAGGACAGCACATTTATTTCAATCAAAACTTTTCTTCTTCTCATGGAAGAAATAAAAGCTATTTGCCAGCTAAATCTTTTCTTTCAAATCTACTCTGCTGCAGCCAAGCCCTATTACTCATTCAGCTGTTAGACAAGATCTCTTTAGTGTCAGTGGGTCAAACAGCAGATTTAACACAGTAATCTGTCTGAAAACTTCAGTGGTAAGGTCAATGGCAAACCAAGGTGAAGAGCTTTATGCAGTCCTAGTTTAGTAGGAAGCTTTATTTCACATAAAACAAAGAAGTTTATAAACTTTCACTTATTTTATCTACTACTATATACTGCAAACAACAACAACAACAAATCACAGGAGCTGGAAAAGAACTTGAACATTGAATGAAGAGATCCAAGGTTCTCTTCAAATTGACCCAGCAATTTGCGACTTTATCTTAGCCCATAAGTGGTATTTTAATGCACACCCTCATTCAGGGCCACATAGAGATGAATAGTACCATGCAAAGATGAAGAAAGCAAGGAAGGTGAGCTGGGGTCTAGCTAAGGATACATTGTGAATGGATTAGAGAGGTGGCTGTAGAAACATCAGCATGTCTGCATCATGTAGATGTAAAAGATAGACTGGTAGCTCATCATGTTTACAGTCTGAAGGACATGACAGAGAATTTTACACTGATAGTCTAAACCAAGCCCCTATTTCCTGTACAGATATCTTCAAAAGTTCATCAGCACTTTGAGTCTCAGTTGCTTCATGTTGTACCTCTCATCAAAGTCCCGAGTAATCCATTAGAGCATGTGCAAAATGGGGAATTTTTAGGGCTGAGGAGATAAAACCTGAAGTTCTCTTTGAGCACTAAAAACAGGAAAAAAAGAATGAAAACAAAAACCTATGGCACTCGTTTCTCAGAAAGCAAACAGACTCCTAAGCACAAGTGTCAGAAGAAGACAACATACGGTTAAACATTTTGTTTGGAAAATAGGAGTCTAAGTCAAAAGTCAGTGTTTATGAACAGAACAGGATAAAATAGAAATATTTACGTTGGTACTTTAGGAAACTAGAAAACAAAATGTATGGACAGATAATTGTTTCATCTAATGATTTGGAAGTAAAAGAATTTTAAAATACCGCAACTAATTTATTTGACCAAGATTCCTAACCTCTGTTTTAAAAGAACATCCTTGAGAAGAGTTTCCAATCATGTTGATTTTCGTGATTTATCTAAATTGCGTAGCAATATTCAGAGTGAAAAAACCAAACACTTGCAACATCTTTTTCCTCATTGCTATCTGTACATATCTTTACCAGTGAAGGCTATTAAGTGAACTTGAACTGAAGTTGAAAAAAAACCACAAAATTTGTCACAGTCAAAAGTTGAAAGGGAAGGGTGTAAGTGATCCTTCTTCATAGGAAATAAGGGACTCAAAGGATCTGCCAGTGCAGTAAATGTAGCTTGTTCCATCATTTCAGAGAATCCCTAGTTCTTGCAGCAACGTTGTTTTCAGTCTAAATTATTGTTTGCTTGTTTTCTGATTCTTGTCACTCTCATTTTCTTCAGGGGTTTTTATAGTGAGATATCATTTTGAGTTGGTTCTGAAGAATCAGTTCCTGATGGTTGTAGAGTCCCTACCTTCTGGAAACTCCAGACCTTGCCTCAGCTTTTAGTCCAAACTCTATATGCTGTTATTTAAAGAATAAGTTCATTAATTCAAAGAATAAGTTTTAGATTTAAGATTGCGATCCACCAGAAAGAATGAAGACAGACAAAAATACCCTTAAAAACACAATTTATGTTTTCCCAGCCAGCTACAGTAGTTCCTCATCTTTAAATGTCTGTGAGAAAGAAAAAAAACAAAAAACTTCCCAGTTAACAGATGTAAAAATCACACCTCAAAATTTTTGTCTAAGCTTTTCTTTTCTGTTTGGTGTTTTGCACGCTGTTTTTGTCTCTGTCAATATTATAATACAATCTATCTGAGAATAAACAGTTGTAGGCAGAAGGAGAAACCACGGTATGGTAACTGACAGCAGGTTTTGGCTACTTCTTCTTAAAGCATTTATTTTTCTCAGCTGCTATTTATCTGCTCAGGAGCTAGAAAGTTCAAATATCGGTCCAAGGCTCCCAATTTCCTAACACATGCTACCTAAGCATCTTCCATTTTGTTTGTTTCTTGAATAACTAAGACATTACTGTATTCCAGCTTCGCCATCTGAATAGAAGCAATAAAAACTGGTATTTACTACAGATTGTGTCTTCCATTTAAGCTTCTGATGAGATGATAACAAGCAACATACAGGGCTGTGAGGCTGCCTAGCGGAGTTCTACCTGTCTGACAGGTGAAAGAGCTGAGGCACAGCTGATCACCTCAGAACAAGACATGAACAGTGAGAAATGGAGGTAAAGCAGAAACACTACTGTGGCTCCTCTGAGCATGAGCGAGTTCTCCTTCAACTAAATATAGAGCCATTTTTAATACATACGTTTCAGGAAACAGTTATTAACCTGCTTCTTTACGAAACCAAAATGTTTTTCTCATGGAATATACTCTACAGCCATCTGCAGCATTACAGACTTTACATTTGAACAATCTTAAAAGTGGAAGAATGAAAGCTTTTAAAACACGTATCCTTGTCGATGTTGGAAATAGCACAAATCCAAGCTAGAGACTAATGCTGAAATACAGCCCAGGGGCTGCAGTTCCATTCATAAACTCTTCCACTCAAACACAGGTCTGGAATAAATTTTATCCTCATGTTCAACCAGAGAGCCACAATTTACTATAGTGCAGCACTTTTCAGTTTCAAAGTTATATCCCTAGTATTTTTCCCTGTCAAGACCAATGGAGACTAGCAGGCTTCTCAGCCATGATCATCCACAGTGAAAATACACAGCAGAATCCAACTGCACAGACACAAAGAAGCAAGTCCAGTTATGTACCGCAGGACTAAAATGAAAGGAAACCTACTGTGTGTACACAGTTCCAACCATTTAAGCTGGAAAGGCATCAGAGAAGTTCTTCTGCTAGCAACAGTATAAGTGGGCATCAGATCTCAACTGTACTTCAGCTCTGCTTGTAGCTCACCATGACTGTCTATGCAGCACACAAGCTCTCTTACTCCTGTGTAGTATGACAGTAATGCTCCCTGACAACTCCAAAACCCAGAATAAATAACCAGTGCTCTCTCCCCATCAAGTTTTGCAGCTGAGATATGCCACAAAGATACCAGATCACTTACACAAGAGAAATTTTTAGACCCTCTGGGAGGACCACTCTGATGTCCAACTTCAAGAGAAATCAGCATCCAACTGCATTGGTCGGTATAATAGTTTCAACCTATAGATTCACTGCTTTTTGCAGTATTTGTCTCCATTTTTTTACATGGTGACTTCAAATATTTCTCTAGTAAAAACAAAACACCAAAAATTGCAAGAGATCTGACAATATTTTAACCAATATGTCTCTGCATTCAGTAAGATTGGAAGAAGTATACGATGCCAGGATGGGGGGGAGGAGGAAGGGAAGAAAGAGGCCAAAACCTCTAAGATCAACTAACTTGGTAATAGTTTCAACGCATGTAGTTCAACCTGTTCCATTAATGACTTAGAAGCATGCATTTTGTCCAGTGTAAAACCACCACAGCCACATCTCCTTAACATAGCATTGTTATGTTCTACTGACTTGGTCATCCAATTATACATACAGTAAATCATAGAATGGCCCAGGTTGAAAAGGACCACAATGATCATCTGCTTTGTGCAGGTCGCCAACCACCAGACCAGGCTGCCCAGAGCCACATCCAGCCTGGCCTTGAATGCCTCCAGGGATGGGGCATTCACAACCTGCTTGGGCAATCTGTCTAGGTTGGGCAAATCAATCTAGATCCCTTCAAGTTGCACAACTCTACCTAGTTGACACTGGACAACTGTTTTAAAGGATGGTTGACAATTCTGCCTTGCTTTATTTGTCGCTAAGGTAAATAAATAAATATATACATAAATAAATAAATAAATAAATAAATTTAATGCTTTTAACTTAACTAAAGATCATGGCACCTATAATGCCATCAGAAAGAGCTTTACCCTCTATTTCAGAAAGCAGTGTGCCAAAAGAACTTTTGTGCATTTTCAGCCACCTATTTCCTATTGCTTCTACAAAAGCTTCTGTCAAGACAGCCAAAATTCATTTCTATGAATCATCAGTTGAGCGAGATCAAACTACTCAATTATTTTTAAAGGCAAGCCTTTCCTTTTCTCATCTTGTCATAGCCACGCACATCAATTTCCCTCCAGATCATTTGTTTTCACATATTTCCCAAAGCTGGAAATAGGGGCAATTTATTTCCCATCTACTAACAGCTTTCCGATACAGAACAGAACTGAATGCACTATACTGAACATCCACTTGGATATATCCACCTTCTTTTTTACCGAGAGAGAAAGAAAAAGAAGTCTGTATAGCCACTTAAATGGAGACTTGGTTTTCTTACACCTGACCTGCTGTTTTGCATACATCATAGATCCATTGTCTGGAGAATGTCCTCTATGAAGAAAAGCTGAGAATGTTGGGGCTGTCAAACCTAGGGAACAGCAACGTCCACAGAGACCTCATAGCAGCCTTACAGTAATTAAAGGAGTCCTACAGGTAAGGGATTCTTTATTGGAGAGTGTAGTGATAGGACAAGGGGGAGCAGCTTTGAATTTACAAAAGGATAGGTTTAAGTTAGACATAAGGAAGAAATTATTCATCGTGAGAGTGGTGAGGTACTGGATCAGGCTGACAGAAGCTGTGGATGTTCCATTCCCAGAAATGTTCAAGGTCAGGTTGGATGGGGCTTCAGGCAACCTGATCTAGTGGGAGATGTCCCTGTCCATGGCAGGAAAGTTGGAATTGATTGGTGTTTAAAGTCCCTTCCAATCCAAATCATTCTCTGAGGCCCTTCTTATTATTTTATTTTTTATTGTTATTTTTATCAGATTATCTAATTTATTCAGTTAATATCTTCCTTTTCTCTTCCCTGCTGAAGAATATCCAACACTTATATTGGAAATCATTCTAGATTTCAAAATTGGTTATAAAAAGATTTTTTAAAGTCTACTATTCTTTTTACATGATTTGTCATATCACGTACTAATAGACGACCTACAGATAGCAGAGTTGCATACTGCTTCATCTTGTAGCATTCAGAGAGGAATATGGAAGGGGGAGATAAGATCATAGGATAAATATCAATAAAACTCTCCTGCAGTCACCCTTACAAAACAAACAAAAACCAACCAGCAACAGAAAAAGTTTCAACCCTGGCCAATATACCTATGCAAACTCCACATCTACTCTGCAAAAAGTCAGTTAAATTCAAAGGTGTCCTGTTGTCGTCAGAAACCAAGGCTTCCACTCATTTTCCCCAAGGGCTCAGTCTGACCTTCAACATTTCCTTGGTTGCTAAAACAATGAATAAAACTTCTTAACAAATGATGAAAGGTATTTGTTCATCACTGGCTCAGTCACACACACAGCAAATTACAGAGGAATGCAACCAGTCCCAACTGGCTGGTTCATACACAAAGAACAGAACCAGTCAATAACAAAGATCAGGAACAATAATTTTCTTATCCATATGGTTTCCTGACTAGGGCCAGCAAGGGATTTGCTAGAGGATTTGCTGATAAAAGACAGCTCTATCATACTTGTCAGACCTGAGGCTGCCACAGAAACATAACTGATATGGTAGACATTAATAAGCCACTGTCATTAGGGCAATCTGTCCAAGCTGATGAATTTGCCACTCCTGTTTTCTGGTGGCAGCAGCTAAACAGTCAAGCAGGCTCTTAGTTTCACCCAGCCACTGCAACAGTCCTGAACCACTTCATTTTGGGAACACCATGTGTCTGTGTTTCCAAAAATATACATATATATTTTACAGAATTCCCTGTTTGCAAGGATGTGATTGTTTTTCTTGCTTTTAAATCAGATTGTAAGCAAGTGTGGAAATCATAGAATTACACAATGACTACGGTCAAATAAGACCTCCAAGATCATCTAGTACTATCACCAATATTTCCCACTAAACCACATCCCTCAGTACAACATCTAAATGTTTCTTGAATGCCTCCAAGGACAGTGACTCCACCACCTCCCTGGGCAGCCCATTCCAATGCCTGACCACTCTCCAGGACAAGTATTTCCTAACATCCAATCTGAATCTTCCCTGGCACAATTTGAGGCCATTCCCTCTCATCCTACTTCTAGCTACACGGGAGAAGTGGCTGACCACCACTTCACCACAACCTCCTTTCAGGCTCTTGTAGAGAAAGATAAGTTCTCCCCTGAGCCTCTTCTTCTCCAGACTAAGCAATCCCAGTTCTTTCAGGTGCTCCTCATAAGACTTATGCTCAAGACCCCTCACAGCTTCATTGTCCTTCTCTGAGCATGCTCCAGCGCTTCGATGTCTTTCTTGCAGTGAGGGATCATAAAAATTTTCATCAGGTGAAGAACAACGAATCTATCCTTTTGTTCTGGATTTCAGGACATCACACAGCCTGGCCAGAGCAACAACACCTGAATTATCCAGATAAATGACCACTTCATAATCCATCTGCCATACACAAAATGCATGGATTTGCCAGAAAAATTATGGAAACCTTCAGCATAAATCTACTGGCTTCATCTTCCTCTACCTGAAGATCTGGCCTCACTTGTACAACAGATACATACACACACACTAACAGAGCTATCAGCTGCGCAAGAACTGTGCTGGGCTCTGCCAACAAGGTGCTGCAGATTGCAATCTCAGGATGCCCCCAGACGCTCTGTTCTTCCCAGATGCTCATAAATCCCCAGAAAAATGTGCTCTGCTTTTGTACCGCATAGCACTGATTTGTGTTTACATTTGTTTTCTACTGTCCACGCATGTCAGCCAATACTAAATAAAACACAGCAGGGACCCTGGCTCTTGATGCATCTGAGCAGAAAACTGGATAATACCTCCATAGCAGAGGAAAGCAAATTTTAATACAAATGCCAAATTTGACAGTGTATTACACTATTCACTGCATCTGGCACAGAAGAGATTATAACTTGCTGATGGGGTCCTGTACGCAACCAGCTGGTAGAGCAATCCCCTCACAACACGCAGCTCCGAGTGTGTAGACTTAAAGCAATTCAAATCACATTAGGTTTCAGCATCTGTCTCCAAACAGTCTTTGCATGCAACAAATCTCTTTTTCAAGGGGAGTTCAGTTGTAAGAGGAACCTGGACTCAACTGCTGGCTAGAAAGAAAAAAGGCCCCACTGTCAGTGTCACCCTTTCAAACACTTCCATGATCCCAAGGAACAAAGTGATCAGGAGAAAGGCAGAGTCAGTACACAGTGATAGGGTCTGCAAGGACATCAGCTGCAAAGCCATTTCACCTCCATGCCCTGACAGCTCTGGCCTAGCTCACAGGAGAAGAGTTTCTGCCCAGGGCATCACCAGATCACTCCCACAGACACAAGTTCTCTACCCTGAAAAACACGCAGTCTCCTCCCAGCCCACAGCAACTTGGGGAACAGTTCAACCTTTTCACCTTTTGCAATTCCCGTCTCACAGAGCATCACGAGCAGAGGCAGACAGAACAGTTCCAGGACAGTGTCAGATCAGAGGCACATTGCTGTTGGAGAGGGAAGATCTGCACAGATCACCTCTAGCAGATCCAGGGACAGGAGTGACTCTCTTTCCCTGCCTAAGCCTCAGGTCAGGGAAAGAGCCTCCAGCAGGAGCTGTGCTTCCCATGCTGGGGAGCAGTGTCTTGCTTACAGGCAGCATTACAAGGACAGTGCTTTCCACAGGAAATTAAAGGGTTGGCCAGACAGCTGCTTGTGCATGTCCAGGAGGTGAAACCGCTCCTCTTGCAACCTACTGTAATGTGCTGTTACTAATAAAAGAGTTGCACTGAAAAAACAGTGTTTGCCCTTTGGATTTCATATGTTTCCAAAAGCCAATCTGCTGCCCCAAGCAAGAGCATAGGAGGGTCAGTGCAATGGTGAAATCCAATCTGATGCACAACAGAATTTCTAATCCAGATAATCAGCTGATTAAACAAAGCATATTCAGCATCCAAAAATGCTTTTTCACTCTTCCCTCTGAAGCCAACGAGACTTTTTTCAAAAGCAAGCACTAAAACAAGTCACCTGGAAATACTTCGAGGCAAGCTTCTGAGGGCCAAATTGTGATGATACATCCCCTTTGCAATGACAACATCCCAGGACACCCCAGGGAGCTCCTTAGGAAATGCTAGGTGAAGAGTACAGGAGACCGAGCTATGCAGCTTGTCACCTAACCCAGCACAAGTTTGGACATGTTGACAGCAGGGCCATTTGAAGATGTTTTTGTGCCTACAAATCTTTTGGATAAACATGATTGTGTTCTACATCAGATTTTCTGTGTAGCTTCAGTCAGTTTTCTTGGCTTGCCACTCTTGATAACTCATCCATAAAACAGCTCTCTCTGGAATACTCTATTCAAATTTATCAGCAGTTAGCTATTCTCCTTCTAAAATTAATAATAGATGGTCTACATGAGCCTGTGTGAGACCGAAACATGTGAACATGAATTGTGCAACTGCACAATGTTTCCATACTGCTGCAGCTTTCAAATTGCTTTTTGCACTCTACTAAGGAGGTATGAAAGAGCACTGTAGGGAGCACATTTTTTACTGTCAGAAATGTCCAGCTGTCCCCAGCATGTCCCTACTGTGGTAAATGTTTAGTGATGTCTTTCAGCTTTCAGGCATGTTTCAAAACAGGGAAGGGTGTTCTGGCCATATGCTAACAGGCTCAGCTGGACCAGGAGCTCAGGATAATTTGATGGCTTGTACCCTTTGGATGCCAGCTGAACAAGGGATGCCAAATTGAGCTCTTGCCATTGGCAGAAGTTTTCGCCTCTGATTCATCATCTTGTCAAACTGCAACAGGATGGGGGGAAAGACAAAAACAAAATGAAAAAAGCTCTTCAGGAGGGGAACTCTATCTCTGACTGAATGGAGAAATGGGACTCCTTTGAACAGCCCTTTTGTACGGCAGTTCGTCTCCCAGCAGGCAGAGAGGATTAATGCTATGAACACTGAACTCAGAATGAGAGCTGCCACTGGAGTACAGCCATCTGTGCAACACTCCACTAGCTGCTGTTGCTGTCACGTGAAACTGAGGAAAAACTGGGAAGCGCATTTGCAAATCCTGCAGCAGGAACAAAAAGAGCACCTGCCTCTCCCAGGTCTGCTGGCAGCTCGTACCACCAGGGGACTTTGCCTCCACCAGCAGAAGGTTAACTTTCAGCCTGAAAAATAAAAAATAGCGCCTCTCAGGCTTTTAAGAGAAAGAAGTTTAAATCCCAGACCGGAAGCCTTAATTATAAAGGATTTGTGTGAAAGTTGCCAGATCTCTCCCTGCTCTGTGATCAGGGCTGCGCCAAGGGTCTGCTTTGTGTCTCACTAGCAACTGTGTTAAGTTCAGCAGAGCAACTAGGTCAAAGATGCAAAGGCAGAACAGAGATCAGTGATTAGCCCTAATGAGCCCCTGCGCTGCAGAATGACAATGCATTCATTTCAAGGTTCTTGCTGCAACTAAAGGTATCACACTTGCATCCAGTGTGTGCTGCTCAGAATACATCATTTTGCATTTCACATTTTATGCCATAGAAAGTCTCTTCATGTCACCGTCACCTGAAGACAGCAGATGAGAGGAAACAGCGAGAACTGTTGTTCTCACTGGGAGAACTGAAAGTAGCTTGCAGAAAATGAAGGAAAGATTAGAACATCCCAGGAGCAGCCTTTCTAAATATGCAGCCCTATTGCTCTCAATCAGCCAATTCTATCTACTGCAAGCATGAGGTTACAGAGAATACTGATCTTGTGTTCAAGAATGTACAGGTATATTTATGCACAAATGTAACACCAGGCTTTCTGAAGTTCACCCAACCTTCAAAGAAAACAGCAGAAACAAAGACAATTACTTTGTTTTTCTTCGTGTCTTAGACTTCCTCTAGGACGAGAAAATGAAAATACACAGTCAGTCCAAGGCTTCCAGCTAGCTTTACCTCATTCAGAATCAGTTTGTTTCCAGCTGATAAAGACAACACAGCAATTCACCTGGAGCCCACTATGACTGATAACAGGCAAATGTCTGCTGTCAGCCTATGGATAGGGGGAGCACAAGCAGTTGCACAAAGGATGATCTTATGCAAGATAAGAACATTCAGTTCAAACATTACAATATAAATATATCACAATACAAAAATTACTAGATAGATTGATAATCAAGGAGGGGGGGGGAAAAGCATTTCTACCACATCCTTCTACTCTCCAGCCAAATGCAAAAGTGACAAGACACAGCTGATCTTATCAAAAATTACACACCAACCCTGGGCCACTGACTATCCAATGACACAGTGGGCATGGAGCCACTGTCAGCAAAGCAGTGGATGCTTGGCACCAGCAAGGAGTTCTATGTCAAGAGCACAGGATAAAACATCTTTCTTCAGGATACAACTCTAATACATGCAAATTTCATCTGGAAACACTCAGAACATTGGGACATATGAAAATTATATTAAAGTGCCGTGAAAATGATGCCTTGTAAGAAACACCAAGTAACAGCTAAATACTGCAACACAGGCCATTATGAGAAAGACCACTCTGCCAGAAACACTGGGACAAAATTCACTGTGCTTCCCACTGCATCACTCAACAGAAAAGGCAGACTCCAAAAAAGCAGCTGCTGCCTTTGGGATGCCCAACTTGCAACACCAGGCAGAGATCTCTCAGGTGTTTCACACTGTTCATTTGTAAAACATAAGCACTTGAAAGCTGTGGTTTAGATTTTGAAAATAGTGTTCAGCCTCAGAAATTTCAGGTACTAATAATATTTTTTCCACAAACAAGCCTTAAATTTAAGTAATTCTCATACATCAGCTATTACATTTATATTCAAGAACTGCACAAGAATTTTTTGTTAAAGCACTCTCAACATTCAAACAGATGAAAAAATCAGTAATTTTTCAATAGCTTAACCAGGCTATTAATTGATATTTACTAAGAGCAGTATTTATTTACAGCATCATGACGGTCAAATCTGGTGGGAAAAGAGGACCCAAAATGCTAAGCTATACCAACAAGCCATGATTTCACAGAAGACAGCTGCCAGTTCTATATCTGCACTGTAGAAAGATTGCCGCCTTCTCCCTCATGTGTACTCTACTGAGAGATCACAGTAATAGCAGTGTTTTCCCATTAATGCCTTCCCAGAAATGCTCCTCTGAAGCACAGCTGATACCTAAAAAAGGGTGGCTCCTTAATAAAGGAGCTCTTTGCACTCACACGCTCAGAAATAATGGTAAAGAGGAGAGGAGAGGTGGAATAGGTGTCCATTCATTGCACTTTCCCCCCTCTAGAAGGATGGCAGCAGAAAGCAGAAATAAGCATCATCGTTATCTCCAGCACGCGTTAGCAGCCGCACGGAAGCCAGTCAGCAGTGTCCGGCATTGTTTGGTGGAATACAAAAGACTTTCTGTTTGGAAAGTTCAGGAAAGAAAACGGAGAGTCTGTGGCTTGGTCCTACAGTCAAAAGGCTGAAACAGAGGCAGAGAAGTTCTCAAGCAGAGGCTGATCTGAAGCCCTTTGAAGTTGATGGGAAAACTCCCATGGACTCCAGCACACTTTGAATCACATCTGAAGTGCACAGAAGGGTGCAAAGCGACAGAAAAGGAGAACCAAACATCTGCTAGAGGAGAGGGTTTTAAATAATGTAGGAGTGACCTAACCTCTTCACTGTTATTGGTATGGTGTATTTTTTGGGATGTTCAAGAAAGTAGAACTTTATTGATTTGCTAAGTCTTTTCATTAGGACATAGCAGTGGCACATATATATTAATCATTATTTTGCACTAAAAACACTATGCATGCTGCTCTAATATTTACCAAGGACTACAGCATTTAACAAACATCTCTGAGGAAAGGAGGGAAAAAGCTTCTTTCAAGTGTTGCACTTTAATTAATGTTTTCTACTTTACTTTACCCCCAGCCACTCCCAAAAGGACTAGTTGAAAACCACAGAAAACACAATCCAGGACCGAAAACCTTATTAAGAACAATGCTGTCAGCATCATCTATTCAGAAGCAGCAGATTGAGACAGAGCCCAAACCAGAAGCAACACATTCTCAAAACAAATGCTAGGGGATCCCAAAAGCGTAGAGATCCTAAATCCTCTTTTCAGTTAAGATACAATTAATTTTTTCATTAGAGTAGAACACAGCATCATCCAAGAAAAAAAAAGTATGCTGAATTCTGTAACACTTCCATAATTATTTTCATGCATATAGCTGTAATTTGTTGCAATGGTTTTTTGGTGTTTTGTAGGTCCTGATAATGTTTTCTGGGAATCAATTTGTTAGAAACTTTTTCTTGAACGCTTCTTGCAGCCTTTGCATAAGATTCAACAAAGAGCTAAAGCTTCTCTTTTTTTTCCCTCCCAAAAAAATGCAGGATGTTTCCTCTTTTCCTGGCTAATAGAATCCAACTGTTGCTGCATGACATCATTCCCCAGAGTTAGGGAATCCAAGCTAGCACAGACACTCGGCTGGGAGTAAACACCACAGAGGGGGAAACAAAAGCACTTTAAAACTGAAGGAAGTAACATTAAAAAAGCAGTTTTTGTTACCTGAAATTTGGAGCATTTCCCTTTCCACTCCATTCTCAGATTTGTATTTCCCAGACAAAACTCTGCCTTATTATGTGAAGCAATCAGCAAAACCGGTCGCTGAACGCCTAATACCTGCTGTGCTTCCCAGAACTCCTTCATATGACCTTTCGCAGCACTGATTCCAGCTAAAATGATTGCAAAGAACACAGACTGGCCAGGCCAGTTGTCATGGAGATCTCTCTCTCTCCTTTTTCATACACACGCGTGCGCACACAGATTTAAACAATTCTGGGAGACATCCACAAAACAGCATGCCTTTTCATCAGCTAAGTTTGTGAAGCATTCCACCCCTCCTCCAAGCCCTCCCTTGAGTCAGCCCAGGAAGCTGAGATTTGGTCATGAATCGATTGCTGAAAATCAGAGATGTTGCCTTTAAGAAGAAAATAATAATTTAGGGGGAAAGAAAAGAAAGAAAGAAAGAAATCACAACACAGAACTTGTTTTTGTCCTGGGAAGGAAAAGAGAGATTTTCTGCTTTTCAAAGCTTTGAACTAAAAGCAAATCTTGCATTCGAACCTGCAGGCTATTTGCCTTTACCCAACTTGCTATGAATTTGATATCTGAAAGCACTAAGACTTTGCTGAAGCACAATCACGCAGATTACATGAAATGCTGCTGGCATTGCCTGACTGCTTACCTTGCTCTCACCCAGTACCCAGCCAGTGATTTAATTAGCACAGGTATTCATTGCGGTCATTCAGGACTTCCTGCATCCTTTCATGTTTCTGTAATTAAGAACAAAATTCTGCTGGTCAGGAACACGCAACTATTTTTTAACAAAGCAAACAGAAAACAATCCCTCATCCAAACAAGATAAAACAGACACACTGGAAATTTTCTCATACTGACTGTAAGTTCACATGCCTCTTAACTAAAACTCACTAACTTCAAGTTTAAGGAGAAACCCACTTCAATGACATTTGAGAATTAATTAATTTACCAAATTCATTGCCACCGTGGTTGCAAAAACAAAGCTAATTCCACATATAAACAAAGAGAGGCAACATTTTTACTTTGACAAAGGAATTCTAAAATAATCCCCAGCAACGTCATATAGAAAAGCCTGGTCTGATTAGCTGAAAGAGAAAAAGAAAGCTTTAGAAAGAAAAGAAAGAAGAAGAACATTAAGAAAATTCAGGAGAGCTATTTGGGCTCAGAAGAAAAGCACTGTGCCCGAAGTTTTTCCACTCTGACAAATAGTGGGGAGACTTACTCTTTAGAGGATTTAACTGGAATCAGTCATTCAAAGCTTTAAAGTTGCTTAAAAAGCACTCAAGGGACTGCATGACTGCTTTCTGCAATGAGTAGCATAAGCAACAGTCCCTCTAGTGGGCGTAAAAATGTAAAGCTGACTGCAGCACAAAATAGGAACTCAATATATTTATTCTCTCTCAACTACTTCTCTTTGCTGCTTTGATATTTCTCATCTAAATTACATATTTAGAATAAAACTAGCATTTGCAGCCATTTAAATGTTATTGATGGGGCTCAACAAAAGGAGACACATTCATACATTACATACCAGCACACCTAGGTTTATGCACAGAGATCTAAAAAGTTCCAATGTATTTCTGTTCTGCTTGTGCTTTTATCCCAAGGTGGGATGAGAAAAACTCCATACAGCCTAAGATAGTCAAGATGTCTTAAAGGATCACCTGTCTCTACATATCACTACTGTAAAATATAGACTGGAACATAGCATTGACCACACTTCTGAAAACCCTACATTTTACGAATGACAGAATGAATGGATTGCAGACTTAATCTACCTCTCTTTCTACCAGAAGCACTACACAAAAGCTACATGAGGCATATTTTACCCTAAGAACTGCATGCAGACATATTCACAGGTAGATGAATACAAAAAAAAAGCTGCTTAAACAGTCAAGAATCCAGAAGATGCTGAAATTACATCACATTAAGTAGTTTTTCTAGTCATGAAAGCGGCATAGGCTAAGCTTGCAAGTTCATGCTAAGTTCCCTCATGAATACACCAGTGAAGCTCAGCAGAACCATAGGAATCAAATATGAAATATTATGACACACTTTTGGCTTAGAAAGTTTTCTTTGGTTTTTGATTGAGTTAAACTCACCGCACACTGCAAGCGGGCAAAGATTCAGCAGTGTAACTGGGAAAAAGGGGAGGCAGGTAACTCCTCCCAAGACGTGAATGTTTTACTTCACATTAATACAAAGGCATTGCTCAAAGACATGAAAGCAATTTAAAAAACAAAAACAACCTATGTATTGACCAATGAGCAGGTGAAATGATTGAGTCTTGTCCATCGATCTCAGAATTTCTATAAAGCCCACTGATGGTAACCCCATGAGTGTCCACCAATGATGTACATCATGTCCTATTCCAGAATTTACCACAAGGCTCTGTAGCACTTCATTGTGAGACCACTCTGCATATATGGCAAGTATCTAAGGGAAGTATGTGCAGTAGCAGTTATAAACAATTGAAAATGCTTGTAGCATTACATATCCATTCAGTTACAGTCAACAGTTTCATACTAAATAAAGTAGTTAAAATATAAAATATATTATGCATGTACAACTATGCAAGTACAAAGCACAGCAATAAAACTATGGTCTAAGCTTTGGTCTTAGGAAGATAACTTCCTCCAAAGACCCCAGACAAGCAACTTTCTGTTCTGCGTCTCATGAATACACTTGCCAAGAAGAGGTTTTTGTTCAGGTTGGCCTAGGTGAAACAACAACCATTTTTAACCTTTCCCTCTTTTTGGCTGGACTTCCCACAAACGCATCAATATCCCAAAACAAAATCTGGGGTCATGGAGGACATAATGAACAGCTTATACTAGGTTAGTTACAAAATAAAGAAATCAACGTCATGGCTACACTGTAATTGGAAAGTGTTAGAATATGCATCCCCCTCCCTTGCAGCAGACAAACAATCCATTACTCACATATGACTGATGTTTAGTTTCTCATTTCCAATACACTTCCCATTTCTTACTGGTTGAACATGCTCCTTGTACGCTCCATGGTCACAAGCACAAGATGCGGGAGCCACATGACATCAGCAGGAGCAGACATGTACTACAGAGGACGAGTGTACAGCCAGAGTCCTCAGTAGGGCACAACTGAGGTCTGTGCCCTTAGGATTAGGAATGGAAATATGAGCGGCTTGCTGCAAGCTGCATGGCCTGAGTTTATCAAATGCTTTTCAAACCAAGCAGTCATCATTAGCAACAGGAGAGAAAATAAACATCAGCTTTGTTCCTAAACGACTCATGAAGTTTTATCGCTGTCAGTAGGTAAAGTCACAAGTTCAAGGTTTAAAAAGACAAAAAAAAATTAAGCTGCCTACAAAAACTGCTCAGATCTCTGACAAGTGTAAACAGAGATCCATCGCTGAATATTTTTCTTTTCTTTTTTTTTTTTAAATAGAACTAAACTCCATATAAAATTACTTGTGTACAATGATTTACGATTATCCCCCTTCTCACCATAATTTCCTGCCTTCCAGAAGGATGAATCTCTCAGCTCTACACCATCTTTCCAGTGACCTCCACTAATAACAAAAAATGGATCAAATTGAACTTAAATAATCACAAGACACAACAGCAAAAAGCAAAGAACAAGTACACTGACCCAGTATGTTTTCAACTCAATGCCATGGAAAGGCAAGTGCTTGCAGCTCCTGCTGACCTCACAGAGAGAGGCAGGGAACCAGGTGGCACTTCCTCATCACTTGGCAGTGACTTACAAAGGTAAGGAAATAAGGGAAAAGGCCCCAACTGTCTAATAATACAAATATGAATGCACAAGATAAACTGTGCCCTTTACATCTCTATTTAGAGCACAGCACTCAATACGTTCTCTTAAGACATTCAGGCATTCTCAGGTAGGACAAGAGTACAACACTCAGTGCAGCGAGTCATACTTAGTGGGACTTGTCCAAAGAGTAGGTTCTAGAAATTAGGTCTGCAACTAGCCTTTACCTTTCAACACAACGACATAATAGCACAGCAACAAAGCAAGTTGAAACACCTTTTGTAGGCAGCAAAGCTGTAACACCTTAGAGTCCCTACTGGGGGTCTCCATAGTGAATAAAGCTCCCCCTGACTTCACTGACACATTACTATCAATTTGGCCTCACTAAATCATGCTTTGATGCAACTAGTCCTATTAGTACTCTATAGTACTTACTACCATAGTAATAATACAATGCCCCTGCAAGCAAGAACACAACAGATTTGACCCAACACACAAGACCCTTTGGTTTTGTGGGACTGCATATGCCTAAGATCAGTGAGCTATGGACTTGGTTTTCTTCCCCATTTCAGTGTCAGAACCATTACTCACAGTGTTTCCATAACTCTCTCTCCAAGCAGAATTAAAAATTTCCATGACTTCTTTAACAGCCCTTGTTTGAAGCACTGTACTGATTTCACTGATCCAGGAGAAAAAAAACATATATATATATATATATATATATAGACATACACACACACCATATGTAACTAGGAAATGACTAATCATAGTTGAGCACACTTTGAGATGTTGCCAAACCCTTTATGGCTCCATATCCCAATTCAGTTTGATCTCTTTCTGCATATGAAAGCCTGCCATACTTTGGTCTGACTATGGCCTCTCATCTGGGTGCCAGATAATTTGCCAAAGTTTCTAAGTGATTCAGTGAAATTAAGATGATGTCTGTACCTGGGAGGTCATGACAAGAACCTGACACACACTTAACTCCTGTGTGAACACTCATCCAGAACTACAGCATATTTACATTATGGCTATTATTGCTTTAGGACCTGATTCAGCAAAGTACTCAAACACTGACTTCAAAAGAACTTAAAAATACGCCAAACACGTGCTACAATATTTTACCAAAGTAGTGCTTTATTTGTATATTCTAGAGAGGACAGATGGAAATAGTTTTTATTTTGCCATTAAAGCTTTAAGATGCTGATTGATTACATAATCAGGACACGCTCTCCATGCTATATGTACTGATGAGGTTGAAAAACTGCTGAGCAACAAGCTGAATAAGTCCTTAATAAAACAACATTAACAATGTAGAGTTAACTCACGTAAAAGCCTGGTTTGAGAATTATCCATACCTACAACCTGATTCTTGACAGGAGACACATATTACAGCTCACCCTGCTAGGAAAGTGGTGCTAAGCCAAACCAGCCATACAACCTGGCTCCAGGCCCAGCCAGCCAGTTCAGCCAGCCCGCAACATCACAGTACTGTAAACTGTTTCAGATGGCATCAGGCCAAGCCATAGGGATCGCCAAAAGGTGGGAAGCTCATGTAAGTAAGCCCTTCTCCTTAATTCTCCTGAGCCAACTCTGTCTCCAACTCATGCACTCCAGCCAACATCCTTCCTGTGTGAGGCTGTGCCGTATCCCAGGAATGCCTGAAAAGGGAAAGCAGGAAGTAGTAGGACACAAACTGATGGGTGGAGGAAGCTCCCAAGGAGAGACTACTTGTTCCATCTGGACACAAGAAAAATTTGCGCTTTGTAGGTGTTAGTTTCCTCCTGCAGCACTTTTTACTACATATATATACCCATCAAACATGGATTTATATCCCAAGAAGGACAAATGAGACAAGCAGACATTCCCCTGGGAATAAGTCATATCAGGAGAGATGTCAATGGGTTGCTTGAAATTCCAACGAAATTCTGACTTGACCCTACATGAATGCAAGATACCTTAATTTGTCTTCACTACTGCCTCTTTTAAGTAAAAGCCAAAGGCCAAGTTTCTACTGCCCTTGTTCATGGTGCAATAAAACATGCTGTGCGAGGGACTAGAAGGTAACTGAAAAAACAGATCCCCACACATTTGGAATTGCAACACAAGCAGGACTCACAAGAATACAAATTGGAAGAGCTAAATCGTGTGCACAGATGACCAACTCTGACTTAATGCAACCAATGGGGCAAAATCCTTCTCAGAACACATAAACAATGGGAAAATATAGATCCTTTAAACTAACCCTCCAGTCAAAGAGGCGTTCTTCAAACCGCCGTGTGTTCCTGTACCAATGACTTTCACTCAAGTAGTGCCACAAAGATCAAAGAAGCTTGTTAGGAACAATCTCTGTTACATTGGCTCTACAAAGCTTGTAAAGTGAAGAGCATCTTTCAGCTTTAGCCAAGTAAGCAAAGGACATAAGAACATATACATTCAACAGCGCAGTGCTGGCTTCTGAAGCAAACATGTGTGGTGGGTGGCTTTTGTGTGTGTTTTTCCAATCCCTGTGAAAAAGCTTTTAATTCAAATTCAAAATAGGAAATAAGAGGGCCAACTGACTGAGCATCCAGTGCAATTCACCTTGTTTATATTAGAAAAATCACAACCAATACTGCTGTGCTGTCTGAGAACTTCAAAATAAATAAATAAACTGACAAATAACAGCAACATGTTTTCTGATTCCTTTTGATCATAAGCTATTCACAGTTCACAGGAAGTTTATGCAACCCCCTCTGACTTATCTTCTAAGGCCTATTAGCCAAGAGACTCTAAGAAGAAAATGTCAGCCTGACATTCCTTTGGACAAAAAGCAATGGCTTAGCTGTGGGATAACTTCTGTAGTTCAATCATGACTTGAACAGTCAAGTTGGCTTGGAGACTCTATGAAATGCTGATAACTTGCTGGGGGGGGTGCCTGTGAGCCCTGCTGTGTAGTGTTGGGAAGGAAGGGAGTTGTGAGCACTACCCAGCACTCACTCCTCCAATCACCTACATCTCACAGAAACCAAAGCCAGCAATGGCACATGTTCTCATAGGCATATAATGAGTTGGTCTTGCTTACTGCCATAAGCATAACAGCATGCAGATTTTACAAGCTGAAAACGATAAAGCTATTTTCTTCTCTATTTTGTATAGAACAGATAAACAAAATATTGCTTTGAATATATACACTTCCTTTCATTCTTGGCCCTC
This sequence comes from Lagopus leucura, assembly GCF_019238085.1. Taxonomy (NCBI): domain Eukaryota; kingdom Metazoa; phylum Chordata; class Aves; order Galliformes; family Phasianidae; genus Lagopus; species Lagopus leucura. The sequence goes on from NW_024962282.1 coordinate 2,935,822, forward strand.
AGTGTGCTCTACAGAGCTGGGTAAATGTCACTGCTGTCCAGCTGCTTGGAATAAAGGAGTTAAGGATCTGTGTGAGACTGCACACTGATTCCCTAAGAAAGACTGCATGACTGAGCTATGCCCACAAGGGTCTACTGCCTCCTATGAGATTGTATTTAGGCCCTGCAAGGCAATCAGGATCAGCCCAATTCCAAGGGGCACTGAAACATTTTCCTTCCTGGAAAACATTTTACTTGGGCATGGGAAACTGCTGAGTTTAAGCCTTTCTTCTATCTCATTTTCAGTGCCATGCAAGAAAAGAAAGTCAGCGAAAGCTGAGCAACTAGGACCAGCTTGAGACCAAAAAAAAAATTCCAAAACCAGAATACACAGTTCAAAAACATTTGGTGAATCTTCCAAGCACCTCAGTGCTTCTTGGGTTAAGCAATGAAGAGACATCCCAATGAGCCACAACCACGAGAGCAGCCTGGGGCTTGAGCTAGCACAGCTGAATTGTTTTCAGAAAGGAGGCCGTGTCTCCACACAGTGCCCCATCACACTGTGGGGCTGTGCAGACCTCCTAGAGTCAGCTCCATGGCTCTCTGTGACAAGTTCCATTGTGCAGCACACACATCCCCTGAGCAAAATGCTGCAGACCACAGAGGAAGTATGTCCCATCATTGGGAATTCAGCTCCAAGTGCTCGAGCTCCAGATGAATGCCTTAAAAGCAAGGTCATTCTTCCTCCTCCAGCTCAGTGAACTCTTCCAAAAGGAGGTGGGGGATGCCTCTGAAGACAGCTTCACATCCAAGGAAGGACTCACTTGAATCCCTGGGTCAGTCTCCTAGTAGTTACACACCCACCAGTCTCCTCTTTCACCAATAAGAGTAGAAGTTAATACTTAAGAAAAAAATAAAAAGTTAGAAGTAGTCATTTTGCTTTACTCTCATCAACACAGAAGGTTCAGAAATAAGATTTTGCTTTCTGCCATTAAGCAGAATAATTTCTTATTTTAATTATATTCTTTCCCTTCCCATTTTAAGACAAAAGAAAAGCAAGAATCAACTGTTGTTTTTTTTTTTTTAAACATCTGACTGAAAAGGGTGGAACTTTGGAAAGTACCAGTATTTTTCTTCCAAGTCTGGGAAAACTATACAGCCTATATAAGCCAGGACACTGTTATGGATATTCTTCTTTAAAAACACTGGATTAGGTCAATGTAGTCACACGATGTTCCCCATTGCTGTATACATTGCTTTAAGGGGACAGACAACTCCCTGGAACCACTGCTGGCAACTGATACTATGAAAATGGTGACGTCTTGCGATGCCAGCTGAGAGGTGGTAATTCAGTGGGCAAAGAGCACATGGAGCACATGACTGTTCCCAATTCATCACACAGTTGTGCCGAGATTTAAACACATAAGTATGAGCTGCGACACTCGCAGCTGGGCATGTGTAAGCTCATTGCAAACACAGGCTAGCGCCTACCATGCTGGAAGCAGCCTATGGAAAATCTGAACCAGAAGATGCAAATCATTAATAGCACCCATCAACACTTGCTTTGGGGAAAATTCCCCATTCAAGAACAGACATGCTGATGATGACACCAGTTTTCTCATTTCCTGATGTATGAAAGTCCCATCAGTAAATATGAGATCCGCGTGCTTACCGAAAGCACAAAGCAGTGCTCTCAGTTTGCCAGAAAGATCTGAAAGGGCCTTTTTTCATGTTTACATATGGGTGAAATCTACACTGAAGGAAGCAGAGCAGGGACCCAACAAGGAGTCAGAAGAATCCAATTGGATTCCTCTTACTCCAATGCTGTTCTTGATTTTAACCCCATTCTGTTACATGACCTTGGACAACTTTCTTTACCTAGTAACAGAATACATGTTTGGTTTTCTGAAGCTCTGACAAATGACAAGCTAGCATTACTGAAGCAACACAGTAAGCTGCAATCTCACTGTAGATGTCAAACCATACGTACAGTTCCTCATGTTATACAATTCTGGACATAAACCAACCTCCAAGGCTATTTCCAGTTTCTTAACTCACTCCACATCTATTTTTTATATTCCCTCCAAGGGTCAAGCACATAGTTTTCTTCATCATCCCTACCACCGAAATCCAAAACTTTGCTCCCAATTCCCACAGTCCCACAGCACAACAAAAGCAAAGGTAATCCAGAGGGAAAGATTTAGACCATGCTTTCTCCTGCTTGCTTATGAAATGAAATCACAGATTTGCACCATTTTTCTTAGACAGAAGTATCTGATCACACTCTAAAATATTAGATAGTTACACTGCAAGATTAAAAAAAATAAATCTACAGTATAGATTTTTAAAATCCCTTCCATCCAGCTGCATTCAGAATAAGCTCTACTGCACCTGTCTTACACAGTGGTTAAAAAGTTCCTACACAGGCTGGTGTTTTATCACCAGTGTCATCTCTGATTTACTGCACTGTGACCTGGAGCAAATCTTAGCAATCCTTGTAACTCATCTCTTTTAGAGCAACTTCCATGTGTAACGCTCATAACTTGCAAACCACCTGTAAGTTGTTCAAATCAGGAGTTTGCCTTCTCCATTACCAGACATCTAGGACAGTCGTGGAAAGCCAGAAAGCCAACAAGATATACACTAAGACTATTTTTAAAACACTGTGCCATTTTACATTCATTTGGGATGGCATCTAAAATATATTAGGAAACGTAGCCCTCCCCTGCAAGCTGCCATAAGCCACAGGTAACTGAATCTGTCTTGGTTTTGTCATCTCTAAAGATGTGGTAATAAATGAAGTTTATTAGAAATACTGTTAATATAAATGTATTAAACTTCATAGAGTGGCCAGAGAATGCTGGAAGGAAAGCATCGCTGTTCTGAGAAAGAGGCTGATTTTATCTCTTTGTTTAACCACACGCTTACTACTAACCCCATTTAGGAGAATGTATTGCCATAATTCCCTAATGTTTTCACTATACAGTTCTAACAACCTCAATTTGGGCCAGGGAATAGAAAAGACATGTCATGCACACACAGTGAATGAAAGTCAACTGCTTGAAAACCATCTCCTGAAAGAAGGAGCAAGCCCATTAACAAAAGAGGGTGATCACCCAGCCACCCCATATGCAGCACTGCACCTCAAGGACAACATCAACAGCAGGCATGCGAGGTGGAGAACGGAGCAGACCGCTATGACTCATGCTTTAAGTCTAGTCAGTGAAAAATCTGGCAGAAATGTATTGTTTGACTATGTCTGCACATTCCCAGGAGATTTATAGCTGCTTATTAAATCATCTGTTCCTGTTGAAACCAAAGAAATTGTATATGTTTCACTGAATTTTACATCTGGTAGAAAGACCTCTTAACCATTAATATAGAATAGAGGTTTTTCTATTGGGTGAGCCACACAAAAGGTTTTAAAGACCTTATTTGTGACAGGAAATAAAACCTGCCAAGGGATGGGCTGGAGAGGAGACTGGAACCTGCTGCATCAGCAGATGGGTCTCCCTGCTTGCTTCTCTGCTCTGCTACATTAACTCTCAAAGTCAGGTGGCTCTTTTGAGTGAAAAGCAGTTTCTACTGAAGATAGGAATCAAGTAATTTCTACAGAGGAAACGGTCTCATCTTAAAACCCAATGAAACAGTCAAGGAGCTGCCTTCAGCCCTGCTCTACGCATGGACATGGCGACCTGAGCTCTTGCTGGCTTTTGTACAAGTGACAGAGAAGGAAAGAGCATTTCCTTCTGTGTAGGGAGGGATATGTAGACAGCCATCTCAATCCATTCTGTTCAACTAAAGCAGGCTATTTTGTTATTTCAAAATGCTATGTAGAGCATCTCCACCCCCTACCTTTCACACACATTATCCGCTGAAGAAACCTGCACAAACAAGCACTTTCCTTATCCCATCTTCCCTCCTCTGTTCTCACTTTTTTGGGGTTTTTTTTGCCCTTGGGTGCATCTACAGCTTAGCTCCCTGAGATAGACATCTCTCAGCATTATTTAGTGTTATTAAGTACAAGCTAATGTACGTTAATGTTCTGAATTCCCAGAAGGTAGGAAAAATGTGCTCATTCTATATTAACCCCTTAAAAATAAACAAAAGTCTAGGCACATTTGCTGAACACCCAAGAATGTAGAAATATTGTATCCATGGCTACTTCCGTGCTGACATTGGAGCAGGGATGTACTTTAAAAACACAGAAAAAGCCTTTCTGGGTCAAGCCAGCAGCACATCTAGCTCAAACTCCACCTCCGAAGGTGGTGAAAGGCAATGCTGGTCAGGGCAAGCCCCTGACCATAGCTGCTTTCTATCTACTTTTCTTTGTTTGAGACTGTAGACCATGGATAAGCAGGGCTGAATAGCAGAAAAATTTGCAACATTTTTCTACAGTGCATTTGTTGCTCTCCCTGAATAAACAAAATGCTCCTAAGCCTTTAAAGTGAAACACAACAGAGAGCCATGCCTGAACTGCTATACTTAGCATAAAAGTCAGCAACTTGGGAGTTTTGGAGCGTAATAATAAGGCCAAGACCCACACCAGTTCACACACACAAAATGCCCAAAGCCTACAAAGCAAGGTAGCCAAGAACCACCATGCCCATGGGTGCCACTGTGGCAGATGTGCCAGCACACACTGGATGCAGGGGACAAGGGATGGGTTTTCAGCACGTTTCTCTTTCATGTTTTTGAAATGCTGGCTTGCTTTCTAGCAAGCTGCCTTTTACATGACCCAGATGAAGGTAGCTTGTAGATTCAGCAGGACCTACGCCATGCCAAACTGATTTATGCAGTAAATCAGGTGTACTCTCAGAGCACAAAGGCAGAGCTCTACAAACTGTTTTATACTGTTTATTTTTTTGTCAAAAAGACAAAAACTCTCTGCCCTCATTTTCCCTCTCTTCTGTCTCTTTTGGACTGTCTTCACTCTAGCACTCTTGTTCAATGAAAAAGGAACAAACACACATGGCAAATCTGAAATCCCAGCAGCCTGTGTGAAAGCGGGAGTCAGCACTTTTATGTTCAGTAGGGTACAGTCAGCCTACAACCCTACAGACCCCAAACATCACTTCATTCCTGCTTGTCACAGTAACTGACTTTCTAGGGTGTCAATAGTTGTTAATTAAAAGAATTATCAAGTGATTTGTTAACAAACTGATTTACAGACTTGATCCATAATCAGGATAACAACACCACGCTTGAGCCCATTCCAGGTGAGACATCATGACTAAGGCAGACCACCACTGCAACTGACTGCCCAGTAAGCTTTGGACTGGTCACATGTGACTTGGTGCTGTTGGAAAATCAAGAGCGTCATTTGATCCTGAATAATCTTCCTCATCTCTTTTGATTTGGTTCTTTTTCCTTAAGAGGGAGGCAGTTATGCTAATTAACGTAACTTTGTCCTCTGTGCCATGCACACAGTCACACCGTAACACATAGCCAGGGAACTTGGAGCAAACATGAACCCAGGCCAACTCCTTCTCTATGGTATCAGTGGGTGTCACCCCACAGACACACATCCTCAGTGATCCAGCTACGTAATACGTGATTTCATAGCACTGCAAAAGAGAGATTTGTACTGCTGAGGAAGAGGACGGGTCATTTTATTTCACGGAAAACGCACAAAAACTGCTGTCCGCTTTCACTGGGGAACATTAAATGAGAAGTGATGAGACCTGGGACCATTTTCAAGTGTGAGGTGCAGAATCCCACTCAATGGTTGCTCCAATAAGAGGCTACAGAAGTAATTTATGGGGGCAAATGCTCTCTTCGCCAGAACCCTTCTGTTCTTCTCAAGCAATTGTTTCATAAGGAGTGTTTCTGTGCATTTGCATCTGCAAACACTGAGAACAGCTGCCAGCCACAATAGGAAGTGGTTGACACTGACTGAGCATATTTCTGAAACCCCACCAATTCTATTCCACAAGAAGAAGAAGAAAAAAGATATACCAGTAACAAGAAAACCCAAGAGAATTTGATTGTCTTTATTCTGTGCCTTTGCTGAGAAGTAAGGATCTTTGTTTTCTCTCTCGGCCCTTCCTGTTATTCACAAAGGGAATTACAGACCAACCAGTTCTATAAGTGGTTGTTCCCTGAGCCTTGTGGTTTAAGTCTTGGTCAAAGTAAGGTCATTCACACAGGAAGTATGACTCTTAGGTGGCAAAGCAAAGCTGTTCTGATTCCCAACAATCTAACATTTAGCTTATTTTAACTGTACTCATCTGCTGCCTCATCAGCACCTGTTCCTCTAAATGATTGAGAGGCAGACACCAGAAGAAAAAATTAGCAAAAATCCTTAGAAAGAAAGATGACCTATAGGCCAGCACAGAGCTGAGGACCAGGCATTTCCACCTCACTCACACCCCTCACCTGTACTTATCACATCCATACAGGCACAGCCTACAGCCCACTGATGAGCAGGTGGCCAGGATAAGACCTTCCGAGCCCTAGACACTTGAGGGCAAAAGATTGTTCCTGTTATTAGTGTGTTCCACAAAAATGCAACCAACATACCAGCAGCTGGGCTCCAAAGCTGACCCACAGAGCATTCAGTAGTGTAAATACAGACAGCACACTGGTAACCTGCCCAGTTTTAAAGCTGGAATGAAGCAGTCAAATAAGTAACAGAACATTCAAAAACCACCAGCAGTGACCAACTACACTCAACTTATTTGGTTATCACTGATGCAAAAGATCTTCTATGTCTAATTATTTAAACATGCAGTTTTCCCTCAACTCCAAATCCTGGAAGCCTTGGCTTTTTGCAGGGCAATAATTTTTTGGGTGATGTTTTTGTTTCTTTTGGGGTGGAACTTCTTTGGTAAGTTCAGTGATTTTAACTCCAGCTCACATTCCATAAAACAAAACTGGGTAGGCATTGAAAGGTATCAAGGAGTAATCAAAGCTTAATGTGTCAGAACATAAAATCTCTCCCCAGTTATAAAACTCTGAAAGCAAATTGGTCTAATCTCATATGAGTGGCTGGCATTAAAAAAAGAAGCTCTCTATGCACAATCCAGCTCACCTTCATCACAAACCTCAGAGCTCTTACTGGAACAGGAGCAAAGTAAAGAGCACGGTCATAAAGTTTTATTACTCTGATGCAGGAAAAAACTTTCAGCTTTTGAGTTAGCAGATCATTTTAAGTGGAAAACGAAATCAGTATGAGAATCCCTATTTCTTCCTCTTCTTTTGTATTCCTTCTAGTGAAAGTATTTTTTAGTCAAAGAGTGTACAGTATACGCTTGGAAAACTTTGCCTATTACTAAAATCAAACTCAAAACAAACAAACAATATCAATTTTTTGAAAGGTTTACTTGTCATGCTAAGGCCCACAGCTTCCATTCTCAGGGATTTTCTCAAGTATTTATTTGTTCACATGGAACTATAGTTCTGAACCATCCTCTCCTCTGGCAGAATCTTTGGTCTTGCTGGGGCAACCGGCATTAAAATATTTCCAGTGACATCAGTAGGAAAAGAATTATGCAATAAATAATGTTATTAATGTTATAAATGTGTGTTTGACTGTCCCTTATAGATACTCATCTACATCAAGAATAATGAAAGAGAACACCTCACTCTCTCAGAAGACAAGGTGCAGGTTGCTTGTCATTCAGCGGATGTCACTGCTTCTCCACACTGTATGGATGCAGTTATTCTTCTCCAGTGCCCATCAGACAGCTGGGAGAGAGGCTGAGTCTTATCTCCTATTTTCTCTCCAGCAACAAAAAAGGAAGTGGACAGAGAGAAGAAAAAGAAACTTGTACTACTGGGTTTAAGCATTTCCATGGCTTGAGACAGTTCCTTGGCATACTGCAAGATATCCTAAACAAATCTCAGAAGTTTAAAAACGAGTAAAGACAAACTCCTCCTCCTATTAGTTCTCTACATTTCAAATCTTTGGGATTCATGTTTCCAAGCTTTCCTGTATTGGTATGAAAGACAGACAAGGCCAAGGTTCACTGATAATGATTGAACTTCAGGAAAACAAGCCTTACAGAACAAAAAAAATCACCATAAAACCAGTGTAGTTGGCAAGAGTAAAAAAGATTTTTTTTTGCATTTATCACTCACCATCTCCCCCAAAACCATACTATAAGGGCACACTGTGACAAAACAATCCTAGCTCTATCTTTAAATGTTCTTAATCATGATAATTATATACAGAGCAAATGTGAACTGCTTCGCTTGCCAGCAAAACACAGCAGCAAGGGGACTACAACATGGCAGTCCTTAAAGGATGAAGAGTGAAAAAATAAATCAGCTAGCCTGGAATTTGAATACTAGAGGGCCAGACCAGCACACTCCAATGCCAGTGTCTGTACTTCTATACTTCACGACACAAATGAGAGACTTCTATTAACTGTGGTTTCAATGACAGCTTTCTCTTCCTGACTGAAAGCTGGCAGTGACTTCTTGCAGGCTACTGACACCATCCTGAGAGCATGATGCAGCTGTAGTCTCCCAGGGGGAGATGGGCATTCAGGATATGACACATTCTGCAGACACCACAGCCTACTTACCCCAACTCCCACTCCTCTTCCCATCATTCCTGGAGATGAATATCAATAATTTAGAAGGGATCCACCAACTTAGTACATGAGGTTTCACACTACCAAAATTTTCTGTTACCATTTCAGAGCAAATATCAGCACATTCATCTACACATCAGTCTTCCCTCGCTAGGCTACTGTGTTGGGGAACAGTGTTTCTTTTCAGTAGTTCTACTTACAACCCACTTTATAGCCATTCCTGCAATAAGTTTCCAACTAAATCTTCACGTGCTATCTATATTTCATTCCCTAACAATATCCCTCAATTGCAAAAAGCACACACTACCAAAAGCCTTTCTTCCAGATCAAACTGCAAGCAAACAAGCTGCTGTATGCTCTTGACCTAAACAGTCTGATCAGGACACTTACAAAATAAATACACAAAACCTCCAAATGCAGTGGCTTCATCCCAGTCCCCAGGGAACATCTGTGTACATCTCATAATCCTGAGAGAGAAGGGTGTATCTGATGTTCCCTTCTCTGGAGAGGCCCCAAGCTACAGATGGTGGCTGTGTGAAAGTACACTGTTGAGGCACAGCTCAGCCTGTGATTATTTCTCGTTGGATGTACAGCTCCCTTTGAATTCTCTCATAATTACAACAGCCTTGTGCACACATGTTCATTGCCCAAACTGTGGGTGGGAGACGCATCTGGCTCCAGCTCTCTGAAAACGTTATAACTCTTAGTTCTCAAGACCACTGAAAACAAGCATGGGCTTTTCTATTGGCTTCACCAGACTCATATTCTTCCATTTAAAGAGCACCAGAACCACACTGAATATTTCTATTCAAATATAGAGTCCACCAGGCTAATATTGCAAGACTGGGAGAATAAACTGCTCAGCCAGCTTTTTCCACACACTGGCAAAGCAGATCTCACTCACTGCACTCGGTGCTCATTTCCTCCTGATTGACTCAAGAGCAATTTAGACAGAAACTAGTTGTGAGTAAATCCTAGATTGGAAATTAGAATATTTCTAACCAATATACCAGCAAAGAATTGGAACAGCTTTTCAACAGGCAGAACCACAGGTTTAAAATGCTATGTGCTGTGTAGTTTGTAAGGGATACATTCACCTCCCAAGCATTGGCACTAATGGCCCAAAAGGACTCTCCTGGGGTTGCCGGCATCTGGGGCACCAGTGGTGAAGGGCAAGCATGTAACCTCCCCACAGCAGGGACATGCATGCACAGCCATCCTTGGCAGCACTTCAGCCTCACGTTACTCTGCCTGCTGAGGCAAAAGCCAGAAATATCAGCCAAAACTGGAGTCCGGTTTTGAAAATGTTCTATTTTGTTTTTTGGAAATTCACTCTCCATTCTTATAAACCATCTTTTCAAACAGGAGAAAAATACATTTTTTCTTTCTTTTCTCTTCTTAGCTAGAAATTGAAATTCTGGGAGTTGCTTTCAGCTAAAGAGAGACACCAATAATCAGGCGCATTGTATGAAGTTTCAGAAGTTATTGCAGACTCTGCAGATTAACACATGGATGCACAAGCCAGAAGCCAGACATATATATAGCCAGACTGCAAGCCAGAAGCGAGACATATAGTAAACTGAAATCAAGCATTCAACTTCCAAATACAGTTTCTCAAAATGGTATAAAACTCACAGTCAGCTGTATAAAGGTAATGGGGAACTGGCTTCCTCAGACATAGAAAAAGCTAAGGTAATCAGTGAGTGTTTTGCCTCAGTCTTCACAGGTGGTCAGGCTTCCTGTGCCTGCGGGACCACGAGCCTCTAGGTGACGGTGTGGAGAGTGGTTTCTGTCCACTGTAATGGAGGAACAAGTCCAAGTCCTCCTCATGAAACTGAACGTGCATAAATCCATGGGGCCAGATGATATCCATCCTAGGGTTCTGAAAGAGATGGCTGATGTGGTTGCTGAGTCGCTTTCCATCATATTTGAAAAATCATGGCTGTCTGGTGAAGTCTCTGGTGACTGGAAAAAGGGAAACATTACTCCCATTTTTAAGAAAGGGAGAAAGAAAGATCCAGGGAACTACCAGTCAATAAGCCTCACCTCTGTGCCTGGAAAGAACATGGAGCAGATCCTCCTAGAAGCCATGTTAAGGCACAGACGAGACAAAGAGGTGATTTGAGACAGCCAACATGGTTTCACCAATGGCAGATCGTGCCTGAGGAATCTGATGGCCTTCTATGATGGAGTGACAGCTTGGGTGGATGGGGTAAGGGCGGTGAATGTCATCTACCTAGACTTCTGCAAAGTCTTTGACATGGTCCCTCACCACATCCTTCCTTTAAATTAGAGAGGTGTGGATTTGAAGGACGGACTGTTTGATGGATTAGGAATTGGCTGAATGGACGCAGCCAAAGGGTTGTGATCAATGGCTCTGTGTCAGGATGGAGGTTGGTGTCCCTCAGGGGTCTGTCTTGGGACCGGTGCTTTTGAACATCTTCATCAATGACATAGATGATGGCATCGAGTGAACCCTCAGCAAGTTTGTGGATGACACCAAAGCTGAGTGGTACAGTTGATACCTTGGAAGGATGGGACCTGGACAGGCTGGAGAAGTGAGAACATGAAAACCTAATGAGGTTCAATAAGGCCAAGTGCAGGGTGCTACACATGGGTTGGGGCAATCCCAGGTATTTATACAAACACTGGGGGAAGATCTCCTTGAGAGCAGCACTGCAGAGAAGGACTTGTGGGTCCTGGTGGATGAGAAGCTGGACGTGAGCCGGCAGTGTGTGCTTGAAGCCCAGAAGGCTAACTATGATTCTATGATATAGTTGGCTTATACTATATGAGACATCAGAAAACCAAGATACTGTTTCTAGAGAAAAATCAGTCTGTTTCGGGAGAGCTGATAGCTTATACACAGCCCTTTGTTTTCTAAATAACTCACAGCATTGTTTGTTTCAATTTTCAGAAATCAGAGATTTTCTAGAAAATAACAGTGCCACCAATGTCTAGTGGAGATGGAGAATAGATGAACTAGATATTTCCATGGATGTTAAAATGGAGAAGAATAGTGGAGCAAGTTGTATTGCTTCCAACATTTTGTTCATTGCTGAAATATTTTGCTTGTAAATAATAAAGGACATTTTTCTACAACATTTTATGAAATAAAACGTATTGAGATTTCATCTCAAAACTGAAACCATACTTTGAAATTTAGTTGCAGTTTAATTTCAAGATTAAAAAAAAAAAAAAAAAAAACACATTAGTCCATTTTATATTTCAAGAAGAAATATATATTATATGTCATCCTAAAATGAATCTTCTGTTTTCCAATTCAGATAGGGAAACTCCCGAAGTATCAGAGAAATTCATGACTCTTACCAAAGTATACAAGTGCAATCTCACCACTTTTCCTGTGCTTGGCAAGAACATGTACATATAGAGTCCAAATTCTACCTTTTACTTAGGTTTTTTTAATATAAATTTTTCAGGGGGACACTCTATCTCATTAAGTATCTTATGCCAGTAACAATCTTTTACTTGCTCAGTCAATTGAAGCAGCAGCACGTTAAAAAACAAAGGAACTGGTCCCTCTGCAGAGATTCATAGCCTGCACAGCAAACCTTGCTTTTCAAAATGAAAGGCCAAAGAAAAAATCTATTTCATTAAAAGAAAAACTACACATCACAAACAGGTGCCCTGGGAGTCCTACAGATAGACCTGGTTTCCAGTAAGGAAATATTAAGGAAGAAGAGAGATCGTGTATGTTTTCTTGATGAAGAAGCCTTCAGTTTCCAAATTCTGTCTACACTGATCAGGTTTGACACTACCTGTTTCCTTCAAAAACCTAAACTCAGTTTCCCCAAAGGCATTCTGACCTTCAAATGCTTGTACATAATACTTAACACATTCAAAAAGTCTAAAGCATAATAAAGAAAAGCAATGCTCAGCAAAGAGCACACGCCATATGGGAATGTAGGTGATTTGGATTGGAATCCAGAAGTTTAAATCTTCAGATTTCTGGGCATAGAGAAATTAGCCAGGGCCTGTCACACACAAGTAAACTTTCTCACAAGGTTTACAACACAGGAAATGTTGGGACTAGGAACAACAAAAACAAATGCAAGGAGATAGTGTATATCTGAAACTAATCAGGTACTAACCATCTGAGAAAGATCAACTTCCTACACATGGGTTCTTTACCAGAGAGGGTAAAGCACTGTACTCTCAAATAACAGATGCGAGCGGCACATCGATTAAGATTTAAGACATCTTTGAGTATTCTGCTCGTTTTCTTCATACATTCAATTCATGCATGGTCCACCTTCCATTCTGAAACAAAATCAAGTGCTTTGCTATGACCTTCTCCATTGGAGCAGCAAGATTCAGGTACTCCCTTAATTTAAAAATAATAATAATTAAATAAAATAATCAGTAAGTCACTGTATTAAAAAACACCACACCTAGAGCAAGTGCTTGAAACAACTGAAATGGGAGGATGTGAAGACAAAAGTGTTCTTCAGAAGAGAGTGAAGCCAAAAGCAAAAAGAAAGATGACAAAAAATACAAGCAGAGGAGCAGAGATATACACAATAAAAATCAAACTGAAGTAGTTTAGAAGAGGACTATATACAAATGGTAGTGCCACAAACAGGGAAATAGAAACAGAATAGCTTCTAAGGACACAACAATATCCCCCTAAGAGCTCTCTTGCAATCACATTCAATGTTAGAAGCTTCAGGTCCCAAGGGTTAAGATAAGACTCAGGCACAAAACCCAGTGAGCTGTGAACAGAGAGACAGCTCCAAACGATCATCAGTGAGAGACCAACAGCATCTATAAGACTGTGAGATAAGGCATACTCTTACATGCTAATTTCTTCTCAAACAAGTTGTGATTTGGGAGCATGTAATAATACTCAGCAACGCTGAAAGCAGCCTGCTGCACTTCAGAATATTCCACAGTATTCTCTATTGCTTCCTGCAGATATTCTGATTTGCTGGCTGTAACTCAGGATCTTGGGATTTTGCTCTTGATGCTAATTCTTACTGAAATATTAGCTTTTCAGGTGCTCTCTGATACATCCCTGACAGAATTCCCAGTGTCTGCTGAACACATTCTCTCTCAAGTTACATCTCTAACAGGTTAGTTTGTGCTGCAAAGCCACAGGACAGCTCCAATTCGGAGCAGTTTTGCTGGAGGCATTATCTGCATAGCCAAAAGCTGTGCTGATTGCTTCCCAATAGAAAAAATGAAAGTATTTTAAGTCCACAAGGGTGAAATGCTATTCATCCAAGTCATTGCACCATGTGTAGCCTGGGAAGAACACAGGGATGCCATTAGACTCCCAAAGAAGCTGTGGATGACCCCTTCTTGGAGGCCAGACTGGATAAGTGCCTGGGCAGCCTCATCTAGTGGTTGGCAAGCCCATGGCAGGGGAACTGAAACTGGATGAATTTTAAGGTCCCTTCTAACCCAAGCCATTCTATGAAGTTGTTTAAAGTAGTTTGCACTGAAATTTGAAAGGTAAAAGCTTCCAATGCAATCAGTTCAGAGCCAACTCCACTCAAGGAATAATGGCCAGCTCCTTCCAGGAGTGGAATTTCTTCAGTTGGAAAGGCCAACAGATCTCCCATTGCCAGGATTCTGATAGGCAAGCTCCCAAAAAACTCTCAAAAACCTGCTCAACGTCACTACATTTTCTCAGAGACAACTACAGAACAGGTACTTCAGCTGCTGGAGAGCAAGTACAAAATACCCACCAAGATAAAATTTGAACAAAATAAATATAGCTCACTGTACAGTTATTTCCAGCTTCAGTCAGAATAACACAGCTGCACGTGGAAAAATCACTTGGGTGCTGGGAGTGCACAAGCCCTAAGCCTTTTCTCTCTTTTTTTGTTTGTTATTTTTTCCTTTCTCCTTAGTTCTGAACAATGAAGTATGTCCTTTATATGCCATAGATTTGCTACCAGCTCCTCTGGCTTGTGCTTGTAGTATCAGCTATCAGATTCAATTTCACTAATGACATTTGTAATGCTCTTCTTCCCGCTCTATAAAACAGACCCCAACAGCCTTTCACAGTCACACTTCAGACAACGACACCAGCAGTATTCTACCTATCACTACAACTCTGAATAATAGAATCACTTCAAATTCTTCTCATCTTTCTTCTGGTCATTTTGCTGACGTCAAGTTTTGGGGACCCACTCTACACAGTACTGTCTTTGCCATATACCAAAGTTAGTAAAATTGCTCATCTGCTTTATACATTTCCCCTGCAAGCATGTATGGATTTGCCTCTTGCCCTTGATATTTTTTTTTTTTTTCAAAAATAGTTCATTATCTTTCTTTGAATTACTCCTTTAAGGATATGCATTTGTCATGGTGACAACATTTGCAGCTGGATTACTGGATTACCATGAATCTTCATGTCACCCAGTATTTTCCTTTCACGATTCTCTCCTCAGTTTGGCCAATTTTGTAGAGTAATCATAGCAGGGAACAACTTTCATTCTACATTTTCATCAGCATTTAGAATGGCAGGCCTGGAGATGAAAACACAGATGCAGAAAGAACGCATTTTTGCATCTTCTGCACATATCATCCTTCCACAAAATGAAACATAAATGTTTGCACTGGGCACAAGGATGAGAATTATTTAAAAAAAAAAAAAAAGCTGAAGCAGGTTTTGCTCTATGCCCATAGACCTCACACACAGCAGTTGAGACACACTAGCTATAAACTCCTTAAAACTATTGCTGTTAATGTGGTTTCCTCTGACCAAGAAGGTCAGGGATCTTTTTTGGCCAAGAACCTTAATGACCTAAAAGCACTAAAGACAAACCTTTTTCAGCTATTTGTCTGCATTCTTCAGGCATGAGGAAATGAAGGGGAAGCACTGAATTATGTAAAGCTATGGAAAAAAAAAAAAAAAAAAAAAAAAAAAAAAAAAGAAAAAAAAAGAGACATTCCATGCTACAAAACTATTGAAGTTAGCATTTTGTTTATATTCTGGGATACAAAAAATGTTGTCTCCCATGCGTGTTGAGGATTCCCATATATAATTCTTCCAAGATCAATGCCATGATGTTCAAGTCCCATCACTCCATGACCTTTGAGAATTGCTTAGGGGGTTGTATTTTTGACCACCTTCTAGCATACTGTGCATGAATGAGGGTTAACATGTATTTCTCCCCCACTTGTTCAGTTTTTACAGCTGGCTTTTTCCAAAGGAAAAGGTACTTTTGTTATTTCTTCCCCCCACGCACTATTAATGTGTGTAAAATGACCAAGAAATCAGGCACCAAATACTAATTGGTACATATAGGCAATGCTGGAGTATGTATAAAGGTAATAAAAGTCAGCCATTGGAAAATACTTCCACAGAGACCATGGACTTGGCTAGCAAACAGCATGGCACAGCAGCAAAATGCAAGGAAAAGCAGACGATGATGTGGTTTGCCATGTCATCTAGACTCCTTCCACTGCCACTAATGGGCAGGGCGATAGGTCTAGATATAGCCAGGCCTGTTTCCAAGCTAAAATCCCCAAAGTTCCTGAAATAAAATAGGAGCGCATTTCTCCCTCTTACTCATGCATACTTCACAAACCTCTGGAGACTGCTCTGCAAACTGGAACAATAAAACAAAATGTCAAGACAATAAATGGAGCATTGGAGCTCTGCTATTTGTTAGAGGAAGGGTTTTTTTGTTTGTGTTTTTAACTTGAAGGCAGTAACTTCTTTCCCTTTAACAAACAGCAAAGCGATGCAAAGTATCATCTTTTGGAATGGCCTAAAAGAAGAAAACGGAGCAGCACAACATTTCTTGGTTGGATCAGTTCCTTTCAAAAACTTCAAAAGGAAATCCACCCAGCTACAGGTATATCTTAATATTTTCATGACTACGATTCTGTAGTGTCACAGCAAATACTACTCTTACATTAGTTTAAAAATAGCAGGAATCTGTTGTTTGTTCTGTTGCTTTTGTTTTTTTTTAATAATCTGAAGAAATTTATCATAGTTAGACCTCTGCTCCTCAACTCCTATTATAATCCTAGAAAGCCCAACTTTTGCAGTACATCAGCAGTGAAATGGTTAAAGCTTTGTTCTCATTTACACAGTAACAGGTAGGTCTACCCTTTATCTTATTCTCCCTTTTCCTCAAGCTAGAGAATTTCACTACTATTTACCTACAGACTTTGCTTAGAATTGCAAGTTTAATTTCTGAAAGAAAATAATAGTGCTTATGCAAAAGTAGAAAAGCAAAGACCTTATTAAAGTACAGTAAAAGTATCACAGAGTCAGCTCTGGTAGAGACTCAGAAATCCAGCTTCATCTTTGGCGTAGGCAACTAACTTCACTCATACAAGTTATTTGATTTCCTTCTGCTTTGACTTCTTAATCTACAAAACGAAGATAGTAACTAAAACTTTAGTTACTAAAACTAAAACTTGTCCAAGGACAAGACAATACTCAGAGCTTCATTCTTTGCTTTTAACCGATGCTTGGATGAAACAAAAATCTTCACATTACACAATGTAATGCAATGGAAAGTGCAACAATGACAGCAGAGCAGCAAGGTCCTTGGCTGCAGCAAGTGAGGATTTGCTCAAACGCAACAGCCATGGGTGCAGAAACAGAGAGCTGCTTACCTGCAGAAGGCCTCAAGTACACAGGGATCTCCAGAGAGACACCCTTTCCTCCATTGCCAACCCTTAAATGACATCTGGAAGGGTTGCATCCTGGCTCCACCCCTTCCAGTCACTCAACTGCATTGCAAACATCTGAGCTCCCTTGGGTTGGCCCTGCCTTCCCACCAGGTGCTCCATCACTGCTTCAAGCCATTACTTAGCATTTCCACTACACAATAAGAGTAACGATATATCCATAGAAAAAGAAGTTGCTGAGTTAGTTTTTCCTTCATTTAGGCCTCTCTACTGCTTCAATCACTTCAGAAACTTTTCTGGCATAAACTTAATTCCACAAAGTTTCGATGGCTCTGATCAGCTTTGTAAAGCACTTCGAAGCGATAAAAAGCACTGTAGTGAAACGATGAGTTACTGCTTGTACTATAACAATCTGAAGACTTCAGAACACACACGAAACATCTAAAGCTTTCACTGACTTGACCACTGCTGTCATATGATATTCTTCATATTTCAAAGTCTTTACAATTAATAACTAAGGGCCTTGCAACACCTTTGAAAAACAAATAGTGAAAAGTGGGCTGTGACACAAATTGCTTCATCTACTGCTTGAAATACAGCTGTCTCCGGAGCAAAGAAAAATATCCATTTAACATTAAAAAGCCACACAAGTACAGAGGGAGTAGGGGAAAAAAATATTATTGTAGCCATTTAGAGCAAGAGGGGAAATTTGTGGAGGCAAAAGTGTAGTTAACCAAACCAGAATTTAAATAGTACCCTGTGCTCAATGCCAAATTGGACAGAAATATCCCATGTTTCCAAATTTGGTAATCTTCCAGTATAAGTCAAAAGAGTTGTGTCCAACAAGTCCCTATACAGGCTGATAAGGATGGAAAGGAAGCTTTTTTTGGTTTAATTTATGAGCTAACTTAATCTGTACTGTTCACAATTGCTTAGTAGCATTGGTGGCCTGAGATCACATTGTCTTTAGATGACGTTTAACGTTGCAGGGCAATCACTATTACATTTTCTTAAGCTCAGAGTTGCAAGAATTATTGCTTAAATCTAAGAAATGCACTAACTCCACATGCAGAAAGGCACATGTATTCAGTCACTAATCTACGTTGTCTGCAAACCATGGTCTCCAACAGGGCTACACCTTTAGCTGCTTGTTGGACAACTGATAGATATCTTCTTAATTTAGGGTACATGTGCCATACACTGAAACACAGAACTGAACATGCCCTTGTGAGGTCTCCTACCCACATAGGGAGCCTATCGCAGTGCTTTTTAGCACATGAAAAACTGTTTAGCCAGAAAGTCTTAGAGGACCTTACAAAAACTAGTTTCACATCACACCTTTTGCTTTGCCAAACCCACCAGTCCTAACTCAAAGCCAGATTTCACACCGTTTCATATTTTTAAGTTAAAACATTCCGATGCTGGAATTTTCTAGCTCTTTTATATACAGCAAAGTAAGAAAATTTGTGAGAAGGGTGCTTTCCTTTATCAGTCTTACGAACCATACAGCAAAAAAGACTGAGGCTCAACCTGACGGTATGGAAGAGCACTGTAGGTGGTCATTCACAAATTCCATCCAAGACCACACTCCCCCTGTTTCCCCAGGAACAGCCTGCAGTACAAATGGAGCAGAAACCAAATCAGTACGGGTACTTAGGACTGCACTCTCAGCTGAACAGCAAGCGGGCATCACTCAGCCTTAAAGAGGAATGTATCAACCCCAATCTTTGAAGTAGCAACCGTGCAAGAATGCACGTTCGTCTCTGTTTTTCAATTCACTTGGCGTTACTGTTGAACAAAGCATAGAAAACTATCAGTGGATCAGATTTCCAAATAGTTGACAGAGACCCTCGGAAGATTTAACTTCACTTTCACTGTCTTGCTGTGGTGGTTTTTTCCGCCCCACTTCTTCATTATCCTTGTCTAAAAAACACAATATCATGCTCTTTGCAGGCACTTGCATTTTGCTGAAATAATGCAAATACTCATAGAGCTCAAGGTTCAAACTTCTATTTCTCCTATTTTGAACAACAAACCCTATAAAAAATAAGTGCAAGTCACATTTTCAGGATTATAGATGGGATTTTGGTCCCAAATATGCAGTTGGCATTTGGCTTGGTGTAAAGGCATGCACAAACCACCTGAGGGTGGAGCAGCTGTGGGGGTAGGGGCAGGTCACAAACTGTCCAAACTAAGGAGACTTTTCAGGAGCAATTGCCCCAGGTCAGAGAACAGCTCTGAGGAAAACAAGTGGTGCACTAAAACCATTCCCATTCAGTCTCACAACTCACAAGTTGAGACCTCTTTCAAAGTTCTCTCGCCCTCTAGTATACCTTCTTCCTCCATTTGAATTAAGAAATGCCACCAGGCCTGGCCTCTTGGTTAAACCATCGCCTACCATCAGCTAACACGGAAAGGAGAACTTCCAGAGTAGCAACAAATCTAGTATGATGCTGAAAGAAGCACAATAAAACGTTTGCATGATAGGCTGTGTAGAAGCGTCTGCAAGAAGGCAGAAAAGGCCCAGAAAAATTACTGGGGGAGAAAACCAGCAGCTTACTTTGCCAACCCACATCCCCTTCACAACAGAGAGGCAGCTCACGCGATGTGCTACTGACCCTAAATAGAAGAGCCATTGCAGAAATGAAAGCATGGCTGAGGATGTAAATAAGGCTCCCGCTACCTACTCATTTTTCTTCTTCTGTCTGTATTTCATCCACATGGGCAAAAATATTTGACCCAAGTGAAACCCATTTACACTATAAAAAAGTGGATTTTGCAAATGTTGTGGCTAGATTTCCTCAAGGGCACTAACATCACTCCAGAAAGTCAAACAGGAGGCATACATAAAAAGCTAACAGAATCCAAGGGAGTGAGAAAGAAATAACATAATTTGAAAGGTTCTTCCAGAGAAACTGTTATCTAAAACCTAATTTAACCTGAAACCTTGAGAGCACAGTAAACGGGCATGTGAGACCAATGCACCGTTTCCTATTAGGTAGTTGCCAAACAGATTTGTTTCACATTTAATATAGAAGTGAAATAAGGTACTCACACAGCGTGATTAACTATAAACATATTTGTATTCTTTTCTTTAAATTAAAGCGTAACCTGATAGAAGCTACAATTACTAGGCAATAAGAAACATGGTGAGAAAAAGTCAGAACTTCTGCTGCATCACAAAAATAATATAACAGTGCCCTTGTGTAGTGTTGCTTTAACAGGCCTATAAAGCCCATGGGCTTTGAGCCTCTAACAACAGTGCCAAGCTGGCAGTCAGTGAATTGAAGGCGAATTGGAGGGTCCAGAAACTCTGAGGGAGTAGTTGTCAGTACTCTTTGCTGGGTCATATGTTGTTGCCATTCCTTTCCTTTAAGGTTTCACTTCATGTTTGGCAGAGCCACGTGGTTGCAGCTCTTTCCAATGTCAACACCTTTTCTTTGCTTGGCTAGAGGTGTCAGCACTGACCAAACATGAGGTACTGCCTTCCTAAGTTCAGAGCTCCCTGAGTCACATGCAGTCCTCAGGCTCAATCTTCTGCTGGCTGCAGCTTCACAGTAGAACTGCCATCAGCCTTCGGAGTACTATTTCAGGCCACCACACCTTTTTCAGGTCAGGAAAGAAATGCAACAGACTGAAAAGGTACATCTCAAAGGTAGCTTACTACGAGCATTTAGGAACTTTTGCTCCTTTCATGTGAAGATCCCAGGAATATGTGGAGAGACATCAATTATCTCTTCAAAATCACAGACATCCTGAGGTTACAGGTAATTGACTCGCTAAGTCTCTCCAGTGAGCCAGTAACAACACGGGTCATAGAACACAAGAGTCACAAGTTAGTATCTCTTTACCAGGGTTTATATCTTTCTATAGACATTGTACTTGATAGTAGGTGCATCTGGAAAAGAAGACAGAATCAAGATTCTCTTCTGAGGAAGGATGGGTGGTTATTCCCAGAGTGGATAAAAATCAAAGAGATAAGAGTATAACACTGACATTACAGAATAAAGATGTTCTTTTCTGAATGAGTATGAGAACAAAAGGAAAGCAGATATTTAGGAGTAAAATTGTTCTAAGAAAGAGGTATTCTTCCCTTTTAGTAGGCATACACAGGTATGTATAAATGGGTAACTAACACTGAAAGGAAAACACCGATATTGCTGAGTTTTGCTTGCAATGCTTGATCATATTCCTAAAGTGAAGATCCTGAGTTCTCTTTAAGAAAATCACATGGATATTTTATTGTTAATCAATCCCAAGCCACTCTGAGGACTTCTGTATCTGGTTCAAGCTGACTTTAATGGAAAATGAACATATAACTCTCATAAGTGACTTAGAAAATCTCAGCAGGGTTGTACAAAAAGCCCAAGCATTTTTTCATCTGTTTGAATCCAGCCCAGTTAAGGCTTCGCAGAGAGATGAGAATTCATAATTAAAGATAGGAGAGTGTGAAGATGGAATCTTTATCTCCCAACTCCCTGGTCAGAATGAATTATAGGGATAACCGAAACACCTGCATGTTAACTTGTGCATTAAAGTTAACCTTTATTTACACCAATAAAAAGGAGCTTACACCTAATTTAGTACAGAAAATGCTGCTTGGACACATTATCTTTTGAATAATAATAAAGATACATAGAAGGTCAACCTGGGCTGCATGCTGACATCTACAAGTGCATCTTTACTTCTTGGCATAATTTTATAAATGGAGGTGAGAGTAGTAGATACAAAACAACTGCTGATTTTTTTTACCAGAGAGAATGGCTAAGATTAAGTCTCAAAATATCAAACATAAAAAGATACAGAAGAACTCACACATTGAAGAAAAAAATTGACTATTAATATGTTTCTATATATAATTTAGCCCGTTATTATATATTTGAGATTTAGTAGATAAGAAATACTTAGAAATATTAAGAGTGTAAACTATTCTGTTAATCTTACCACCTAACCATACAAATCTTGAAATCAAGTCACATTACTTTCTGGCTGAAAACAAGCATCCATGTATTTTCAAGCACTGAAGGGCAGGCTCTATCGCAGGCTAAAAGGATTCTGGGTAGGTACTTACAGTTCATGATGAAAGAAAATAATTCACCTCACAGTATATTTCCTTAAATTGCAATTAAAATTAAAAGGTTTTTATCAGTTTCCAGGATTGCTTTCCTGAACTTTCTCATCTGCATTTGTCCTTTCCCACCAGAGTTAGATGGAATCTTCTATTCATTAACGCTGTTAGGTGCTTTAAGATTTACAAGTAAAGATGCTACATTACATCTTTAAAAGATGCATGCATTGTGTGAATGAAACGTGCCATCTCATCATCTTTTTGCCACTTCAAATGTGTCTGAACTCAGCTTCCGATTGTTGTTTTGCTGTTGTTTGTAAGTCATTTGTCCTACACCAGAAACCACTAATCTTCATTTGCTTCAGAAGTCCTATAACTCCAATTAAAACCCACATGCTAAATCCTAGAGATTAAAATAACACATCCTCATTAGTGCTGAGCATTGGGTGTGTGCATCCAGATTTTAGAAGTTGTGGAGGAAAGTCCCTTTCTTGTGTATTAAAAATATGTATATCCTATGGATGCCAATGAGTCTTGGATAAAAAAGAAAAGCGTCATGCTGGCATTTAGTGTCATGCTGGCATTTAGTGTCATGCTAAGCTTCTATAAAAAATTTCCTTCAAAACAACGGACATTCTTGCCTTTTACTTTTCAGCTAACAAAGAGGAAGGGGACTGGGAGGAAAGGCCTGGTCTCAATGAAAAGTTATAGCAAAAAAATAATGTGCCAGGCAATCAAGGGTTGAGTAGATAGTGCCTAGATGCTGGGATAATTCACCTAGTCCACATCGCACTGCTTTGTGTGGTCTCCACCCCAGCTAACCTTGTGACTACATGTTTATCTGGGCTGGACAAAAACATTTGTTTGCCAACCTGTTCTGCTGCATAGCATAAGGGAAAGGGAAAAGGAAATTTTGGTCCAAGACAAAGCATTAAACTATCCAGGACTGGATTCCTGCTGTTTTATTCATTATCTATAGGCTCATTAATGTGTAGGCTCCTTGAAATTCATCACGTATTTTAAATTCTCACATGAATATGTCACTGAATTTAATTATTGTGTTTATGCATCATACTTGAAAGCTCAGATTCACTTTTAGGGGGCAAAAACCCCTATCACCTCTCAAAATTTAAGAACAGGCCAGATTCTTTCTTCCATCACATCTCAGCCTACCCACAGTAGTTCTTAGCAGACACTTGTATGCCAAAAATTGCAGAAAAAAAAAAGACAAGGGATTGAAATATTGATCTAAAAAAAAAAAAAGAAAGAGAGAAAGAGTCCTCTCTATCTTAGATGCTATGCTTTGATGTTAGGTACCGTCCTCTTCACTATTTCTGTTGGCAGATATACCACAATATACAGTGATACACCTAACTGAAAAGATGAGACAGTCATTTCCCCTCACCCATATATTCTGTCTTCCTGTCTCTGTGCCAGGGAACAGTCTACTCTCATGGAAATGGATGGATGAAAAACAATTTTTTTTTTCTTTTGATTTTTTTTTTTTCTCATAATATTTACCCTTCACTGTTACTCTCTCTCTGAAAAGTTATTGGCACTGTTTCATTTGGGAAATATCATCTTAACTCCACATCCATCAGCTTCTCTTTTAGTTCCTTCAACTCAAAGATAATTGCCTCAGTGGGAGAGAACTCAATAGCAAACAAAGACAGAACTAAAGCTGAATCTTGATTACATCTTATGTGATGCTGGCGTTAAAGAGTACAGTACAGTGACATCTCCCTTAGTGTTCTTGTAAATACAAATCTGAACATCAGAACCAATCAAGCAGAGGACTATGTCACCAACTGAGGGCTTGCAGCACAAACATCTGATTCCAGGGAATACTGAGGATGAACAAGATAGCCCAATGTTCATAGCAGACTGAAGAATCTTCCTGTTACCATTTATCCTCTTTGTAGGTTCCAATGAACCTCAAACAAAAAGTCAAAATGTGATCCACAAAATCTAGATCACACAGCCACACGCAGCCTAGATGCAGTGGCAGCACAACTAGAGAGGGAGGATCAAGGACTTGAAGGAAAAATAAGAAACACATTAAGAAAGTAAAAGAGAAAGAAATGACAAATGCTTTCCTGGGAGTTGGCAGGCAAGCTTCCCTGAAGCACAAGGCTTTAAATGAAGCTTAAGTTGCATGCAAAGACATAACTTGTGGCCACAGGAGAAGCTGGACAGTCCAACGATGCAGAGCCCCCAGCTCACTGTGGCACTGGATAAGATAGCCCTGTCACCTGGCAATGATATCTCCCTTTGCTTCCCAGACCTGGGGATGTCTCCAGGGAGAAAGAGCAATTATTCTATGGGCTGCTTTGCTACTATGGCAGCAAAAGCCTCAAAGGGTCCTTCTTCCAAGTTGTTGTCAAACAATACCAGCTAAGGGCAGCTATGGCAGCCCAGGTGCAGTCTCAGACTTCCTATTCAAACCAGTCCATGTGAAGTCTTAACTTCTACTTGTCCTGGGGATAGAGGAACAGAACTTGGAGCAGCTCTCTCAGAGCAGAGCAACAAGAGAAGCTATCCAGACCTTGCAAGTGAAGCAGAAAGATAGTTTCCAAAGAAGCAGGCCAGACTATTATTTACAACAAACAAACAGCAAGGAGCTACTAAGCAGGCAAAAAAACTCACAGCAGAGAAATGCTCTGTCTCAACAGGGCAGGCAGCAAAAGGCTGAAACAGCAGCATGCCTTGTACTTGTCCCAAGTATTAAATGAGTGGTTCCTTATATGCACAGCAACAAACAAAAGAACTCTCTGGTTTCATGCAACAGGGAACAGGCACCTGCACAGTTTTTGTGCACTCAACCATCACTCAGTGTCCCTTATTTCCTAAGCAACAGGGTAATGGCTCTCTTCAGCCACCCACACTAAGCCAGAGCAGCCATCTTGCTAGTGCCTTTCAATCTGGTGTAACTGCAAATTAAACATGAAACCAGAGATCAGAGCACAACATACTATGGAAGTATTCATGGAATTACTGCTTGCATGAACTATTTTTTTAAAACATCACAATTAAATAGTTCAGGATTTTTAGACTGGCAAAAGATACATCCATCCAATAGTAACAGAGGAACACACGTTCAAGCCTAATGGTGCATGAATTGTATCCACAAGTACTGAACACCGCTTAACAATTTTGTAAATTGCTATGTAATACTTGCAGTCAGCCTGTGGAGTATTTCAGACTGTTTTAGGCCTCTTTTCTTTCTGATCCCCTTCTTTCCTTTCCTGCTCTGACCTCACTTCTTTCCCAAGCCAGCCATTTCTTACACAGTCTGGGTGAAATGGGGGATTTTCTGCTCAAAGACTAAGGTTAACCATTTGGCAGGGATACAGCAGGCAGCAAAACACAAGCAGCGATGTGGAACTGCTCACAGCCTGCCACCACACAGGTGATTTTGGCAAGCTTTTATACTCCGCTGATCTGCCATACCTTCAAAACAGCATTCCCAGTTAATGCTCATTTAAACAACACTGGCTAAGGGGAGCTGGTGAGCCTTGAGAGGATTAAGAGGTGAGGCATACTGAAAACTCTGACCATTGAGATCTTGTAGCACAAATGAGAGAAGCCCTTTCCTACTCGCTGAGTCAATAATCTCATTGAGATTTTCATTAGCACACTGTGCCCACTCAGAGTGCAACATGACATCGGCCGGATATGTTTCCTCTTCCAGTGACCTTGAGCAATAACAGTTTCCACCAGGACAAAGCATCAGCATCATTCAAACCTTTTGAATGCAAAAACTGTCTGTACTCCCTCCAAGTAGTAACAGTGCTGAAAGCAAGAATGTCAGGGGGCAGATCTATCTCCCAACTTGAAGGACATCTCAGAACAGCAATAAGAGTCCATGTCTGAACCATCTGCTCCTTGCTGAAGAAAGGCTGTGAGATCTGCCAGGGGAACTCTCCTAAAGCACTTTAGTCTCTGCACCAGTCCTTAGAGCAGGCCAAGCAGGGCACTTGGCATCACGCTGGTCAGTTAGCATCTGTCCCCTGCAACTCAGACTGGATGTTGCATAAAGACAAATAATCCCCTTTTTTTTCAGGGGGAGGAGTGGAATGTAAAGCATTAACTTAGTGTGATGACCCTGTCAAAACAATTAAATGAATAACAGTATTAGTACTTTATACAGTGAGTGTTTTTAATGACATGGGAGTTAGGAAATAACGTTAAATGTTTCAGCTCAAAGACCTGGTTTCCTGTGTTGGCACCAGCACTAACTCTAAATGTTCATACATCAAGCATTTCCACAGCTTCATTTTAAAGAGAAATGGGGAGACTGATACACTTAAGCCAAAGCTACATCCTGTTCCTATGTGTGTGAACACAGGGTGCATTTCTGACAAAAAAAAAACACTGTGCTTTCAGTGTCTTTAGGGACTTTTCCATTTGCACAAACTCCCTGAAATCTCAACTGCACTGCTACGGATGACATACTTTCAACAGAAGGATATGGCTTCAAAAAAATGGAGAAAGGTAGTGTTAAAAACGAACATCTCCTCTTACCCTATTTTCCTCAACCCTAACAAATGCATCTTCAAGGTTAGAAGCTCACTGCAGAGTGTATAAAAAACACTGATCATATGATTTAGCATCCATTTACCTAAACAGTTCTAATGATCTGTGCACATGCTCCAGGTATAGGATTGCTCTAAACATATTCACTGTGGATTAAACTAATGCAACCTCCTTCAAAACCGGGTTGGCTAAGGATATAAAGTTATGAACCTCAACTGATGAATAGGAACTCTTACAGTAACCCAGTGCAACTCAGTCACATCTATAGTCTCAGGCTTTCCACTACAAAGCTATCATTTCAAATTTCAAACCCAAGTTGAAAGGCATTCCCAAGCAATAGGATGAGCTGGCCATGAAGCATTGCCCATTTGATCCTTATCTCTCGGGTGTGTGGTAAGGTGGATCAAAAAGTTCAATTGCTAATGCAGAACAAAACTTAAAGGGTTGGTGATTATGAAATTTCTACTGAAGTGACAGCTGTTCATATTTATAGCCTATCACAGAATCACAGAATGGCCTGGGTTGGAAGGGACCTCAAGGATCATGAATCTCCAACCCCCTCCCATCACAGGCAGGGCCACCAAAACCTACATGAATGAAAAGAGGGCTTAGGTCTGGTTCTCCACAAGCAAACATCCTCATTGTTCAAATCAGGCCTCTATCTCTTTTTGTGCCCACCTAAGAAGTAAGGACCAGGAAAATGGTAGCCATGGAGGAAAGAGGGTCTTCACTATGGCTCTACTCCATTGGGTCAGAGCTCCGGAGCAGCGCAGCAGACAAGGATTTCCAAAGATTGTGCCATACCTTCTATGCTGGCACAACAGCTCTTCTGTGACATTTTGAACTTGATGAATATCACTAGGGAAAAAAAAACGGGGGGGGGGGGGGGCGGGGAAACAAAGAAGAAAAAAAGAAAGCAAGGTGCAGGGAAAGATTCTGCAGTCAGATCGAGAGTGACAAACACTAATTCTCAGCTGAAGTATACACCTGAAAAATTCACCCCAAACTCTTCCTAAAAGGGGAAATTTCAGGTCTTGCAGGGTATGACTCCCTAAGGCCTGACAAAGCCACTTATAACCTCACCAAAGTTCAGTGTGACCATGAGTGTTTACAAGTATAAAGACTAGGCCAAATCAAGAATGTAAATATTTGGATTCAGTTCCCCAAACTTGCCTCCATCTGCACTGCCAACTAAATCTCAACTGCAGACCAAAAAATCTGAAAAGCAGCAGTTGTTCATAGAGAGCAAAATGACACACATGGCATTCAACATTAAAGGAGGGGAAACAAACAAGCAAACAACTTGCAATCTGAATTGAACCCGTGTTAAACAAGAAATCGGTGAAGTCTGCACTGAAACCTGATTTGACTCAGCTATCATTTGGCACATTTTGAAAGTTGAACAGTGCAGATCTTGGTCCACTACCCTACCCTGGAAGAGACCACTTAACCCTGTCTAGGTTGCTCAAAACACACTATACATGACACAAAGGGTCTAGAACACATAGAAACTTTGACATAAACCACACTCTCTTAAACCATGAAAAGCACGTGCTTCTGTTTTCCGGGCAGAGGAGCTCATCCAAAGTAATTTGTGTGGCAACCACAGTCCTATACTCAGAATTGACTGAGGATCCCAAATTGACTCGAGTTCTCAAGCATCCGTACTTTTTGTAACCCCAGCTCATTTAGCTGTAGGTGAAGATGGTAGCCAGGAATGCATTCAAGAGAGTTGTGACACATCCTGAGGGTTAATACACAGTACTCTCAGCTGCCAGTTCCCAGACCTCCTCTGAAAGCCTTTCAGTCCCACACCTCCACCACAGACATCGGTTGAAAGAAGCAGAAAGCTAAGCATTTCCCCAAGACCAAGGAATCTTTTTATATGTGTACAAAGTAAGAATCCAAGCCTCCTCACTCCCACTACTGTAAACTAACAAGAAGTCCATCCTCCCTGTTTATCTAAGTGGGAAAAGCACAAATCTGGTTCTTCAGCTCTACTGAGCTGTGGGAAACTTGGTTTTGCTCACCAGCTGAAAGCAGGCTCTTCAGCACACTTAGCAGTGACCTCTTCACAAGGGGCAAGTACCATTCCTTTAAATGCCCCTACACTAAAAATAGTTGTGCTTCCTAAACATGAATGTTTAACAGTTCCAGGCATTCTGAAATCCTGCATACCACTTCTTTTTTTTCTTTTTTATTTTTCTTTTAAACTGGCAACATTTATTTAACCAGCAATTAAAAAAAGGAGGCCCAGCTGCCCCAGTGATTCTTCCCAGAGGGTCTTAGATGTTTATGAAACACAATGAAAACAATAAACTGGATAAAATCGTGCTATTCCATCAAGTCCTTGGCAAGACTTCCCAACAGAGAATAAACTGGCATGGTACATTACAGTCAACAGATTACACAATGGTTTGCAGGGTCACAAATAATGAAGGGTCACATGCTCCTCTAAAGTGCTACAGTATATGTTAAAAGTCAGTTGATTACAGGGAAATCATGAGAGTCAGTTCTGAGCTCCTTGGAGCAAGTCCTGGAAGCGACAGCACAAAAATGCAGGCTAAGAAAGGTCAGGAGGTACTTCTTCACAGCACTAGGAAACACAGTGACTATGCTGAGCAAGCTGGCTTTGGAAGTTTAACATTCTAAACCAAACCAGGCAGGATTCCCACATTTCTGCATACAAGAAACAAATGTGGAAGGTTGACAGCGTCTGGTCCCTAGCGAAGCCCAGCACCACTCACCCCACCACACACACCCAAGGAGCTCTGCTCACACTCCTCTGTTCTCCAAGAGGAACCAGTCCCATCTCAAAAGGAGAATTGCAGCTCCCACCAGTCCACTCACTCTTAAGAGTACACAGGCTGCAAGCAGTTTCAAAAGAAGCTTTTGAAATTATACTCTTGGGTAATTTGCTAAAAGTAATCGTAATTGCTTCAATGTATTGCTTTTCCTTTAAATAACCGGTGTTAAAGCAAGAAGGAAATTAATGGCCAAAGGTACGAATCTTATCTTCATCCTTCAGACTGGCAAGAGATTTGCATTATGCCACCTGTACAAACTGATCATGAACATGAATGTTGTATTTTGACATTCCTGAAACATACATGATTTTCTCAAATCTGGTCTTAAACATAAGACGCTTCTACTCCATTATGCTTTCACTATATGGATTTTTTCATCTACTGAGTATAAATCATGAATAAACAAAACATCGCTGATTCTTGAAGGCAAGTCAGTCTCACTTCAGTTCACCCTGCTCTGACTCTGCATTACCAGCAATGAGACTACAGCTAACACTTTTGTTCTTTGTTTGCCACAAGTTTTGATCATTCTAGGTGGCCCTTACTGGAACACTCTTTATCTGGCTGAAGTTAAAGACTGGTTACACGCAATGAACTGAAAGAAAATCTATTACCCAAAGTCAGCACAACGCTAAAACAAGGGGGATAACAAACATTGCTATGGACCTATTCCATGCTATTACAGAATGCATCCGGCTTCATTTGGCTCACTGTTATGACTGAAAATACACTGGAGCGATAAAAATGAAGTAAACATAAGAGGCTCTCTCATATGCAGCCACTACTCTTTGATTGCAGTGACCCCTTGCTCTTCGGTAAAGCAAATGTTTGGTAGCAAGCCAAGAGCACTACATCTCATTTTCCCACCAAGTGAACTGCTGAAGCAGCTCCCTTAGCTCTTCAGCTGCATCTGCCTTGGGATCCTAAAGTCTTCCGATGGAGTCCAGGTGGCTCTGACTCTTTTCAACGAGCGTGCAAACATTACAGCCAGCCGGACGGCCGACGCGAGCCGGCACCAGGGGAGAAGCATCGGGCTCCCCTTCTCTACTCACTCCCGAGCCCCAGACCCGGAGAGCTGCTTCGCCGGCCCTCTGCGTCAGCTCGATCCCACCGCCGTGAGAGGACCCGGCCCCGGGACACGACGGTGCCGAGCTCAGGCTGCTCCCGGAGCCCCCGCCGGTCCGCCGCGTATCCCGGCCCGCCCCGCAACGGGAGGCGGGCGGCCGTCGGCGCGCCGAGCCCGGCGCCGGGCGGCGGCTTCTCCCCCCGCCCCGCTCCCCTGCCCGCGGCTCCCTGGGACCCGTCCGAGCCGGCGGCGCGGCTCCCGGCTCTTACCGAGGCGCGCAGGGGAAAGCTCCCGACGCCCGCAATCCTCGCTCCGCAGCACGGACTGTTGTAGCTTTTTTGGAGGAGCCGAGAAGAGGGAAAGAAGGGGAGGGGGCAGGGAGGAAGGGAAGGAGGAGGGAAGGGATTGAGATCGAGGGAGAGAGAAGTATGCGAAGGCAGGAAGTGGGGACGGCCACGGCCAGTGCGGGAGATTAATGGGAAGCAGCCGGCCGGCCGCCAACAAAGAGCCCCGGCGCGGGGCTGCGGCAGCGAGCCGCGTCCAAAGCGGGCGGGAGGCAGCGGAGCGAAGCGGCGCTGAGGGGAGGCACGGCGGGCAGCGGGAGGAGGGGAGAGCCGGGAGCCCGCGGGACGGCCTCGCCTGAGGAGAGCGCCGGTTTTGTCTTTCAGACACTGACAGCGCTCGTCCGGGAAGGACGGGAGAAAGAAAACTCCTGCCGGGCCCGGCAGCCCACGTGCTTCCAACGCGCGCCCTGCACGGCGGGCTGCACGCACGCAGAGATGAATGTGCACAGTGTCCGGGAGCAGCGCTTCAGCGCTAAGCACGTGCTCACTGTCCCCTTGGGCTGATCAGCCTTCCCGCACCCCGAGCCGCCGCACACAACGAAGGTAACTCGGCTGACCCGCCGCCCCCACCACAACGAGGAAACCTGATGCGAGCGCCCCGCGTTTCGCAAGCCGCCATTCTATTTCAAGAGACTGAGCACGTGGGGAGCTCATCCGGCTCCTCGTGCGAAGGCGCGGTTCCGAGCACGATCTGCCCACACCGCCCGCCCGCCGGCTGCGGACGCGTTTATCTCAGCCGGGAGCTGCGTTTGAACCTCCCGCTCCGGCCTCTCCGCGTAGCGGGGCGCCGCGCCCCCTCGCGGCGTTAGGGCGGAACGATGGACTGCGGCGCGTGCGCATACTGTGACGGCGCGCGGCGGCGGCGGCGGGATGGACGGGGCGCGCGCGGGGCGTACGGCGGGGTTGGCGCGCGCCGTGCTGGAGCGGGCGCGGCGGCGGCGGCGGGAGCGGGAGCGCGCGGCCTCGGCCCCGGTCAGTGCTGCGGGTGGGGCGGGGCGGGGAGCGCAGCCACCTCAGTCACCGCGTTCTGTCGCGCGGCCGCACCGCGCTTCGTTAAGCGTGCGCTTAATGGCAGGAGGAAGACTCGGAGCGGCTCAGCGCTGCGTTCGCTTCCGTCATGAGTTTCATGGCCCAAGCCACGCGGGAATGCGAGGTAAAAGCCCTGCGGCTCAGCCGGCGGCACCGCGGTAACACCGAAGGCGAGCGAGACGGCGTTGGTATTGAGGAGCCGTTGCGCCCTCCGATCAGAGCGGTGCGGGGCGCTCCGTGTGCCGGCAGGTGGCAGCACCGCGCGGCAGGGCGGCAGCGGGAACCTGATTGTGATGCCTCTTATGTAACACTTTCTGTTCCCACCGTTGTCCAGAAGTACTACAGCCTCGTGCCGGCCTGCAGGTGCGGAGAGCACGAAGTGAGACACATCTGCAGGTACCACGGCCGGCAAGCGGGAGAGGAAGAGCTGCAGTCCGCCGAAGACAAGGTGAGGAGGGTTTGGTGTCCTTGGGAAGGTTGTTCCTTCCATCAGCGTGGGACAGCTGCGGTGTCTGTGGAACCGCTTTGCCACGCATTTGTGTGTTTGACAGCAGAGGCAGGTGAAGACTTGGACTGGTCTGAGCCTTTGGTTGGGCAGAGCCACTGCTGACCGCAACAGCCACAGCATGGTTTCAGTCCTGTTGCAGAGGGGAAACTGAAATGGACTCAGAGCATCCCCTCTCTGATGGCCTGAATTTACCTTTGTGTGGTTATAATCAGAAAACTATCCTTTTCTTTCCAGAAAAGTGCAGCTTCTGCAGCGTCCAGTCAAGCTAGAACTTGCCAGCAACGTGTAAGTCTACAGCATAATTTTTCAAATGTACAACATTTCTTTATCAGTTTACAATCAGATGTGGAGATCTTGTGACAGCACAGATCAATGGTGTGTTCACCATCCCACAGTATAGATGGTCAGTAGAACAGGCAGAGACTGACACAATTAATTATAGAATCATAGAATCACCAAGATTGGAAAAGACCTCCAAGATCGTCCAGTCCAACCATCCACCTACTACCAATATTTCCCCACTGAACCATGTCCCTCAGAACAACATCTGAACATCTCTTGAGCATCTCCAGGGATGGTGACTCCACCACCTCCCTGGGCAGCACATTCCAGTGCCTGACCACTCTTTCTGAGAAGAAATTTGTAAACCAGACCCTGGTCATCCAGTGCAGAACTAGTCGAGAGTCTCCCATATTTCAGGCTGATACAGACTGTCAAAACATTGTGAATGATCCGTGGACTGCTGTGATTTGCACCAGCAGCAATAATCCATCAGTCTTCTGCTCTTGCCTCATTTGTGCTCCTGCCACATTCCCTTTGCTGAATAAAGCACACAGCAGCTGCTCGGCCAGTTATGCTTGGCCCTGACACAGTCTTCTCTGAAGACTGCTGTTCCTCCAGGAAAAGAAAACTTAATTGTTTTTTAAAGCCAAACACCTCACCAAATCAATTTCAGGAATTTCTAAGCCACAAAAGATGAGAACCACGGAAACTGTGCCACAGTATGAATTGGTGAGATTCACTTGATGTATGGATGACTTCCTTTGTTATGTTCAAAACAGTTTAAGGTGGCAGCTTTCAGTTTTGCAAGTAGAGATTACAGCCTGTTAATTATTTCCATGGATTAAATCATTAAATACTTTGAACGTGACACTTGTGAATATAAACACTTCACAGTTCTGTCTCTATATTGCCCATATATTCTGAACAAAATACACAACATTTAGATAGCAGTTTAAATGACTTTTTTTAAAATTCAAATTCCAACTTTATATTTTTGTGGGAAATTTAACATGACTAAATAGTAAAGAAATCTATTTATTCCCCCTTCTCCGTCCCCTAAAGACCAAGAAAGCTTCCAAAGACATCTACATTGAAGTCTCTCCTGGCATTTATTCTATCACAGCAACCTCAGAGGACATGGTGAAACAAACCCACATGGTGGATGTCAGTGCTGGACAAAGCATTGATTTGACTTTTGTGCTATGACATTTATCATTTGCTGGCAATCATGGGAATAAAGTACTAGGATTTTTTAAAGCATATAATGAATTATGTGTAACTATTTCTTATTAGCATTTTAATACAATCTTCTTCTTTGGGAGTCCATTTTTATGGCCTGTATATTTATTTGCTAACTTAGTGCAATTGTGTGCAACCCACTTTGTACACTGATTTTATAAATATTTGTACATTGTGTCTCTTAATTCAAATCATGCGACTATGTAATTCCAGGTTCTTAAGCTTGAAACAATTAAAGATACAATCAGTGGAATAAATACATAGTTTGGTCTTTGTGATGCCTGCTTCTTTTGTTATTACAAACAACTTAGGCAGAAACTTTCTTAGGCAGAAAGTCCATGTCATGTTCTTACCCACAGAGAACGAGATCCCAGTGGTGTGAATGCAGACACATACACCATCTCTGGCACTAGTTCTAGAGCAGCTGACCATCCGTCTCAAGTATATTTCCCTTATCCACATTTTTATAATTCTGATAAAGAAACAATTCCATTTGGGGTGCATTTTTTAATGGTCAGCATGGATGATCTTTCCCACTCTACTCTGCCCTGGTGAGGCCACAGCTGGGCTCCCCAGTTCAAGAAAGACAGGGATCTCCTAGAGAGAGTCCAGCGCAGGGCCACAAAGATGGTGAGGGGCCTGGAGCATCTCCTGTATGAGGAAAGGCTGAGAGACCTGGGGCTGCTCAGCCTGGAGGGGAGAAGACTGAAAGAGGATCTTATAAGCATCTGCAGCTTATAGAGGGTGGGACCTGGCTCCCTTCACTGGTGCCCAGCAATGGGCACAAACTGGCACACAGAAGTTCCATCTCAACATGAGGAAAAACTGCTTTACCGTGAGGGTGACAGAGCACTGGAACAGGCTGCCCAGAGGTTGTGAAATCTCCTTCTATGGAGATACTCTAAACTACTGACAAACTTCAAATCCTGTCTCTGCAGGCTCTAAACTAGGCTTAGAATCACCTAGCTACCTTTTTCAGTAGAACACAGTTAATATTAGTGACATGCTCTGTATAGTCTGCAATCCTGTTGTAGCTGATGGCATTAAGGTTTCAGTTAATGTTGAGGAGAATATAAAATTCAATGGCTTGAACACTGCACACAGAACTGCGTTAAGCTATATATTCCTTATTCTCTGGTTTGCTTTAATACTGAAAAAAATAATAATAATAAAAGTTGGGGTTGTCAGGTTGTATAATTTCTCTGTTTCTTCTGGTTTCCCACAGATAAATTGGTGAGCTGAATTCCTCTGGCTAGCACCAGGGGACAGTAGATAAATTGGAGGTTTATTAGATCCTTGCTTTGCATCTGCTCAGGCTTTCAGCACTAATACTAGTTTATCTGATCTCTTCAGAAATGTAAAGAACTCACACCCAAATAATTCAATTTAACAGCAGACTAACCATAGAGTAATGCTGAAATGTTAGCAGGTTGGAAATCATGTCTGTCATTAAAACGGTACAGTTATCCATAAAGCTCTCCTATGAAGTGCCTACATCAGAACTTTATTTGCTTAATAAATGTAACATTGCTAATAATACAAGCAGTTTACCTGAAATTTCAGCTCTTGAACTTCATCAGCTGTAGAGTTCCTGAATTCTGATGGATCACACCTCTTTAGCATGAGCTCTGCTGTTCTTTCCCTCTCTGTTCTCCGCTGTTACGGTCTGTACTGCCAAGTTTGTCCTCTCCTAAGCAAGTTGTTTTATGTTTATTGTCCAACTCTGTTTTCTTTCTTGTATGTCTATATCTTTGTTTTCATGATGCTACAGAACCTTCCTCCTGGAAGACAGGATAAAAATCCATTGGCAGTCCATGAATGCTCTATGTTACCACATGTATCCACTGCTACGATTCCTGCTGCTGGTTTTGAGCTAGAATGAGGCTCCTCTGGTTTCTTTCTAGTTTTACCAAAAGGCAAAGCACGTCAGCAGTGTATGGATATGACACTTGGCTAACACAGAGCACACCTGTCTAGAGTTGCATATTGGCATAAAAATTTTGTATAAGCTGTCTTTTCTTGGGTTTTATTTACACTGAAGGCCAGAGATGACCATTTTCAGAGGCACTCATTCAGGTCCCTATTTCTGCAGGACTTAATTGGGTCAATGTCAGTGGACAAGTGGCTAGTTTCTGAGTGTAGAGTCTCTACTGATTGCTCACACTGTTTACTGGCATAACCTTTTCCATTCCAACAAGGAGCTTCAGGTCCTCCTCACTTTTATTTTAGTTAATAATTTTTTTTTAAATTAATGGAAAAGTCCCCTCCATATCATAAAATTGGTGGAAGGCCATAGCAGGCAATTACTATAGAAATGCCAATTTCTGAACTAATAACATGAATACTTGTTCCATTCAAACAGACCGGATTATGTCAGTAAATACAGTATTAATACAAATTACCCCTGATAGCTTGAAA
Organism: Lagopus leucura; assembly: GCF_019238085.1. Classification (NCBI taxonomy): domain Eukaryota; kingdom Metazoa; phylum Chordata; class Aves; order Galliformes; family Phasianidae; genus Lagopus; species Lagopus leucura. The sequence goes on from NW_024962282.1 coordinate 2,972,256, forward strand.
TCCTGGTATTTCACTATTTCATTCATTGTGAATTGCCTTCTGGGAGGCTGCTCAGTAGTTTCCAACACTGCACTCTGCTCAGGTGGTGCAACATGGGACATGCCTACAACAGAGATGGCTTTGGATTCTAACTTGCCCTTTGCACATATGCTGCTGTGTCTGCCAGTTCCTTGGGGGAAAAAATTGTATCTTAGCCTTAAGCATAGGGAAATCAGAATTGAAACAGATGCGTTCACTTAAGAGAGAAAAATGTACTTTAAACACTCTAAGGAATTCTTTTGGGTGATTGATTCTGCATAGACTAGCTATGAAGATTAATAAAGATGCTGGCATCATTAAATGCATAGAAAATGATGAGTAAGAAACTCAGCAAGGGGCACCTGCCTCCACATGAGATTCTAATAGTTTTCCACTGGATGAGTTGCCAGAAGAAGAGTTAGCATGCAAGACGAGGGGGCAGAAATGCTGGGGAGGAGGAAATAAAGCATTGGCAGCTGACAGGCAAATGTATGGTATTTATATCAACTACAGGTTAAGTGAGAGCCCATATGAAGGGGGGCACAGAACATGCTGGCTATTTCCCTCTGGCTGCTCCTTCCTTTTTAGGGTGTTTCAAGGTACCTGAATTACTGGCATGAGACTTGTAGTGGTTCCTTTTCCAGTATTTCCACGTGGGTCCTGCAGATTCCTCCAGCCTGGGCTTCTCAGGATGACTGGGGTCTGTTATAACAGTACCATCCACTACAGCACTCTGAGTGGGGAACACCTCTAGATCACCTACTGAGTCAGAAGGGGAACGTGCTGCCAAAACTGCTAACTCCTGTTGTTTTGGACCTTCCACTTCTAGAAGGTGTGGAGAGGATTTGCTGCTGGGCTCTGCCTCTTCAGCTTCTCTCTGAAAGACCTGAGACTTGGGTGGAAGAGGCCACCAAACATCAAAGTGGCCATGGCAGCAGCAGAAGCAGTGGACACAGGCTGATGAACAGCACGTACCACCACAACAACAGTGGAGAAGTGGCCAGCAGGGTGAGCAGAGCAAGCTGTGCTTAGCGTTGCTACATGCAACGCAAACAGGAACCCAGGTGGTTTTACGGCTGCAGGAAAAAATGCCCAAGTTAGTGTCAAAACTTTCTCTGCTCTTTAACCTGCTGGAGAAAGGCATGTGGATCATCTCCACAATCCTCCCACAAAGGCTAGAAGGGATCCACAGTGCTACACCTCGTGGCAGGTTCACTTTCTTGTCATTCCAGAACTGAACCATAATTTCTTCATCTTCTGAGGCTGTTGGGAGAAAAGGCATGCAGCTGTGAGTAGCCGTTCTGCCTAGGGAGCACATACAGCTCAGGCTCTGCAGCTTGGGACACACTTTCTAGTCCTGCCAGATGCAGCGTCAATGATCACCTCTCACTGTGACACCTGGCAGCATCTTTCTTCCCAGTTTTTCATCAGGTGAACAAGTCAATGTTGGCTGAGTTTTGTTGTTCCTGCCAAAGCTAGCAGTAACACTCTGGGAGCACGCTACCCATATTTGAGCAGTCAGCAGAGCCTGTCAGACACAGGAAAATGAATGAGCTGCTCAAATACCATGCTTGGGTGATAAGGTCACCCCCAGGATGCATCCTTCAGTAAAAGCATGAGCACTCTAGCACAGACGGATGCTTCCTGAGAGCTGCCACATTTGGATCTATCAGGAAAAGGCCATTGTCCTTCATGCAACAGACACAGCCCCACCTGAGCATACAGGAAATTGCAGATCCGTGGATATGGAAGGTGACGTTTTTGTGGGTCACAGCTTCCTTAGGGTCAGACAGGCAAGGTTACAACCTGATATCCATCTAAGGTCATATCATCCACATCAGCTCCTGGAAGCCTTTAGTAATGCTACAGTGAGTTCACTGACAGCTCTCTGGCAATAGCACAACAGAGTTCATCCCAAGAGTCTCACTTGTGTTCCCAAGCAAGGCAAGCAAGACAAGGGCAGCATCCTTCTTACCTCGTAAGGAGTCCCTCGTCTCAATGCCCGTGAGGACTGTTCCAGGGCCATACCTCACCAAATCTGGTTCCCAAGGTGCCAATACTTTGTCTCCCGGCAGCAAGGAATGCTTCATGCCATTGGCATACTCCAGGATGTCATCCTTTGCTGTTTTTTGCACACGTACCGAATGCCTTCCATGCAACTGAAGTGGTCTGGTAAACTCTACCAGGAACATTCCCCTTTCATTCTGTTACCAAGAGAAAAACAGTACCTCTGAAAAACACATAGTTATGCATCAAGTCACATAATCACTAGGTACAGTCCCACTGGATTTTACAAGGCACACTGCATGCACCAGGCACACCAAAGCTGTTCTTTAGGCATGCCCAAGTCCTTCCTCATTATACAACATGAACTCACTGCTGGGGAGCTGCTGGAATTTTTTATTTTCTTGTAAGCTAAGGCCTGTCAAGAGGCTTTCAATCAACACTGAAACAAGACACTTCCCTGTTCTTGAGAAAGAATAGACTCTTTTTCCCCCTTAAGTTTGAAGTGCTAACAAACTGACGAATTAAAGCTTTCACTAACATTTCTGAAGACACTGTGCCATTGGTCTGCAGCTGACTCATGCTGGCAGTGTGTACATAACACACCACCAAACACTTTTCCTGTGCTGGTGGCTATGTGTCTATACACAACAGTGGCCAGCACACTGTTCACAACAGCTCTGATGCCATCCAGGCCTGGCACGATGCCGAGCACCAGCAGAGATGAGGCCCTGCTGTGCACACAGAACTCAGGCAGTGCACAAGGACTGCTGCAGACTGCATCCACCACATTCAGTCTTTGCCACAGGCAGAGGGGTGTCCTCCAGCCACGCTGACTTCACCCACCTCACCTGAGTTCAGTGGATGGCCCACCTGCAGGTGAACAGATCTGACTGACAGCGTACACCCGCATGACTACAGCACAGACACTGTTGCTCACCTCCACCTCCTCTTTTACTGTACCACGGTAATAAAATCCATCATGCTCCCCTCTCACCAGAACAGGGACATTTTTGGCTAAGATGGCTGATCTCTGTGACATGCTCAGCCTCTGCCATGCTGGGCCAAGGGAGGGGAAGCAGCGCCCAATCCACTGGCACCTTGAATAACAGAAAATTGGTCAGTGGTGAGAGAAATCAGCTTCTGTAGGTCAGGCAAACGTATATATGTATCCTCTAAGATGTAAGAACAAGGTTACTGCACCTCATTTTGTAGAACTCCCACTTTTTACCCAGTTCTCTTTGGTTTGGGATTAAGAGGAAGAAAGCTAAGAATATGCTGGAGACCTTGGCCAGGATCACTTGCATTAACACCTTTTCTGACTACATGGCAAGTTAACACAACCCTTAAGATCAGGCAAGAGAAAAAGATGCTCCAGCATAAAGCACAGCTTAGAGGTACTCAAGCACTGTAGCTGACAGTATAAGCTCAAAACAGGGAAATAATTCCCTGTCACATAGAATTAGAACCATTTCACAGATCACTGCTCATGCAAAATGCTTTTATTTATCCAAGTAACATTAAGGACTTCTTTTTTTGATAGCAAGTTTACCCCAGGCTTTGCTTTCCATAATCTCCAGGGTAGCAAATCATTTTAGTTAATGCAATCCAACAACTGCCAGCACGAGGGTGAGGAAAGCACAAATGATATTCAAGCTGCTAATGTATTAACCTGACACATCCCAGACTTTTTTATCCTATTAGGTATCATGCGAAGGAACAAATAACAGATCCGACAAGAACTTAACTTTACCGCAGGGGAGCACAGGTCTTGGTGTTCCAGGCAGGATGCATGGCAAAGGAGCTCCTGCAGCAGGGGTGGATAGCAGGGATGGCACTGGAGCACAGGAACTTGTCCAGAGCTGGCATCATGCTGCAGCACCTGTGGTCCATGGGCAGGAATCTTTCCAAATGAGCCATTCTTGCAAAGGCAGCTTCCTGCAAGACTAAAACACGAGCTGTCAGTAGTTGAAAAGAGACAATATGCTGGCATTTTTCAAGCCAAGCAAATGTTTTCCAGATTACCCTCAAGATCTCAGTAACTTTTAGTAATTGCTCTCATGAAATAAAGACTGAATTCAAAGTATCCAGTCTGGTGTTTTGTCATGTGAACCCATATCACTGACTTCAGTGACTTCCAGTCATTCAAATTTGTGGTTGGCAACCCTAGCCACAGCAAATGAGTTGGAAATGGATGATCTTTGAGGTCCCTTCCAATCCAAACCAGTCTGTGAGTCTATAAATCTATATCTAGTAAAGGGACATAAACATCCAGGGAAACACTCTTGCTGTGGAAATCCTAAGGAAAGCAATGTTCTTAACTAGATGCAGCTTTTGTTCCCCTTTGTAACACGCAGCTCTTCTCTCACACCTACAATCTCCTTTAGTTTCCTTATACACAGAGCCAGCTCAACCCTCCCCGCTCTACAAGCTAAAACAGAAACTGCAGCTGAAGTTCATAGTTGAGCAGACAGCTTCCGACTGTAGTGCTAGAACAGAATTGCCTATGATATATTAAGAGGAAATATTTTGATCTCCCACTGCCTTGTCATGTTTTGCAACAGTAGGACTATGGCTTGCCACCAGAAGAATGAGATGCTAAGATTTGATGAGGAGTAACTACTCAGAGGTTGTCACATTAGGATTCATGAGGTGATGCTCTCTGATAATCTTACATAAATATATTTTGTTTAGAAATATTCAGCATGCTGAGGGTAAAATTTGTGATAGAGTGAGCAATATATCAACCAAGTGCCTAATTTACCTTGATTTCATCTCATAAAAGATACAATTGGTGATTCTATCATCTACAAATGGTACATAATTTCAAACACAACAAAGGCAAGTAAATAACTGCTGAAAAACGTGTCTTATAAAGAGCAAACCAACACATCAAACTCATACTTACTACACAAGCTCCCCTATTACAAAAAGCTGGAATCCATAATGTTTTCTAAAGGAATGCAAATTCCAGTACGTGTTAAAGCCCGCTGTGATGCTGCTCAGAGGTGTCCTGCCAAGAGCCAAGTATTGCATAGATGTACAAAGCAGGGCTCTGACAAAGGCACCTATGGAGCACTATGAGATTTCCTGAACAGTTCCACACATTTGAACCCAGAAGCATTTCAAACTTACCAGCTACAGATAACACTAAATCTTGACCGTTTGTATTTAGCCTTGAGATAGAAACCTTGTCCTTTTGCCCTGCTGGATGCAGGAAGCATTTGTTGCCAGCACTTTCTAGTTGCTAAGGAGGTCAGCAACATGGCTACCACTAGGAACTGACGTGCTGACCTGACCCCGCTGCAGAGACGACCCTTTGCCTGCCATGTACCAGCCCAATTGCTGCTAAATGCAGCTCTGGTGATCCAGCTATTGCACTGGGAGACCATGGGGGCAAAGAAAGGATTACAAAAGGGCAGAGCATCCTCCAGCCCTTCGCATAGTAACATAAGGTAAAAGAAATGTATCATCATTCAAAGCTGCAGTTCAGATTTACGATCATAAAGCACCACCACAAATATATTGGTTCAAACAAGGAGAGCCAAAGCTGGGAGGAACTGAGATCAAATCCCTTTGCAAACTTCTCTTTTCCATAATAAAGGGGAAGAATTTGTGAAATCTCTTCCTTTCCTCCAAAGCATGTACAAAACCAAAATCATAGAATGGCCTGGGCTGAAAAGGACCACAACGACCATCGAGTTTCAACCCCCCTGCTATGTGCAGGGTCACAAACCAGCAGACCAGGCTGCCCAGAGCCACATCCAGCCTGGCCTTGAATGCCTCCAGGGATGGGGTATCCACAGCCTCCTCAGGCAACCTGCTCCAAAATGTCAGAGAATCACATAAAAATCTTCCTGCTAATCTCTACTGCGCTCCCTATTCTTCATTTCCTCCTTCACAAATGTACACACCTTGATATGTGATATGTCTGTGCAGTGCAGGCAGGGAAATACTTAATTGCATTTAGTAGGCATTTTTCAATTCACTACTATTAAAACATGAGAACAGAGGGATGGATGACTGTAATTAAGGACTGCCAGCTCTTACAAAGTCTGGAATTGTTTTCTCTACATTTTGCTGTAACCAGAGATGAACTGCTCTCATGTTGCCAGCCGAATTGCTGTTAAATGCCAACCCTGACATGCAGCAAACATTAAGAACATTTTGCTAATCACAAGATAAAACTCTCTTCACCATCTTGACATAAATCTGTTCTACACTGATTAGCTGAAATCATTGAGGAAATGATTTCTCTGAAATCATCAGAGAAACAGACTAAGGGGAAGAGGATCCCAGAAGAATTTCTTTCACAGGACACAATTGTTCCCAGGCCAGAATCTTGCCAACCCTCTTTGTATTGTGCAACCAGTCCTAATTTTTAAGTGCACAGAGAGATGGAAACAAATTTCCATAGAATTTGGATAGAAATTAGGCAGAATCAACAGTTTTAAAAAATCAACATTTTTACTCATAGGAATAAAACTGCATTTGCAAGATGTCATGCTCTTCCTACGCCCAGTGACAGTGTTTCAGAGAACTGCTCCCCTTTTCCTTCCACTTTTAAACTAACTTATCCATTTTTGTTGTCTTTGAACAACATTCCTGGGAACCTTTATAAAGACCTCCTCGCTTTCTAAGAGAAAAACTGGCAATAAGAACAAAAAAACTTCCGTGAAAGGGCATATGAGAGCAAACCAGTCACAGTACAGAACAATAAAGGAATTTTAGCCTCACCACTGGAAAGACTTTATTTTATTTCAAAGCACAAAGAATGTGATGGCACATAGAATTAATTCACACTTATAGGTATTGTATTTTTTGTTCAGTTACTATTTTAGATGTGCTTTCCAATTTCCATGAATTATCTGAGGCCACTCAGATGTGATTTTCCAGTCACGCTTCTGTAAGCGCAGTTACTACCTGCAAAACTAAAATGCTTTTCTGTGGGCTGGTATCGATGCGTACTATGATCTCCTAGATGTTTCAGGAAGGTGCACATCATAAACAACATAGCAGTGGCTACCAGGCTCCCATCCAGGATATCTTTCCCTTGATTTGGAACAGTTTAGATAGTCTTCAAAAATTGGCTTTGTTTGTTAATTGCTTTAGGTGCTTGGCTTGGCTCCATAACATTTTTGTCTGCTGCCATGGAATCACTGTACAGAACAGACTGTAGGTACCTGATGTATTTTATTGCTGCACGGAGAGTCTCTACTTTGCTGAGCCGTTTCTCTAAGTATTCCTTAGGTAAGTGATGTCTCAATTTAGCATAGCCTTCATTGACACATTTAACTCTCTGCCTTTCCCTCTCATTCCTCTTCCTGATGAAAGCCGGCCCATAGGAGTACTCACTCCTGTTGTAATTGCAGTGGGGTATTTGGTAGGAAAAGCCACAGGGCTCAGCGTAGAAGTTCTCTGTGATGAAATGCTCAGACATGAAAGGAAGGAATGACAGATCTTCAGAGCAAGCGACCTGGTTTGGTGTTTCTGGGTACATGTGAAACATGACCAGTGGGTCTGCACAGAAAGGCCGGGGCAGCTGTATGCACTGAGTGTCAGCAGTGATGGACAACTTGTCCATGAGATTACAGTAGCTTTTCCCATCCATCAGGTTCTGCATTTAACCTGGAAATGCATAATTACAAAACACTTTAAACAACTCAATACTGGACAGGACAAAATACTCACCTGCGCTTACTAACTGGCATTTGCCAGGTGAGACTTCTAATGTATTTGCAACATTTCAGAACAACAGATGGCAGAAAACACCCTCTTTGGAAAAAAAAAAAAAACAAAAACAAGAGGATGTAAATTGGCTACAGTGATTTTAAAAAATGCACAACAGATCTGAAGAAAACTATTAACACTTTCTAAAGGAAAGAGCAAACATTCTCCTTTCATTTCCGCTTTAGAAATGAGAAAGATCTACCTTTATGAGCCCCACAGAAATCTAGCTTGCTCCAAACTTTCATCTTTACAGAAAACATAAAGCAGGCCAACACTGAAAGCGCTCTCTCCAGCCCACTGACAATTCCAGTGACAGACTCTACTTGTACCAAAAAATCTTCAAGGACAAATTACTTCTCTATTCATTTGATATCTCATTCACTGTACTGTTTTGACTCAATGCAAAACTTGTGCAGGGATCCCAGAAGGGATGTCAAATTTATGTCTGCAAAGTATTCAATTTATTCTTCATCTAAGTTTTAGGAAAGGCCTATAGGATGAATTAGGGCTAAACCTGACATCATCTTCGGTCCTGTTGTTTAATACACAGATGAGTGGAGAAACACAGAGATGAAATACTAAATTTCAATTTTAAATTATTTTACATAATAGCTACTTAAAAATGTATCTAAAGCATATTGTTATTTTTTAAAGAATTAAGATCCATCCTTACCAATTGCAAGCAGTACTTCCCAACAAAATCTATTCAAAAATGCTCCTTTAACGTCTTCCTCATCTATACTTGGCTTTCTAAAATACTTAGATTATACCCTCTACAAAAGAAAAAGCACACAACACAAAATAGGTTACCAGAACTGCTGGTACTCACAACAACCTTGAAAAGTTTCAAATATACAGAGCACAGTTCCATAGCAAACTGGATTATCTTAATCCCTCACAAGGATAGAGATATTTTAATGTTTTCTAATCATTTCACACCTGCCTCTTTCAACAGTAAGAGAATTTTCACTCAATAACCCAATCTAACAACATATTCCATCAATATACATCTGTATTCAGTGCTGTTTGTTATTTTCTTATCAAAATGGATCTCAGTACAGAAATCTTGGGAGTTCAGAGTTCCTTTATAGCATGCTGTTAGATAAGAGAGACAGTCACATGCATCTTAAATGGATCTTTGTATAGGCACACTGATGGCATGCAGACACATTCATTTTGAATTAATAGAGATACTGAAAGATTAGAAATGAATATATACGTTCATAAAACAAAAGCAGTAGATAATCATCTTTCTCTTTTTTAACACAAGTTGTGTTATTCTAAAAATATTTTCAAGATGTCACAGTAGAAAATTGTCAGAACGAAATAAAGTCACTGAATAGCAAAAAGTGAATAGTAAAGTATCTACATACAGCAAGAAACCAAAAAACACAGCCCCCTGTGATACTTGCAGTGTTTGTTTGCACTGACACTTCTGCTGCATGACAGCATTCCATACAACATTTGTCTGCTGCCTTACTGTCTGCACTGAGCACATGTTAGAATCCTCTTCCCATCAGAGCAGAGACTCACCAATCTTCAGAGCAAAGTGAAATCCAAGGAAACAAGACGCGCTAATTTTAAGACTGCTGAGTAATACCTGAAAATATCTAAACGATATTGAAGAAAAAGTTAATGTTCCAGTTTCCTGGCATCTTATGTAATGTAGTAATTGATCGTATTAAACACAACGAATTAAAAAGCTACAGAAGCATTGTTACTGACTGGCTGATAGAAGTGGTTTAGAGAAACATGGATATTCAGTGCAGACCTGTAGTTAGATACAGCAATACACAGTTCTCTTACCTGAATGCACTTTGTTCCACTGAGTCCATGACTCCTGCAATTTATAGCCAATTGACAACATGCAAAGTAGCTTACAGCTAGATCTGCTCATTTCTGGTTTGCCTTATCCACCCACACCACAGCTATGATGGCAACAAGACTTGGCATTAAGGACTAGAAATTTTAAAACCGTATTGAACACAACTGGATCACCTGAAAAAGTAAATCAGGAACATACTTTGCTTATGCCCTGTTACAGTTTACTAAAGCAGTATTTTCCTTTACTGGAGCTTCATACACCAACACCTATTTAATTATCAGCTAGAACTTAGTTAAATACTGTTAAAATGAACACACATTTGAATAAGAGCATGGATGAAATTAATATTATATTTTATGGTCATCTCACAAGATCTGCTTTGTTTCAAGTTCTTTTAAGTTCTATTCCACTTTGCTGTCTCAAAGCCTTGACGCTAAACTCAAATATCAGCCCTAATTCCCTTCCCCCCAACCTCCTCCCATCTGGAGCAAAGTTCTGCATCTTCCTTCTACTCCAGCTTCAGACCTGATCAGAAATGCAGCCAAGATGTAGAGCACCTATTAGAACTGATAGGTAGGCACAAACGCAACAAACAAGTTATTTTTCCTTAGGGCATCCTATGTACATCGCTGTCATAACTGATCATTGACTCATCAGGGTTAGATGCCAAACACAACTGTGTTTTTGTTTGTTTGCTTTTATCCTGTCAATACACCCTGTGCTGTTTTGTACTTAGAGGGAGAACCCTACATCTCCACTAATTAGGTGCCTGTTATAATTACACCCAGATTAATTGTGGTTTCGGAAGCCTACAGGACTGACAAGACAACGAAGACCTGCATCTGCCAAAAACATGCAGTCACTGCAAATGTTATGGGACAACTTATGTTTCCACTCAAGGTACTGAAGAGATAAGTATACACGTACAGTTATTTTCCACACTATTTTGCTCCCACTCTAGCAATTATGAAAGCCAAAACTGTACCTGCCAATATATAATACTGTTCCATGGTATCATTTCCTTCAACACTGGAAATGAAAATCATTCCAACATGATAATATAACTAAACATGCCTAGCCAAATTTCAGGGATTGAAATTCCTGATCAGACCTTCCTTCAATCAGCAATTTGGTGTGCCATTCTTTCCCTTATCTAAGCACTAAACAACTGCGTATTTCCATTCAGAAGCATTTTCAGTTAACTGTTTTTATAAATGCAATTTGCATGCAAGTGTAATGAGGGAGAAAATGATGACATCTAGATAATGTGCATCTGTTTTTCAAAAATCAGTTTTAATTGTTACATTCCAAAGAGGATATATGAAAGTTAGTCATCTAGCAACTGTATACCTCTTAAGAGAGATGAACACAGAATCACAGATAGAAAAATACACCTAACTCCCAGGATGACAGGTGCTCAAGAAATTATGTACCTTATACCATCAATCCAAACAAATGCAGAAAGATTTCTTATAATAAATATTTCATCATATACTAGCTCCTGAGACTTTACCCATGAGAAGAAAGGAAGATTTCTTTTAAAAGATATCATACACATACAATATATTAAGCTTTTAAAGCAAAACAGAACGAAATGTCAACACTGCCTTGAAGTGCATTTGAGTTTATCTACATCACAGTAGTTCAAGTGTGCAGCTCAAAGAGTCAGTGTCCATTTAAGTTCAGCCTCATTTCTGTGACCACTTGACATACAAGCACTTTGAAAGTACAAGTGCAAGCAACCAAATGATGAATACAGCCAATCAAAATTCTGCTCTCTGACATGACAACTGCACTGCAAGTTTTCAATTTCCAATGTGACATCAGCCTGAAGAAAAATCCAAATATATTTACAAAAGGTCTTTACATAAAGAGAGTGGTGAGTTGTAAGCAGTTACTGTGTTCCCAGGTACTTTTAACCACATAAATAATAAAGAGAAATATATAGTTAAAAATCACCGTAAAGTCACAACTGTAAATAAAGTATCACAGTAGCAAACAAAGCAAGCTATCTCAGGGTTTGTTTTCTTTTCAGTTTTATTAGTAAGAGACAACTGAAAATGTAAAGATTTCTAGCTTTTGGTTAGCTAATTTCTTTTATCTGCTTCCTGCTCAGTACATTCTTTCAATTTTTAAATACTTCATATATATATGTTTGGTGGTTTGTTTTTTTTTTTCAAATCAGAAAAGAACAATTGCAGAAAACCCTTTTGAAGCAGTAGGTTCAGGGAGACAGAAGTCAGTTTTTTCAGTTTGCCTGCTTTACTTCTTGGAGTTGCTGCTGAGAGAATTAACTCAGCACAACGTGACGGTCGAAAACAGACTTGCGTTGCTCTTGGACCTGCAACTTCCAGCGCTGCTGGGCATACTCCACTTTGTTCAGCACGTTGGCACGGCTCCGAGATCGAGCTAGCACGTCATGAGCATTTGCAAACGGCTGGTGATCCTGGAACAGCAAAGATCCTTAGTTAGATCTCAATAATTCCATCAAGCAATTGAATTAACTGTTTGATTTTGTTGGTGATTTTAAGGTGAAACGAGCTATTTTAGCTGATTAGTCAGTCATAATGACAAAGCAAGTTTTCAGAGAGTTAAAACGATACTTTTCATCCCAAGTAACTGCCAAACATTTTCCAAATAGACCCAATTGTATCACTGCAATTTCATAGAACAGCTTAGGTTGGAAGGGACCTTAGAGATCAGTGAGCTCCAACTCTCTAACACAGCCAGGGTCGCCAATCACTGGATCAGGTTGCCCAGGGCCCCGTCCAACCCAGCCTTGAAAGTCTCCAGAGACGGGACATCCAAGCCTCCATGGACAACTTGTTCCAGTGCCTCACTACCCAAACGAGACTTGCATCCATTAGTAGCTGCTGGAATCAAGTCTAAGACAGACTACGATGCCAGGACCCTCCTGTTATTGTCATGAATGTACTTTGTTTAATGTCACTTAAAGAGTGAATTAGTCAGTTTTTTGCCAGCTCTCAGCCTGATACTGTATGACAGTTCAGGATGTTCATATAAAGATTGTATGTAAAACCAACACACTCCACTGTTTACCAAACCAAACCTATTGTACCAAGCTGTCTGAAAGCAAAGTGTAAATACAGCTGTTTAAGTGACAGAGCTCAACAATAACTGAGAGCTTATTTAATATTTACTCTGCCTGTTTTCCATCAATACCCGCAAAGCTTTGTTTTCTTCTAATAAATAAAAGCAGGTTATAAACAGTAAGGGTTGGAATTGAACTTCTTCTTTGGCTGTCAAATTGTTTTGGACAAAGTCACGTTCCTAAAGTTACATCAGAAAGCATCATGTGTAAACTTCATAATAAAAAAATAACATAATTACATCCCGTATTAAATAGTTATTTGCCCTTTTATATGTATACACCTCACAGTACTTGTGTTGTTGCTGTTGTTCCTGAATGCTTTTAAAAGACATTGATATGTATCTGTGACATAATTCTGTACAGAATAGCTCAGTGATGATTCTTAACAGTAGAATGATTAACATTAAAGATATCAGGGGATGTCTACAATGGCACATATGGGCATCACTGAGCTAAGAAATATGCTAAAAACAAGACAGTCCCAGTCTAAAGGGCTATGAACTTATATAAAAGATTATGCAGTTGGACTTATCTAGAACAGTAAGTTCAAAGATCACAAATCACTTCATTAGTACAGAAGCAAAATCACAATAGAAGTACGTTTCCTCCATAAAATAAATGGAGAAAGGGACAGCATATGATAAGTTGGATGGTACTAGCAAGCTAGCTACCCTCAATTTCAGTGGGAAAGGCGGAGGAAAGGCGGAGGAAAGGCGGAGGAAAGGCGGAGGA